>NC_060255.1:96324967-96647240 GCF_921293095.1 Ischnura elegans | reverse complement strand
CGTGATAATACAGGGTTCACTTATCGACTGGAATTGGTCTACATTTTCTTTCCCTTTTTCCTTGTAGCTTCTTGGGTAGCTTTTTCTGCGATGAATCGCTCTGCTGAACTTCTCGGTGAAGTACCAACAGTAATCCCCAGTTTCTTCGTTCATTAGACCTACTTTTTCAATTTTATTTTAACTATAAAAAAGCTGCTAATTTCTAAAAATATTGCTTGATTTCATAAATTTAACTGCAAAATATGAATAAATGGTGGGTGATGCAACTTTTTAAGCATCACATTTGGATTCAGCAACTTTAAGAAACACAGGAATAAGGTATTTTCAGTAAAAAAGTTCTTTCATCGTTGGCCTGTGTTATTATTCTTTTATTTTCTTATGGTTGACTTATTGTAATGACAGGATACATAATATTACTGATAAATGCAACTCTGCAGTTATTACAAATTTTTTAAACTTAAGGAAAGAATGTATGATGATAAGTGCACGAGATACATATTTGTATGTGATCGGGCAGTAGGTTATGAAAATAATTAACTTTTAATTCCGTGAATTTCTTTGTAAACTCAAATCACTTGAAACGTCGAAAAAGTTACTGTCATATTAGATACATTCGTATTTATTTCATTTCAAGACTAAAACCTTTATTTGTCAGTAGAATTAAGGTAACTTTCAAGCATATAAAACTGTCTCTCAAATCTCAAGATACGCTGTGAGCTATATTCAGTAATTAGGTTATTACTGTGATAACAATCAGCAAAAAACTCTTGTGTGCAAACATTTACCTCTTCAATAGACATCTTCCTATATTTCATATCGCAATCAAGGATGCATTTTGTTATTTTAACGTATCCACTTATTATATACATTCGGTATACTATGAAATTTTATATTATTTTCTTGTGATACCTTGATTTTTTATCTTTTCCATACTTTTTCTTACTTTTCTTACGACTTTTTCATACTACTGTTTCACGAATATTGAACAATAGGTTTTTTTTATTAAAACGTATTTTTTCTAAGAAGTAAGATATTTGTATGTATGGTAACTCTAAAAAATTGAATTTCCCATATTTTTTAGCTTTTCATGCGTTTTTCAGGATGGGAAGGGGAATTTCGAAAATTACTAGCTTTCGAAAATTATGCTCTTCAAGACACATGTATTTTGCTATCATCCCTCTCTCCCAAAAATATAACTACTGTTAGCATGCGAAGGAAGTGGGAGGCAGAATTTCGTGACTGCTTTTACCCAAAGGCTTCTTTCACGCGCGGAGAAATGTTTCCCAGGGTTAATGCATTCGGATGCCATTATCCCTTACAACACGTGTGGATAGTTCCGCGCGAGGTATTCAGCTGTTTCGCGAATCGCATTTCAGGACGGAACGGCTTTCTCGCTAGCATGAGGCTGGATGAAAGGAAACCGTGGGCTTAAGATCGCAGGCGCTAAAGTAAGCGAGGATTCTGCTCCTCGAACCGATTAACTTGGGAGAGCTACCGTGGAGTTTCAATGGAAGACTACACAATCTTGTATTATACTATTTTATTTACCCTTTTAATACTTATCTTCTACTTATTACAACTTTAATACTGCTTTATTTATTTTTATTACTTTATTTACTCTTTTATTTTTATTTCTTCTGACCTGAAGACGCCAGCAGAATGGGTGGAGGAACTGTCGTCTCCTATGAACAACTCCACGCGGACTAACCCCCGAAAGCCGAGACTCACATGTATTTTGCTTCAACACTCCTTTGCAGTCAAACCGTATTTTTCTCGGATTTCATCAGCATGTGTTTTCTTCATGACTGTTATTATATTTTTTGACTTTATATTGGAGTATGAATCACTTTTCCGCCATCAATTACCCTTAGATTGTTTACACGCAGCACTCAGTGGCGCCGACTCCATGGGGCCCGAGCCCCCTCAAAAATTCCTTGTGGAGGGGAGGGAAAGATGTGTCAGGCTTGTCAATTTTTCTTGGAGTGTGTCGAGTTATCAAGAGTCGAGTTTTCAGGGATCTAATGTTGACCTTATGACTATTTTTTAAAATGTTTAAAAGAACATTAAAACTCACTATTTATAAAATTTCCCGGGGCAAGATCCCCAGTATGGGCCCAGTGGTTCGGAAAAACACATTAAAGCACTGCATATAACAAGTGACTTTGCACACAGTGATATGCACGGATGTGAATCTACCACAAGGATAAAATTCGTCATGATAACAATTTTTATGCTCAACCAGAATTCGAACCCGGATCTCGCGATTGCAGGTCAGGTATGCTATCAATTACCACAACATACCTAAGGATTAGCCTAAGGGAAATGATTTTGTTCATGGTGAATAACATCCTTGGTGTAAAATCACATTTATATCCGAACTCTACTGAACTCAGTGCGTTTCATCCTCCGATACCCATATAATTAACCTTCTTTTTACGACTTCACTGGTTTAGTTGCATGTAACAGCACGGAAATCATTGGCTATATATTTTTGTTAAAGTATTATATGACCCCTTCTAAAGTAATCAATTCAGCTTTTATGGTGCAAGTACCGTCTCCCCAGTCAATGCTCGCGTAATGTTCACTCTAACGTTAATGGAATCTCTAGGCTCACAATAAGACGTAACGTCAAATAGGTAGCCACCAGATTGTTTATATATCTTATAATTTCAAATCCCTAGCCTTTATTTTTAAGTAATTTGAATGTATCATTTAGGCATGTAAAAACTTGAATCTAGACCACCTTGATGCATAGATTTCGTCGCATTGACGTCATCATCATCAACATAAGTCAAAAATCCTTACATTGGTTTGTCGCAGCTCTCCATTCCTCTCTCCCATCCGATATCCTTTTCATAGCGACATATTCCTTAACTTTTACGTCCTTTGTAACCTGTCCTATGTAACTCATTCGGGGCCGTCTTTTGCCCCTCTTCACCTCCACCTGTCCTTCTGCAATTGTTTTCATCAGGTCATCATGTCTCAGCATGTGTCAAACTGCATGTGTCTACTGCTTAAGGCTTTTAAAAGACTTCTATTTTCTCCCACTCGTATTGACGTATGAAAGCTAATTTTTTTAAATATTCGAAATAAAAAATAATTAACAATTAACAAAAATAGTGTATTAAAAGGTAATATTTAAAATATCTGAAAAAACATCCGAGGGTGGGTAGCAGGAGGCTAGTATCACTAGTTAATGGAGGTGACCGTTGGAGGAGCATCGGAGGAAGAACATTTCTCATGATGAATGCAATGCAACCGGTGAAATGTAGGCATTATGTCTCTTACTGAAAGTACCTGGGTTTCTATCTCAGCCAATATAATCTCAAGTGTCCTATTTGCTCTTTGTCTCCCTTGCGCTCTCTGTTTCCCCTAGACTTTTACAATGCGTCCTCTTTACATCGAGAAAGGTTGGCTTCCTTCTCGCCCTTTCTCCCGACTTTTCACCTCCGAATATCTCAACTCTCCCCGAGAGCATTAGCGGCTCACAATGGACCTTCGTTAGCATTGTCTCCGCCTAACTTTTCCTCTTCACCTCCCCTATTTCCCCACCCCCTTCCCCTCGTTTCCCCTCCCTTTCCTCCAAACCCTCCCTCCCCCTTCCACTAAGAACTCAACCTCCGCAACCCCCGATTCCATTTCAATTCCAATTCCTACGGTTCCAATCGCATCCCATTCATTTCAATGTTTTTTCCTTCTATTTCTTGTTTTCGGGATCCATTCTTTGGCTTGCTTGAGGGTTCTCTGCTGGCCACAGTTGCGACGGGGTACAATTTCTTCCTGTCAAACCGAGGGTCGCGGGTTCGAGTCCCGCCGGGGTAGGTTGCCTCTATCCAGTGCATGGAAGCTTGTGATGTCCCATTGCTATTTTTCATAGCCCCGCAATGCAAAGGCTAAATAATGCTGTTTTCAGGGTTATGAATATAAATATAAAAAATATAAAAGTATATATAAGTAAAAGTTCACCAATGCTGTTATTTTATTTGTAAGGGACAACTTAGTTCACCATTCCTGTGAGTACGTGCCATTGACAAGCGGTGAGATTTTGGTCGTAAAACAAACTGTTTATGCTTCCCTGGATTTTCATTAAGTCACATATTTTCGCTTATAAATATTAAAACGAACTCACTCTAAAAAAGTCGTGTTTTTTCGCTACTGACGTATAACTCGTCAAAACAGGTGGCGTGAAACTCGACTTCCTAAAAACTCACGTTATCATCTTGAAAATTTAGCGGTATTCTGGGTTAATCCAAGAAAAATTTTACTCCTATTCCCAATATTATTAAGTTCATGAATGACAAAATTTTTAACCATAAGGAAATTTTTTTACAACAATACCGAGTACCGGCTGTGAAATTTTGATTGAAAAATGAACAGTCTATATTTCAATCTTTTCAAAAAAAGTTTTTGTAATTAAAAATAAAAACCTTCACACCCTCTCTAATAGTCACGCATATTTAATTACTCTACCTCGTACCTATAGGTGGTGTAACACTCAAGATCCTAAGAACCGACGCTTTCATCTTGAATATTTTATGATATATTGAGTTAATCATAGTGAACATAGGACCACTTTCTATTATTAAACAAAAATTTGTCTGAAAAATTCCTAAGTACTATTTTGAGAATGAAGATTGGCTCAGGAAAATGTTTATCATGTCGTTAAATATATCCAAAGTATTTCAATGAAGGAGTATTGTTTTTGATGAATTGGTACCAGTAAAAGGCCCGTCGAGCTGAAGTTTCTTCTTAATTGTACACCGCAAAGTTATTTGAGGAACCTGTGGAACCTCATTATGTTGAGTTTTCAGGTTTGTGTCATCGTATGTTCGTTATACAGTGAATATCTATTGATATAGACTATGGTTTCGATACTTATAACATTACTAAGGTACAAAATTTTTCCCATTCAATTTCTAAATGTAATCTAATTTTCATGCTTTTTAAGGAATCCACTGTAAATTTGTTTTTGTCCTAGTAATGATATGACTATTGAAATCATATTCTGTGCTAATAAATATCCTGGTTATTTTTTATGTCCCTATTTTTTTGGATTTCATTTCATCAATGGTATTTTGCAAATCGTGGTGTCCTGATTTTCCTTCGTTTAGCTTGGCGAAAGCAGGAATTGAAGGCCGTTTTCCGCCTATTGGATTACTGTGTAACGCCCACCGTGAGCGATCCCAATTACGTGTCTTATCCCGATTTTCGGGGACAACCTCCAGTGGTTGAAGTGCGGTTTAAGGAATCCACTGTAAATTTGTTTTTGTCCTAGTAATGATATGACTATTGAAATCATATTCTGTGCTAATAAATATCCTGGTTATTTTTTATGTCCCTATTTTTTTGGATTTCATTTCATCAATGGTATTTTGCAAATCGTGGTGTCCTGATTTTCCTTCGTTTAGCTTGGCGAAAGCAGGAATTGAAGGCCGTTTTCCGCCTATTGGATTACTGTGTAACGCCCACCGTGAGCGATCCCAATTACGTGTCTTATCGCGATTTTCGGGGACAACCTCCAGTGGTTGAAGTGCACTTACACTGTAAGAGGATTCTCAACGAGTAATGGCCACTTGTCTGCTGCGCTCAGGATTCAAAGTTGAACGTTACGCCAACAGTTGCAAACAGTGACTCTTCTATCTAACTACGATACGCTTTAGGAAAATTTTAGGTTTTTTAAATATTTATTTATTCTTCAGCATTACTTTTGTGACCTTCAAAATACTCTCCATAAGATATTCATTAGATTAGATGCTCGTAACCATCTGTTTCAATATTTCCATGTTTTCTTCGTCTTTTGATGTGCAGTGGCTTCTGAGTTCATCTTCAACATCTTCCCGACCATCTAGTGACGCTTATGCCTCTCGTATTTCCTTGTTTTTTCTCATATCAGGCTCATCATAGGGGTTTTTTGATACTGTAAACTATTTGTTTCTATTTATTCGCTGATGATCCTTTGATTTGCAATCATTCTTTGATCCATTTCTTTTAACAAACAAAAATCACCGCGCTCGTAAAAATAGAACTGACCTGAACAATGAATACAGGTTAAAATGATATCATACCTGAGAGGCATGTATCGTATGCCAACATAGAAAAAAGTTGATCCTCGGACTCTTCAAACCCGCGAAATTTAGTAATTCCCTTTATTTTCTGAACGTAGCCGAGAGACGGGACGGTATTTTTATGTTAAAACATTTTCTCCTCTTTATGATCTGAAGCTTCTGGCAAGAATCTTTCAAAGAATATATTTTTCTGTAAGAATAAGGTGAATCCTCATCATTTGCGAAACATTCAAATCGGAGCGTCTTTTTCTCAGCCAATGAATGATTTTTATTCTGTAGTTTTTGTTTTGTGATTTTGGAAGTTGCTTCCGGCTTAATCTAGCGGTAATTTTAAATGTTTTGAATTAATACTTACTAGCAAATTCCAGGAACACTTTAATTTTCTCACACTAACAGGTCAACAAATGCTGTATTACACCTGACGATACAAAATGTGTTAAAACCGGTCGCGTTAGAAAATAAATTAATTTGTATATAATTTCCATTTTTTATTAAAAATTTTTGTTAAAGAAATACATTTTGTAAATGCATAAAATTTAATCAGAATAATCATTATTTAGGGTAAAATAAATAAACATTAAGTAGATATTTAACGGTATGGGCACTCGCTAAACCTTTCTAGTGCCAAACGTTAACTGGTGCTCTCTTTCATGAGCTAAGACAGTTCTTTGTAAAAAATCATTCTTAATTCCTTGATGAGTTAGGATACGGGTTTTGTAATTTCGAAAAATCTTTTCACTACTCTTTTCGTTAAACTATTTAATGGTAAATTACAAACAAGACTTTTTGCATTTTCTTGCTACAATTACAATTTGACGTTCGGTGGGACATTTTTCATAATAAGCCATATTTCATATTGAACAGTAATTTATAGACGTCACTAGACATCGAAATATTTCGAGAAACAAAATTGATTCCTACGTAATGCTACAAAGGTAATTTCAAAAAAACTTTCCCGTTAGGAACTTACCTGATACTATTGATCTCACTCAATAGTTTTCCATATTGATAAAATTCATTCGGATGACATGGAGTCAAAAGGTAATTTTCGCTAAAAATACCTTTTTCATCAATGAACATCAAAAGGATTTGAAATTCGAGCGATCTTAACCCGCTTCATCTGGAAACTTTCTAAATGCCTAAACCTACACAAGTTTTGCAGCAATTTTTTTTTGTCTCGCGCCACCGAAGCACTCAACTTCATCTGATCTGGATAACCGGAATGTCGCTGTGTATTTCCACCCCTCTTCTTTCTCATATCGCGCTCTGCAAAAGGGACGATGATACCCGATCCATGAAAATGGTTACGCTGCTGCTGGTGTGATTGTTCAACTGTGTAAACATGCCGAGTGAGGAGAGAGGGAAGGAGAGGCTCTCTCAAGGGCGATATCACTCGAGCGGCTTTCGAATCTTATCGCGTTCCCCATTTCCCCTTATCTTATTCCACTCATCCAACTTCCATTACCAATATTGAGGCTTCAGAGTGGTGTGCGATACCTATGCGAGTGTACTCAGCCGAGATTCCCAACGGAGCGTAATGGACTTTGATTCTGGGCGCGATTTCGGAATGAAATCTTCTGAGTTACCTAACTGCTTCCGTGGAAATTTCATTTGAAGATTATGTTCATTACCAAAATGTCTCACGCTCATATTTATTGAGTAATGAGGTCCCTAGCGCTTCTGGTTTTTTAGCTAAAAGTCTCAGAAAGGGTCATCAAAGCAGCGCGAATATCTAGGGAAGTACTTGTCACTATTTGAAATAAATGGAAGCTAAATTAATTTTGCGAAATATCACCCTTGTAATTTTAGAATTAAAGGCCTAAGGGTGACTTAACAAGTCGAAATTGGAGGCAAATAAATGATATTTGGAATTACAAAGTTTTGCTTTTATTTATCTAAAGTTTTCGGTAAATTCCACCTGAAAGTTTTCTAAAAGTTTCACCTGAATTAATCAATATGTATATATAAATAGTAACTTGTAAGGCAGTCACCTCCTAAGGTGACAACTCATCCCCGATGTAAATGACATAGCGAATATGGAGTTCAAAATATACTTTTGTGACAAATGTTTGTTTTCAAATCTCATTAATTTTGTCATCTACATTATTATAAAAATTTATTCACGCAACTTCAATGGCTTAAAGGAATGCATAACTTAGTTAGCTTAGAATTTATGGAGAACCGTAGCCTTTTCGAATGAATGAGAGTCTTAGAGGACTGACCATAAATGAAGGCAAAAACAGCTTCATATGCCAATGACATAAATCAGATAGCGCGGCCATTTTTCATCCTCCCTGAGCGATCTCGATTGAGTAACCGGTAGAGACATATCACCCCCAAATTTGCCTCCTGCCTACTCCTTCTTACCGCGCTAAAGCTCTAACTTCAGCTCTTTCAACTCACTAACCTTCCTTTTCCCTTAATTTCAAAATGAACGCCTATTTCCATATTGTTCGGCTTTAGAGTACTGGTTTAGAGGTTATTTCGAACTTGAATTACTTGTGCCATGTGTGTTTTATTTTATTTTTCTCCTTGTATATCTATTAAACGTGCATTTTATAGAAGTGAAAGTTCATAATGCTGGGCCAAAATATTGGGGCTAAAATATTTATAATAATAAAACCAGCGCAGTAGAAGCCTCAAGTAGAAACCCAAAGTCAAGAAGCAACGATAGAAATGAATAGCAATCAGTGCTGATAATCTCTACTTTCAAAAGCGGTTTTTGGAAAATAATCTCCTCCAGCTCCAGAGCAATGCGTTACGCGACACCGTAAGCTTTTAGATGTAATTTAAATTTTTAGCGCGGATGATTTACCAGATTGTCTGTCTTTTTACAACCTGAATTGTGCAGCCTGAACATGTTCTCCAGTATCCTGAGGGCCTCTCAGGATGGGGAGCGAGAGAGCTGAGGAGAGGGGAGCAAAGGGTTGGTGTTGAGGAAGATAAACGAAGGGTGAAATGAGTCCCTTTGAACTTCCCTCCGCCGCCGCAAATGGTGGCGCTTGAGAAAGGGAAAGGGGTGCTCCTAGCCCTGTGCGACCCCCTTCCCGCAACGCTTCATCTCTTACCATTCTCGATTTAGACCGCCGTCTATCGGGTGTAACCTTCGGGAAAATCAACGAATTACTCCTACTTATTGCATGGAGCTCTCTCTCTCTGCTCATACAATTAGTAGAATGCCTTCGTTTGAGAATTTTCTAGGTGATCACCACGAAAATTACAAAAGAGGAGGATCCTGAAGTCCTCTAAATGTGCTGTCAACCATTGCACATTTACGCAGGAATAGAAGAAGAAGAAGGAATAGAATTTTAAGCCACAGGGACCTGGTTACCTGGTTAACGGCCACCTTTACCCTTCTCCCTCCTCCCTCCTCCACTTTCTCCCTTACTCATCGACCCACCCCACCCTCAGTGACGCCTAACCCAACTCCAAACCCAACCCCTATCTCCCGCTAACCAACGGCTCCCGGAAATTTCCCTACCCAACCTTCTGCTATATATACTTGTCGATTTACCTGCATTTTTCACCTTGACAATGTTGACTCTGTAACGAAACCATTGTCGGTCTCAATAAATTACTCTGTGGAAATAGCAAAGTTGTTGATCCTTCTATTCCTGCGATTATGGATTTCCACCAAATTACGCCCGCTACTATTAATTATATTACGCATTTAAATGGGTTTACTCGTGTCGCAGACGGACAAATTGATCCGAGTTTCACGGGGAAATATGATATAATTAGGGTGCTAAAACCAAAATTTATATTCACGATGATGTGATTTATCAAATTCATACCACATCAATGACATTACTCGCAATTGCACACATAAAACTGCTAAGTACTGGAAAAAAATGGGATCGAATTGCACTCAGCCCCGCGACGCGGACATATTTGAAATCTGATTAAAATGCGACCGAAATGGTAACAGATATCAGCCTTCAATAGAATGGAATTGGGCCTCCTCTATATATTCCCCTTGGTGATCACTTTGGATTTAGCCCTGTAGAAATTGTGGATAGGTATGACCATGCTTAATACAGAGGCGGAACAGGATACCGAGGAAAAATTAACTCAATGCTCATTGTCGTCTGAAAGAGGCCAGCTAAGGAACTATTTGAAGACTCTTCTCGGCTTCTTAGTATTTGCACGAAAATTCGTTTATAGTCCTGAGTGTTAATAACGGTTTTTTTATCTCCATGGGTTTGATATAGCCTTCCAAAAATTTGTCCTCGTAATGCTCTCATACAACCGGGAATTTAAAAAACCAAAAGCCCTTTTTGCCGGGAAAATTAATCATATCAGAGAATTTTCCCGGTATTAGGGAGATGTAGTATTTTAAATTCTCGGTTGTATGAGAGCATTACAAAGAAAAATATTTGGAAGGCGGTCGTCTTCAAGTATTTCCTGAGCTGGTCGCATTCAGTCGCCGATGAGTTTTGCGTTAATTTTTCCCGACAGTGTGCCTAATTGCATGGGCACTGTACGTCTTTTTAGCATGTGAAAGAGTGTATACTCTTTGCACAACTGAACACATATCTCCTATCTGGTAAACTTTTTTCACCAACATAATTATTCGGTTTTACATCCTCCATTATCTGATCTATTTATCCCATCCGTTTATGATTCCATTGATCATTGCCGAAAAACTAGATACACGTCATAATTATTTTATTTTATTGACTTAATTAAATTGTGAAATTATCAGATTTATTTATCCCATCCGTTTATGATTACACTGATAATTACCAAAAAACTAGATACACGTCATTATGTTTTTATTTAATTGACTCTATTCTAATGTGAAATGACATTGGTGTCAAAAAATTGATATTTTTTGCACCTTTTTGGTATTTGGATACAATTTCCCATCTTTTTACGCTGTTTTGCTATTTTCTCAACCAAAATCGCCAAATTTTTGATGAAATACCGAGATTAATGGAGAATTCATTGGTTCAAAATATGAAAGGAGCCGCTAAGTTACCGAAAATTTTCCTTAGTCCTGGCTAAATATCATTGGGGTAAGAATGTGTAATCAAGTATTTTTAATCATAGCTAAAGATGTACACAACAGTAATTTTTAGGTGAATTTGCTATTTAGGCTGTTTATTGTAATTACTCTTATTCTCTAGGTAGATTAATTACAGCATAGGCAGTAGACCCTTTGACTTCAAAAATTGAGAAAGAGGAACGCATAAATCGTTAAAATCCAGTGAATTGTTATTATGTGAGGCAAATATATTTCTGCTAAAGTTTATTATTATTATTTTAACTATTTAAATTATTTGACTGATATTAGGCAATTATTTAAATAACGAATAGCTGAAATAAATATAATAGTCTCATTTTGTTTCGTCATGTTTACCAGCTAACTCGGATTATGAAACGATATGAATTTGAAAGCATATCTTTGAAATCTATGAATGACACGCTGCAGCAATTTTACCTCCACTTATATTTTAAATTAACATTGCATATTAGAATCGCATCATGATCATAACTCATTCCTCTCTCCCTTTATTATTATATTTCTATTAATTTTATTGCGTACACTTATTCATTTTTACTTAGGCTCATGACTACAAATTCTTACTTTGGGTTCCATTACCATGAAAATGGGTGATTTCAACAATGATACAATAGGAATTATTTTGTGAACACTCAAGTACGTACAATAGTCCTAAATAAATTTTATTTTTATGAATATTTGTGAAGGTTTTATGCTTGCCCCATGTCCAAATTTCATGCAACGAGGAATTCCTTTCATTACTTGATAACGCTGAGCAATTACCGCTGTTCATTTATAAAAACGGTGAAAAACAGCCACTATCCCTTCTGCTTCGCAGCAACTACAAAAGAGCCTGCAGCTTTGAAATTTACCATGAGGAAAGGCATGCTTATTAGCAGCACCGTATCGGTTTTCCTTGTTTGCAACTGACTGAGCACAACTGGAATCGCTCTCATGTGCTGATACATTGGAAAACAAATAACTTATTTTCATTTTCGTTATAGTGGACATGTGACCTTTAAATGTTTTTTATGAATGCCGCCAAATCCCCTAACATTACTTTTTGATAAATATCTGCAATATTGTGACCGAAAAATTATTCTTGGTTTAGTGAGCTCGAAAGGTGATCAAAGGTTTATGATTGAGGAAAAGGACGCAGTTTGTATATTTTGAACGAACCATGTAATTAGCAGTGACATCATCTGTAATAAGCATTTCGTAATGAGATTCAAGGTGTTGTTGGAATTGTATACAAATTAAAACCTATTTCAGCAAGATAAGCTCTTAGAATGTCATTTTCATCTGGCAAGATCAAAAACATCACTCATTCACGTGAATGTAATAAGATTTAAGTTGAGATTGGTTAGCTTAGCACTATTTAGTTTCTCTCGTAATATTTTTATCGAATAAAGCCTAGTTATTAAAAAAGTAAAGCCTTGAAAGGATATTTTGGCAAGAATTTTAAGATATTCTTTGCGGTATTAAAGATTATTTTCCACATTATTGCATGTACGCTTCAAGTTCGATTACATTTCTACTAGTTTGACATTCCTCCGACATAACGAAAAAATTTTAATGGCTACCAACTTTATCAGATAAATACTGCATCGAAAATATTTGCACTAATGATTATTTGTGTTATTTTTTTGGATAATATATATTATTTTCTTCTTTACCTGTGAATTACGATAAAGCGTCGCTTTCAGGTTGCGTGGTTGCTATTGAGACTGCTCAGTAAACTCGGTAGATTTGTTTCTCTATAAGGTAATGACATATATTACATTCAATAATTTCAGTTTCAAACTATGTCATCAATATAAAATATTTATTATTAAAATGCAAAGGCTTTTGCTTTTTGTGTTTGTTGATAAGTCAAAGAATGAAAACGGCCTTTGATTTCTCTTTGACCTCTTTCCATTGAGCTCGCAAAAGGCTTTTAAAACTTTCCCAAAAATAATCCCGGGGATAAATATTTCCACAGCTTTCTTTGCCTTTTGCGGTTATTACAATGTCAAAGTTGTGTTGCGAATCAGTAATGCGTACTTTTACTCTTTGAGGAATTGCCTTTGCATAACGCTTTTGCGACTTTCTTATTTTTCCTCCAATAATTAAACTTATTGAGACATCAGTACAGAGCACAGAGATTCGTTGACCCCTAAAATGAGAAGTTGGAAATACTACAGAAAAAATGTAATTTTTTAAAATACGCATTCGTATTGTGACGTTATTTCATAGATTGCAGTGCAGTACACTGCACGTTGAAGTGCAGTGTATGAAAGCTGGACCTATTTGCAATTTTTTCTAAATTCAACTCATTAACCAATTCTGTAGCTAATGAGCATCTCAACGAATTTCCATCGCTTTAGATTTCCCCGTAGGTAATTACGTAATTATCGCAGAAAGAGGAAAAAAAGTAAAAATTCTCTACAAAATTTCGTTTTTTAAAAAACCTTAAAAGTTTTCAAATTTTAATATGCTATTTACTTATACAGGTAAAATAATTTAGATTGCAACGAACCTTGAAGGAAATAGTAATTGAGGTAAAATGTTGAAAAATCTGGAGATTATCCATTATTGTGAGGAGTACTAATAGCATTTGTAGTTACTCTTAAAACAGGTAATGTAAAAACAGTTAGTGAATAGTCAGTAGTTCAGCGAATAATTCCTCACTTGTATTCCTAATTTATATTCATTTTGATTTGATAAAAATCCTAAAAGTCTGCTATTCACTCAATTCATTCATACAATTTATGTTCATAAACTTCTTACGTAATCAGTGACTTTGAAATATGAGAGAAATTCTTTCCTTCCATTCTCCTCTCCTTTACAACTCACTTTCGCTCTTACTTTTGGGTATAACGGAGATAATACCCAAAAATCAATCACAAATTGTCTTCTTTCGAGATGTAGCATCAGATGGCAGCGCATTGACTTTTCTATTCTTCCTTTCCTGGTGGTTTTGTTCAAATACGGGCAGCAGTGGCGATGTTTTGGAATGCTGTTCATTTGGACGTTTTGGAATGCCAGCCAGTCTAGACATCCTAGTTGGTATATGTTGTTGGCACCATTGAATTAGCGTATTATTACTTAATTATTTCTCGTAATATTAATAACCCTTGACCCATTGCTTTTATTTTTCCATCATGTTTGCATTGTTCAAGCTTACAGTTTTTCTTATTTTTAACTTTAATGAAATGATTTCGTCCGTTCATTATGAAAAAAAATATTTCTCGTGTGCTATTGAGTTATTTACAAGGAGCGCAGACATTTCGTGAACTCTGTTGACCGATTATTCTTTTGGAATGAGAAACGAATAGTTCTTAACAAATCAAGCAGTAAAACCTGAGAAAATTCAATTGTTTACTGCAATAATACACTGCGAAAGCCAAAATAGGTACCTGGTTTGGGCATTTTTGAGAGGTGAAGGATTTTACTCAGTATGAAAATTGCAAATAGAGTTCTGATATTACATTTGTCACCAGCCGGTAAAAAAATCTTTAAACCAAAGCGCAATAAATGGATTGCTCTATGGGGATTCCCAATAATTAAAGTAGTTTCCCGCCTGTAAAAGCAATATCGGTCGTTGAGATAAATTCCTGCCTTGATAGAGGCCTTGCTCCGAAATACCTTGATATAAAATTTTTTCATTGCAATACGACGGGGGAATAAATTGAGTCCTAAAGCAATATTTCCTTCTATTGATAGAGTTGCGTTATTTTTTGTTCGAAAGAAAATGGATTCATTATTTGGGCAGTTTTGGAAGGTGAAGAATTTGACTCAGTATAACCATCGCAAATAGAGTTCTGATAGTCCCCAGCCCGTAAAAACATATCCTTGAATGAAGACGCAATGAATGCATTGCTCAATGGGGATTGCCAATAATTATAGTGGTTTCTCTCCTATAAAAGCAATATCGGTCGTTGATATAAATTCGTGGATTGATGGAAGATTTGGCATTTTTTCATTTCAACAAAAACGGGAGACTAATGTGAGGCCAAAGGCAGTATTTCCTTCTATCTATATACAGTTGCGTTATTTTTTGTCCGAGACATTATCGGTGAATGCGTCGATTCTGTATCCAAACTGGAAAACTTGATCCGAACAAGCATTGAATGAAGAACTCGAGGGTGGGAATTCGAGGACGGTGATCGGTATTGGTGGTCTCAACTTAGTTCTTTTTCGATCGGTGACAATTGCCGACGTAACCCGATATCGTTCCTTCCTCCTTCACTTCAGCGGAGAATGGGTTGTTCCCCTATCTACCTCGCACTCACCCGTCAGCGCATTGATTCCAATGGGAATTGTTATCGTTGGGGTTAGGGGGTTCGTTACATCAACCCACTTTCCGGTCGGAGAATGCCCCGTCGTGGCGCCAAAGCCGAAACCTATCCGTATTTTCGTCTCCCTGCAGCGTTTCTGTACTTTTAAAACTTTTTTTTCTAAACTCGCATTGTTGTTTGTCATCTTGTGTGGGTCAAACATTGCAACTCAATTTTGACAAAGATAACTCCGTAATGTAAAACAGGGTCGCAGCTAGGAATTAAGGCTGGGGGGGGGGGGAGGGGGGTTTAGGTGCTACAAATACCGGGAAGTGGGGGTATGGAATACTCACAAGGAAAAGCGGTAGGTGCAAGATTAATAAATTGCGGAATTTTAAAATAAATAGTTCAAAATGATGAGTTTTACGGCTTTCTGAGGGATATTTTAATAACCCTTACGTCCTATTAGTTATATTAAATCAATTTAGTAAAATGGATAAATCTTAAAATTTTATCTGAGGTCTGGGAGGGGGGGGGGGTGTTATCCCCCAAAATCCCCCACCCTCGCTGCGCCACTGATGTAAAATATATTTTTGCATATCATGTTTTGTACCAATTATGTTTACATGAATGTAAAATCAATTATAGAAATAGCAGGTTTACAAAGTATGAGGGAGGAATAACCGACTGATTATCGGAGTATTTGAAAATAATCCTTACTCAAATAGCATTGGTTAATAATTTGCTAACGTTAATCTCATTCATAACCATTCCCAATAAATTTATGATGTCATTTAACGTTTTTATCCATATTTCCACGGCTTTTCTGAATGATCCACCATGTACTTCCAATGATACGAAAACATTTTTAAAACGGTTTTATAAACCCCCATTGTTGATGGTCATCCTGTCCGGATCAAATATTGCCACTCAATTTAAATTTCTAATTAGCTATCGAGCTGAAATTTTTAGGATAACTAAGAGGTAGACGAAAATGCAATATTCTAATATATATTTATCATGATTTTTACTGCATCTTGATTGCTATTCTGCTTTTAAAATTAAATATGAAGATTATTAGTTTTAACAAATTTCCATCGAAATCTGATGGTGACGCTTTGATCGTTAAAAGGGAGGAGAGAGATGGAAAATAATTTTAAAAAATGTAAACGTCTGCTTCTATTGAAAAATTATTGCCGCGAGAAAAACGTTGTTTAAAAAATATTTTTATGCTGTAATAATATACTATGTAAATGTAGTCTTTCATACACCCGTGATTGCATTTTCGTCAAAAGATTTCGGTAGATTCGAGGAAAAGATAACTAATGGCGATAGAAAGCATTCTTTAATCACTCATTACAGCGCTTAATTTCTAAAATTTAAGTACTTACCTCAAAGCTACCCTCACATTTAATCCACACATGATATTCAAATGCAAGCCCCCCCTCCCTTAAAATTTCCAATTTATTAAAAATTGATACAATGTTACAGTAATACTCGCTTATAAGGATCAAGGAAATCCCGCTGATAAGGAGGTGAGTTTGCGGACACTTGGGCTTTCCTCTGATCGCCAATGTTCGTTTCCTCGCATGTAATTAGTTCAGGTGATTCGACATCCCCGCTGACACTAACTATTTTTTGGTCCTTTGGGAAATTATTTCTTCATTTATTAAGAAATTTTGGCCATCTTAATACTTAACCGTTCCTTACCTCATCATCAACTGTTCTTACTCGAGGTCATCACCACTTAGCTCTACTGTTGATCTTAAAATCCCTCCCTTTGCAGTCGTTTGATGGAAAGGGTGGAACAATGGTTAATTGTTACGGACCTGTTGCTTGAATAAAGACAATGTATGGAATATCAGCCAAGGATCCTTCGATTTATAGGGCAACATCCTTCATTATGGATAAAGCGAAATCCCGTTTATTACAAAATAGAAAAATGATCCTCTGAAATTCTTTATCAGCGAGTTTTAGTCTACTATGACGAATCCTGTTCTGTCAAATGCAAAAAAACTATGGCTTTAAAAAATATAATTATTTATATACGGTACTTTCAGATGAAGAAAAATCGAGTTAAAGTTAAGTCAACCATTCGCTTCAAAAAAATGTCTTTGATTCTTGAAAAACACTTCCAAAGCACAATGCTATCTTCAAAATAAAATTTCTCACTTCGCAAGGCCGAATTGTAATACCGTAATTTCCCTAAGAGGAGCCGGAACGCCGTTCCGGCCGTAATTAAGCACTGGTTCATTATCACATTTCTCTCAACTTCAGAATAAAAAGTCGCAAACAATACCTCCTACTTTTCATACGTTGGTGGCATCATTAGAGCTCCGATTTCGGCGTGTATAAAAACTAAACATACAAGCATACGGTACATGGAATGGAAGGCTATTTAGTCACGACGAAAAATAATCTTCCCCTCTGAACAATGCCCTCGTATGCTTAAGGTAAGAAAACGAAAAAGCTTGCGCCTAACTTTTTGTGAGTTGGTGACGTCATACGAGTTTAAGTACCTTTTCTGGGTAGAGGATAACCTTAATTGAGGCAAGAAATAGCTCACAATATTGTACACAAGAAAGAACCGCGTGAAGTCGATGCACCAGGTGAAAAAGTAGCTGAGTAACGGTGACGCGCTCGTCGTGAGCTCATGACGTCATCAACTTATCTTCAAAAGGTTTATAGCCGTCGATTTTTTTTAATAGCTTAATAGGTAGACGATAGATAGTAAAAGAAAAAATACAGCAAAATCTCTCTAATTTCAGAACACTGCAGCAATTGGCAGTAATAAAAAGAGTGAACGTGGTTCCAGGAATACTGGCGTTTTGTTCCCGGAGGGAAATTTTTCATGACAGCTTGGCTTGGCTTAGCCAGGGCTCTAACCCGGATCTTTCATGGTTGTTCAAATATGCTTTCAGTTACACCACAACACCAATGTCCTCCTCCAAGACGAATTTCAGAAAGGCCTTTACAACCAAGCCCTCATCGTCATGTAGCTTTATACGCAGTCACGCGAAGGGATCCAAAATTTTTTTCATTAAGGGTGAAAATTGCTATAGACAAATCAGTTGAGTACAGTCCGGCCGCCGAGAGTTGTCCGTTGACAGCTAGAAGGGGTAGGGGTCAAGGTTGCCAGGTAGGAAAGGGAAACGCCCACATCACATGTAGGCAAAAGGGTTCCGTGAAGAAAGGAGGCAGAAGGGACGACGAGCGTGAAGGATCCAAAGGAAGAATCCTTTGTTTTGGTGATTCTAAAGGCCGTTTTACACGGGGAACGGAATTGCGCAGGTTAGAGCTGCATTAATTTCTAAATTGGCGTGGAATTGAGCAAATGCATGAACGAAATTAGAACAGGGGCTGCTATTTTGCCGTCTCGCATCCACGCATTCTCACATGTGTTCTAGCGATTCACCGCTTTACACGACGCAATTTTGATTGCGTCTTCGCACGTACGTCAGATTGCGCAATTCCGTGTACCGTGTAAAACGGCCTTAAGAAAGGGCTTGTTTTGGTGGATCGGGCTTATTTCAGTGCTTCATATGCGTGTGACAACGTTGTACGACTAGGTAAGGGAGTGAGGTGCATTTGGGGGACAGTGATTGGTTGCAAACCATGTTGGCGCAGGGATCTCCACCCCTCCTTTTAAAGTGCCATCGGACAACTCTCGCCGGCTAGACTGTAAGCCATGATCTGTGCCTCTGGCAGGATTTGTATCTCCTGTGTACTTTATACGCCTCTGCCTTAGTCTTGGGTGAGCTACATCCTCTTCTATCGAAACAAACCTTAATTTGGAGTTATCCACTAATTAACTGAGTGAGGAGGGTAGGCAAATTTGGCGATAAAAATAATTGAAGGCACGTGGACGTTTTTAACCAAATAGAGAGTAAAAAAATATATATTTGGGTGTCACTGGCATTTTAATATTTGATTGATATCCATATATTTTAAAAAATATCATGTTTTTAATGAGTCCTCGAAATGAGGTATTTTTTCGATATTGAAAATCATTTTAGAACTCGCAATCAAGCATTTATAAATTCTCAAAAATTATTACGTCAAATATACAGTAAAACTGCTTTAAATTATTTCGACACATCAATAATTTGTCAAAGTTGAAATATGCTGATATTTTACTTGGTACACTCTAGGTTGAACTTTTCCCATTATTGTTATTCCGTAATATTTATTCAAACCTTTATGAAAATTCATCGGTAAATTTACCCAGATGAATCAAAAACTGTTTTCATTATTGTCAATGAAGCCGGAATCGTTCTATTTTGACCGCATTGACCGCGCAGTGAAAAAAGAGAAATGCCTTCGTTATGTTGGCATATCTACTAAGTGTCTCTCTACTAAGAGATGTGTTTTCTATCACAAATGTATTATTGCTCTAGTTATCTATCTACATTTCAGTCGCTATACTGAGCTCGCATCCTTGCAGTACCTTCAAGTGGACGCTTTAAAAAATGGAATGAACATAATGCAGCTATATATCCTCGAGGCCACGTGAAGATTATTGAAAACAATAGCTTAACTCTCATAGAAGTGGATTGATTTATTTATTTTTCCCCCAAACTTAATCCTAAGTAAAGTCACAATTCAAAATGCACGATGCATATGCGTTGCTTTACTTTACAAGCTTTTACTTAAACTAAATACATAACTCTGATCATATACTTGAGTACTAATGGAGTAAGCACATTGTGGTAAGTTCATCTAATAATTTGCTTTTAGACATTCTAGAAGCCTCTTGTTTATCACACGTAAATCATATATTTGTCTAAGACTGGATTAGATATCTCGGATTAACTAAGATCTGGCGACACATAGTAAATTTTATGAAAAGATCAAACGGATTCAAGCAGTCTTCATGTAGTCCCTGCTAGTCTTACTTCATGCCCGCATGATGTAGGTAAGCAGGACGTCTAGTACGGAGGGACTAACTAGTCTAGGGAGTAACTAGCCTAGAGCGAACACCTCTTTGTGTTCTATGTCCGGGCCTGCTCTCCGGCTGTGGCGCTGTGCGCACGATTTGGACTGCTTGTGGCATCATATGCTCAGCAGTCCAGAAACATCTTGTCCGGAAGTGTCCGAAAATATCCACAGGGAAGACGTCTCGATAGCTTAACTGGCTAAAATACTCGACCGGAAATCGGGGGATCCGGGTTCGAATCCCGGTCAAGGCGAATGATTTTTTCTCTGTGGATCTTTCGCACGGCTGTGCATTGCGGGTGACTCCCGTAAAAGTTATCACCGCGGCTAGTCCCGGTATACTTCAGTAGTATACTTTAGACTCTAGTCAACTCATTCATAAAGAAGAGCAAAGTCCATTTTTATTGAATTACACATCGATATAAATACATTTTTAATGCTTATGTTTTAAAAAAATTGCGAATTTAGTAAAAATGGCTGGATTTTTCAGTAGGGCTTTAAAATTAGCGGCCGGCACTCAAAGTGATAAGGGTCCCTTATGCCCCATCGGAGATGCCCTAATGAAGATGGAAAACTCGCTCATCGAAACGTCGGCCGTGATGGAGGACCTGACCCGGTGGAAATTCCGAATAACCTTCCACGATACAATACGCCAGGAAAGCATACGCTATTTCCTCAAATTCCAAAAGCCTTAATGTTATCACTCTTAGCCTAGCTCGATGCCTGCATTACTTTGGAGAGCAGGAAGTCAAACGCGAAGGCGAATTTCATGCTTTTTACAACGGTAGGAATCCGTTTTTCCTGGTTCAATTGTAATATCGAGGAAGTGATTTCCTGGTGTATTCCGCTATGCGCCAACGCATTGGTTTAGGACTGCTCATTCGGAGGTGCGTGCTCCGAAGTGCGCCGCAAGTCATATATAGGGTTAGTAGTTCAACTTTGATTAATGGCCGTTCTACCCTCGATGAAACCGTAAGCCCATGCCAAACAAGACGGCGCTAATTAATTATCCGGGAGAGAAATCCTCCTCACAGCTGCCGCTGCTTCGGGCCATAGAGAGCGAAGAATGCCCCTCCCCGACTCTCTGAAAATTCCTCCACTAAGCTGTGAACATTTCCGAAAATTTCCTCTTGTGCGGTCGCTTTGAAATTTTCAACTTGCTAAACATTTTGCACAAAAAATGTTTTCAAAATCTATGTGAAGTACATGCCCCTTCTCAGCAATGCCAAAAATTAAAATTTACTACCCGTTGGGTGATTATCTTGGGTAAGTTTTATCCTTAACTCGTTGAGTTGTCTGTATACAGATTTGCTACTCGGGTACTTGCAGGAATTATCTATCCTCTAGCTTGGAATATTCAGTTGCATCTTCGTGGAACCACGTCAGTCTCCTCTGAGATTTTCATCTAGTGTTGCGTTGCTGCTCTCTATTATGATAAATGCTGTTAGTATTCCAATAGTAGCACATTTGCAAATGGATGAAGTTTACTTTGGCAAACCATAAAATAATAATTCACCACGTGATTTGTCGAAATACTAAAAATACCTTAACTTCGGTCACCAGCATGGAAATATACTTCCATGCTTGTGACCAACTCACAATTCCCGGATTCCAGAATGCTGTAATCGAATGTTTTATAAAAAAGATAGAGAAATTATTCACAATGTCATTGAGGTATTTCTGTATCTATCGAGTCTGGAGCGCGGCCCCCAGCATAGTAATCCAGTACCCATCGAAATGCATTCACTCTGTCTGCTGAGAAATGCGTTTATGGACATCGGATACCTATTATAAGGCGTTGAAAAACGCTCCTAGTAACGATCTAGCAGTGAAATAGTTTGGGTGCAAAAAGAGCAATATGAAAAAAAGAAGGAAAAGTACATTTTCCGCCCAGCAAGTGATCATAGATATTCAAGCTATAAGGTGCGTGTATATTTATGCTCATGTCCATTTCTATAAAAGGTTATTTTGGGCTTTTTTTGACCAACTTAATCGTATAATTGGTCGTTGAGGGATAAGCACACGTTTTTGGCGCTGGTTACTGCGATACGAGAAAAGGGAAAATGGCCGAAATAATGTGTTGGGATACTATTGGCACGCCATTTGCCCGAGCGCTTTTCAAGATGGAGAGTTGCATTAGCGGAATAACACGTGCGCCAGCTACATGTTCCATATCATCGGCTTTAGCAGCCAGACATTGGCCAAGTAACGCTGTATCTCTAATGGCTGCGGCCCCCGGCGTTTCAGCAGCTCATTACGGCGCCTTAGTCTGCGTTGCTGCCATCCGGAATGGGCACATACTCAGCTCTTGGAATAGGGAGCTTATATCAGCTTATTTCAGGTCATTTTGCATCTCTTTTGCCAGCAGCACTTACTAATATTATGTACTCATTATTTTCCTGTCAATGTTTACCTGGAACTTCAGCAGTGGTCTCTTAGTTTGATTACTGTTACAGTATTTTTCTCTTGTAGAATCGGTAGAGTACGTAAGCGTACGCAACTAGCAACTTATTAATTTGGTAATCGTTAGTAAATTCAAATAGATTTCAAAATTTCATTCCTAATTATTTATAAAAATAAGTAAAAATGTTGTTACCATGTGTTTTTATTTTGTCCTATTAAAATGAAATATTTGCCAAAAATGAGAAAAATACGGTGCATATAAAACGCGCATTGTATAATCTTTCTCCATCAACAAATACAAAAATTCCATTTTGGTCGATGCATTTCGTGCGATTTGAAATATACATGCTAAGGGGAAATATAAGTAAATGTTCCAGCTGCTTATAATTTACGTTATTTCATGTATAAGTTAGCATTAAGACTATTTTTACTTAAAATTGTTTATTAATGTTTCTTTCTTACTTTTCAGGTTGGTATTTCGGATTCAAATACCTACATTTAATCAACATATGTTTGGCTGTTGTAACGGTGAGTTGATTCGTCTTTCAACTGTGTCTAGGGGCTTATTTTTTTACGGTAAATACGCTGTGGAGTCTAATAAACGTGTGATGTTATTGTTTGGAGTACCTTATAACGAAGCCGTGCATTTTTTCCGACTAAGTACTACCTTTGTCTTTTGAACTGTGGAACTCAACGTAAGAAATTATAATTGGAGCATAGAAAAAGAAAAAAATCCTTATACAGGAGGAAAAATCTATATTCTAAATATTCTTTAAAACATTGCAACTCCAGAAATTGTGGTTATGAGCTCATAGCAACCCGGAATTCATTTATTTTTTTGAATAATTCCAATAAAATTGTGAGTGCAGTGCGATCAATTAGCGACCAAATAATTCATCCAAACTATTGCTTGCTAGGAAGTTAAAATATTCGCTAATTTAACTAACTCTACCGTCCCCCTAAAGTCGAAAGGTTTGCGTTCACAAAATAGCCACTGATGTTTTCTCGCGTATAGTTTCTTATATTAAAATTAAGGCTTGATGTAAACCGCATAGAAAGTACTCAAGGATTATGATGAAAGAAATGATTAGTTTTAAGGAATATTTTATTTATATTATATGAATCAAAAAATCTTCTTTTTTTTAAATTGTATGTAGAACCAAACGTACATAAAGCACTTTCATTTGACCTCATTAGTCATGATGTGTGGGTAATTTTCCAATGAAGATCACCCTGACTTCAATTTACTGAGTAGTTGCTTGAAAAAAGCCAATTTCTGGCGATTTTCCTCATGGAGCATGAAAGAAAACGGGCCTATGATTATATTACTCGCCTCTCTCTACTCTTATTTATATGCCTTTCTTCGCCATCGTTTTTGTTTTTGAAAGCTCTTCCTCTCTTGTCTCATCGCAACGAAACTCTCGTACCTTTTCGCCGAAATATTTGATGGTGTGAACATGCGATGAGGTTTGTGAGAAGAATGAGGTGGATCCCATCTTTTTTCGCATGCTTTTCCCAATTTTCAACCCCTCTGCTTTCATCATCCTGTCTGAAACAAAATACATGACAAAACTTTCCTATCCAATCAGGAAAGAGTTTTCGATGTATTGGAATGAGTTAGTGTGTGAACCTAAGAGTCATTTGTCGCAGCGGAGAGCTAATACCCAATGAACTTTATACGCTGGAGTAAAACTGCTCAATTTTTAGGAGGCGTTTTTCACTGCTTTAGTCGTTATGTGGTAGAGAAAGGTTGTTACTGATACTAGTTCATTGCCTTCATTTCGATTTTTTCTGATGCTGTTGCTGGGATTTCCTTTCTTAATATTGGATCAAATGTTTCCGCAGAGATGGTTTCATATCAAAAAAATTTCCGGGTTTTCTTCCGCATCATTTGGCTTGTGGAAAACATTTTTGCCGGTAGGACATCGGAAGAAAACCCGAAAAAATGCAGAGATCTATCCTTTTATAATTAAGTAACCTAATTAAAACATCATTATTGTCGTAGACCATCAACCCTAGTATTACTTGGAAGCAGCTCTCTAATCAATATATCTCTTCATATTTACTTATTTCTTCTATTTATATATGAATTTGTCTTCCTATATTAGTCATTCGAGGCCTTTCTTTTACTGCTTCCCATGTACTTATCCTTCGACGATTTTCTTGATCAAGCCATTATGTTGCATAATGAGGCCGATTTTGTTGTCCGTAATTATTATGCGGCCCTTGTAAGACTCCCGAGTATAACATATTTATATTTCAATATATGTTATTGTATGAACAAAGTTTTTCCTTTCTTATTCCTAGACTGCGTAAAAAGTATTGCTTGGGTGGAATGGTCTGACGGCTGCCACTTTTACAGTAATTTTTTCGAAAATAACTCAACCCAATGTATTAACATATATCACAACATATAATTGATAACTTCAGGCTTTACTTTGTGAAACCTCTTCATATCGGGAATAAAGGAATATAAGTTTGTTAGGTTCACTATTATATTAATATGGGTTTTACGACCCGGGTTTCGTAACGTAGTTACATCGTCACCTGAAGATGTAACTACGTTACGAAACCCTTTTCGTACCCATATTAATATAATAGTGAGCTTTACAAAGTTTTATTCCTTTACTTCCATTATATCATAACCTTGAGAATTATGTAATGTATGGTGATAATAACTCACATCATGTCAAAAACTCACCTGTTCGCTTATGCTTTACTCACCTCATGTCAAAAACTCACCATTCGTTTATACCACAACCCAATGTATTAACTTATATCACAACTTTGAGTACTATCTCATAATAACTCACCTCACGTCAAAAAACCTTGAGTCGGACTCGAGGGTTTGATATTTATGCGGCCCTTTTCGCCCCAAACTCACCGTGTCAGCTTCCTCCCACCTTCCCTCAACCGCTCTCTTTCGGTGACCCCATTATTCTGAAAAAAAAACGCCTCAATCCCTCCAAAAATGAGCTGCTCCCCGGAATATAAGGAGAAGCAGAGTGGAAGGAGTGGGCGAAGGAAAATGTAAGGGGAAGGCAGGCACGGAGCCAGAGGCTTCAGAGGGGAGTTTTTGGGTGCTATGCGGGTTGCACGTAATGGTAAATGTTTATCAATTTACACGCAATGGAAAATAAAAAAAAAATCATTAAAAAAAGGTACATAAGTTCCGTTTGCATGATGATGAAATTCATAGTAATCTGAATAACTTCAACCGATTTGGACGTGATAGTAGTATTTTGATTTAGGCTATAGCCGTCGACGCACCTATAGGTCATTTCGCACCACTACCATATCATTTGATCCCGATATTTAAATGGGTACAGAATAAAAAGAAGGCCACTGCACACTGTACAGTGTACATGTTGGCTTCGTAAAATGAGTGAGCATAGTGAAATTTTATTAAAAATACTTATTTCCTTGAGGAACCGAAATGTATAATTAATGTTGGTAGGGTTGTCTCCTATAAGGGATTCTAGGTTTCCCCCTAGATTAATTCGCCTCCACGTGTCGCCGTACTTATCAAAATCTATCAGGATATGTCGAATACTTAACGGGAATCTACAGCCATCGTATTGGGGAAGTTCCTACTCTTCAGTTAAGAGATGGGTCAAAGTGCACTGCCCTATTGTTACTGCTATTATTCAGAGTCCTCCACGACTCCCTCCACTGTTCCAGTACAGCATTTCTGAGTGAGGCTCTCGGGTCCTCGTAGGGAACTAGCGTCGTCCAAGCGTGATATAGTGGAAGCTCGACATGTTGAAACGAAAGGCAGTTGCACTTTTCCGCTATTATTTGATGCGTACGACGCGTTTCGGCTCAGAGAGCATCCATCATCTTGAACAAGACTCTGTAGATTTTTACCAGAGTTTACGGCCGTAGTTTCTATGCCTTCGTATTATTAGGCGATCGTTTTCGGAATCTGCATAATTTATTTTTAGATTTGCTGTCACTCCCGTTGGATATAATATTCTGCAATCTTGAGGAAATTTCATATCCAATGAGACCCTGATCTCAATTGAAAGCTGTATAGTCAACAGAAAGCGAGAAAATAAGTTCCCTTGGGCTAGCTGCCTCCCACTGAATGTATGGCGGGGCATTGGCTATATGGGAACGAATTTTTTTTGCATTCATGATATCGAAAGATGAGATAGGTACTTTCAACTTTTCATATCACAAGTCGTTGTTATAATGTCGTCTTAGATTTTTTCGAAACCTGTCTGACTTTTCGAAGAAATTTAAACTTTTGACCACTGTCGGTCGGATATAATATAATTTGATTTTGGGAAAATTTCTGATCTGAGACCATGACATCAGGTGGCTTCGTGTAGTCATTGGATTTGTTTCAAAACCTGACTGATATTATGAAAAAAATGAAACTGTTGACCACTGGTGGTCGGATAAAATTTTATTCCATTTTGAGAAAATTTCTGATCTGAGGCCATGATATCAGTCTACGACTTTTAATAGTTGAGAGAGGGTCAGAGGATGTGTGCCCCAAAATAGGCTAGTTGCTTCCTAAGGAGGGCATTTGTTAGAAGGGAAGGAAGTGGATAGTGTGCTTTACTTAACCACGGAACCTCAGTGTGCCACCTGCGGTCACCATCCATCCTCCGAGTCTGCCTTCCCTCCCAATCTCTGACCATTGCATGAGTCAAGGACAACCATAACTTCCTCTCTTGCTTCAAACCACACCCCCCTTAACCGTCCAGGTCAACTTTTATCCCCCACCTCCCATCTTATAAGATAGTCTGCTTCCCATTTAGAAACATTGTATGACTCAAGGACAACCATACCCTCCTTCCTAACTTCCCCACCTTTACGAGCCTTCCACCCCTTCTAATTCAGTACGTATCATGTTTATTATTTATTATATATTATTTCATACACCACCGAAAACAGCACTGTTCGGCCCTCACATCGGGACTGATAACATTTAACAATCACAAACATCCATGCCCTGGATAAGGGTAACTTACCCAGGCGGGACTCGAACCCGCGACCTTCGGTTTGGCAGGCGAGGACTTTACCCCGCCGCCACCGAGGCATTATTATTATTATAATCCTTTAATTTTCTTCAGTTTTCACTGAGTTGTTTTGGTGTAAAGAGCACGGGTTCTCACCAAGGTAACTCTTTACTGCTGAATTACGTTGAGACATTTTCTCGTGACATGGCAGGTTGATATTATTACTTTTGCATTTTGATGTATGTATTTGGATGGAGGTTGAGTATTATGAAAATATTTTGTCTATGTTTTGGGATGACACCGGTAGCTGAGATGACTAGTAGAGCTATATAAACCTGTTCCATATTCCATATTCTTTTTATTTTTATTGCCAATTCTTGGTACTTATTTATTTTTCCGGCTATTGTCTTTTCGGTGTTATGCAACAGTGCCACAGCAATATCAACTATAACGAACGAGCTCTATTTTTCTTGTCAATCAACATTATATCTGGTTTATTATTAACTATAATTTTATCTGTTTGGATAGGTATTATTATTGCACAAGTAACAAGTTGGGTATTTTCCAGGTGTTAACAGTTCATATAAAATTAAAAAAATATATGTATAGTAAATGAAAAATGCATCACCAAAATGAAGATAGATAGTGAAATTTTTTTAAATGCAATGATATTAATTTTCCAATATAAATCTTAAAAACCTCTTCTTGAAAATCCTTACGTTGTTAGGGTAGGGCTTAAACAGTTCTGCAGGGAGTCTATTCCATTCATTAATCGTCCTGTTGAGGTACGAGAATTTCTTTACGTCAGTCTTTTGTGGCCGGCATTTCATCTTGTATTGGTGATCACTCCTACCAATATAGCTGGGGTATACAATCTACTTCCGTAGTTCCCCCATGTCTTTTCACCCTTAAGTGTGTGGAAGAGTGCTGCAAAGCCTATTTATGTACCCTCTCCGTCCAGGTGAGTCCCACCACATTACTTCCAGCATTTTACTTACACTTTCGGTCTTTATATGTTTCCCCTTTTCATGTTATGCTTTTCTTTTATTTTTACCTGATGATGTCACATAGCGACGAAACTTGTCGAGATTCAAGTTACATATGTGATATCTACAAAATATTTTCGATTTTGCAGAAGGGGATGAATTTCGGGGAGAAGGGTGTGTAGCCCCCAAGCCCTCCTTTCCCTGGCTGCGTGCCTGGGTGAGGAAGAGGGTTGCTTGGGAAGCGAGTGCGCCAGGCTTAAAATGGCCGGCTGCGTAATGGAGGGAAGTATTCATTTTGTCTCCTCTCATCTCGGCAGGGCAGGACCTTTCATTATATTTTTGATGTCGGGTTTAGGGGGTGGAGCCTGCGCGTGCTCTCCTCCTTCCCTTATTCAGCCGACCAATCAAAATCTCTCGCGTTCGTTGTGGCGTCTTGCGAGGTCAAAGCGCTACCTTGATGAAAACACACTTGGCTTGACGCAGGACGTGGGTGAGACGCAAGCCTCGTACAAAGGAACGGTTCCTGGTATCAGGAGCTTATGCTGCGAGCTAGGAGCATGGATTTTAATTAATTTCAGCTAAGCTGTAGCGTTGTGATCATTATAAATGTTCATTCATTATTGACCTCTTCTTTTACATAAAAATGAAAATCATGGAGTTGAGGTCTTTAAAAAAATGTATATATATTCTGACGTTTCGGAAATTTATTTTCAATTCTTAAGGCCTAAGATAGAAATGGATGAGAGGTAAAATAAATAATGAATCAACTCGAGTATTGAAAATTATTATGCATCGCAAAAATTTCCAATAAAACATTTTAAATTATGAATTTAAGATTAAAAAAACATTAAGAATTTATTTATGCATTTATATGACAAACTAACCTTTAATGTCGTTATTTAATTAGTTAGTTCCTATATCGCAGTGCTATATTCATATTTAAATAAATTTCAATAGTTTTAGAGCAATTTATTTTGCTTTGAACATGTAAATAATTTTTTAAATTTTTGGTTTGTTTCATTATGTGAAGCATTTCTTAATGCAAGTATTTTGATACATTGCGTTTATCCATTTTGCATTTCAATCCTCTCAAAATATGGGTCAGGAGTAGAATCACGATTTTAGTCCTGTCTGTTTGTTGGTATCCATTGATAACTTTCCTTGATTATAAAATGCGTAAATTTCTTTAGGTATCTAGTATTAGGTACACACGGAAGTTTTCGATTGTATTAGCGATTGAATATGTATTATGCATTTTCAGCTAAAAATGCAACTTCCAACACATATGATTGAATTCTTTTTCATTGTATAAATAGCAATGCTCGTTCTTTAGAAATAATTACTTGTAGGCAACATTCACCAGTAAGGAAGTCATTGGTTGCACTGCTAAATCGTTACTGAGTAGGAAGCGATATTATTAGATTGCCAATGTCTCTCAGGCTAAGAAACCTTTTTGTCGTGCATGATAATAGAAATTCTGCTGGAAAAATGGAGTTGGTGGAAAAGCTGGAGTGCTAAAAGTAACGCTTTGTGGGGCCTTGTAAAATCTAAAAAAATATTTAGTATCTACAATGTATAGCAAGCTGTCTTTCTCACCATTTATCCGTTTTTTTTTAAATTCCACTGCTGTCTTAAGGTTTCTTTCTCCTATTTTCATATTTTTACGATTGAAGGTATTTTTTTTATTTCCACGTCAATCGTACCTTTACCAATTACACTCCGCAGTTATTATTTTTAATCTTTTAATAAGCATCCTTTCCTGTTTTATTTCTGGAACTGTCTCCTTTGTCTGATTTTTATTCAAATCGTTTACTCTACTGTCGCGCTTTCTTGGAATTTTCCTGGCTGGTAATGTGATTGTATAGTCGTACTCATGAATGATGGGCATTATCCTTTGTACTTGCTATTTTAGTATAGGATCATCAGTGCGTTGATGCTAAGCCTTCTGTGATGAGCAGTACGAAAACTTTTAATGAGTAACATCAAGGAAGTAATTTTTATTTCATGGCTCATGTCTTTTGCCTTACAAATCTCAACCCAGTATTCTCTTCATCCTTTGAATTTTCTGAAGCAGACAAATTTTTGTGGAAAAGAATTTAACTATTTTCACTTCACCCTTCTCTTTTTTAGTGAGACTTAAAATTAGCATTTCCCTGAATATTTTTGACTGACTTTATTCAATATTTTAACGATGTTTTTAGTATTTTGAGGCGTTAAGTAATCCCAAATAAAATTACATGTAACAATAGCATTGACAATTTTGATTTGTGACGACAATGATGAAGTTGCGAGTCTCGGAATTATTTAAACGCTCGGAAAAATTTTATGGATGAGTTTTATGCGGTGAAAACTATTCGTAGCTTAGTGTTTTCATCCACATCCATTTTAATTGTTCTCACTTCCATGGAACAGCATCGAAATTACTTTATGCGTTATATTTGAAGACGCAGGTAACTGCTTTAAAGTGATACCCTCATTGCAACGATTTGGCTCCTCCTTGAGACGTCTTATATTTCTATTTATACTCTCTAAAAATCCACCAGCGAGGTGATATGCGGGGAACTTCACTTATTTTAAGCATCCAATACAGAAGTCCGGATTAATAATTGCAACTCAACAAACAATGAATGAATGAGCGTTTGCGATTATTTCGCACAATAATTAACCTCAAACGCCTCAAGGACTTTGCAAGTTTACAAGACAAAGATGATTTTATTCTTTTAAATTTCATCTCTTTAGATAACTTACGGGTGGCAACGTAAAATTAAATGGCTCGGTGGAAAAGTGTTTCGGATCATCATCTTTTATCGTTTTGGTAAGAGCACGATTCCATCAAGTGTGCCTTTTTGCCCGCCTCGGTAGCAGCGAAATAAATAGGCGTAGTGGTGGAAATAAATAAATAAAAATCTCAAGCACCCCTGGATTTATAGAGGTATCATTCTTGCCATTGAATGATCCGGCGCACCAAAGGAAACCGAAAATCTTTTGTTGCTGGAACCATTGTTGCGCAATTCAATAACGACGCGATCGTATCGTCTATCCCCTATTTCTTCACACCAAATCTTTCATTAGATCCCTTGGGTATAGTGAAAGAGGAGAGAAAACGTCAAGGTAAGGAAGGCAGAGTGCCTGGACTATGCGAGTCCAAATCGGGAAGGGGATGATAAAATCATTTTTCTAGGGAAGGTTAGTAGTTTTGCGGGGTAGGGAAGGGTGGAACTTGGATTTATCAATAGATGAAGAAGGAATGGGCCTTATTGTGAATTGACGAGGAAAGTTTACTTTGGGAGGGAGGACTAGCCGGTATCAATTGCATAATACTAATTGCACATACACCTTGTCCGATGCGAAGTTAAGGACTAAGACCGGTCGCCTGTCAGAGATTCCCCACAGATTTTGTGGTACTGTTTCCTTTCTGACTTGTGTAGGGTTCAATGCTGGCTATTCTTAGGTTGTGAAGCTAAGAATGTTTGGTAATACGATACAAACACCTCTTTTACTAAGCTGCAAATTAGGAATGAAATTTTGAGATAGTCTATCCAATAGCCTTAAATCCATTCTTCCTTTGGGAAACAAATGTACGTTATTAACGTGCGCATGTAGCTAATAGCCAACAAGCTAAAATATATATTTTATTGTTTATTTATTAAAGGCGTAGTAATGTTAATTGGATTGGTTTTGGATACGTGATAACTAAGTGAAGAAGAAACCTTACGAAAATGAGAACCGCATATATCTTTTGGTAGATTACAGAACATCAGTTACCAGTGGCGTCTTGGCAAAATTAGCAGTGCCGGAACGCATTTTTCTTAACCTTTCTTTTAAGTGGAATGACTCTGTGTGCTTTTTTCTTAAAATTCATTACTTACATTTTATTACAATTTTTGTTTGTTTTGATTACGAGTGCACATATTAGAAATTTTGAGGCAACAAAATTGATAAAAGTGTTGTTTGACCATTATTTCATTTGTTAACCAGTGCCGGAACGGCGTTACAACACCATGACACCACTGTCAGTTATTGTAAAAATGTTCATACTTGTGTTGAGACGAGCGTTTATTTAATAAGTTACGAACTTTGACGCAGCTTGACCTCAACCATTTTCTCAGTCCTATAAATTGGTGCAGGTAAAGATATCCAATGGATACATAGCATTCACTGATAAAAAAATCCAAATTATAATCATAAAGACATTCTCCAAGCAAAAAGATAACATTTACAATACTATACAATAGGGTTCATTGCAGAGGAGCAGAGAGAGAGAATTTTACTTTGGCCTGATTAAGTGAAATGAATTCCAACTTTTCCTCACCTGTTTAACATTTCAGCCCCATCAAGAATGGCAGGGAATCGTTATCAAACTGGAATATACTCGTAGTTCCTTGTCTCTTCACTTGGAAACAGAAAAATTACAATTGGTTGGTAATTCTTGATGCTTTGACTCAATTACTTATTGAATTGAATATTTACCTGCTTGAAAAACTTACTTAATAAGATGCACACTTAAGGATGATATTGGACATGATAATTTAATAAAATTAGCAGACTTTTTATTTTGGGGGAAAATATTATCCCCTTCGGAAAATTGTTAAGAGATATGGGGCCACGTTATAAAGTTTTATCGCGTTGAATTATGCATGGGACCACCACATGGTAATTGAAGAAATTAATAAGGCCTACCTGGAGGAGGGCCTCGGCTGCTTCGCAAAAATGGCACAATGATATTCATGAATTCGCTGCCAGTACCTCCTTCTCCTTCTCTCGGAGAGTATGCAAATGTATTCAGATTGCTTTCCACATAGGAGTATGTGCGTGCGTTGGCGTGTGTATTGTCGCAGTCTCTCTCTCGTTATATAACTTTCCTTTTATCGGCTTTGTCCTCTCTCGTTTCTTCGCATGGAGAACGATACCCTTAATAGAAAGAACTTCAATTATCGCCGCCGAGAGGGCGTCGAAAGGGCAAATTGGGGATGGAGAAAGGGTGGAATGATTCGCCAGAGAGCAGTCGGCACCGGTTGCGTAGGAAACCCGCTGAAGAAAGAATAAAAATAAGTGTTTTTGTTCTGTAACGAAGTTCTTCAGATATTAATTTGCCGGCCTCGATGACGGCGGGGTGGAAACAGATAAATTACCATTGGTTGGTAATTCTTAATGCTTTTACTCAATTACTTATTGAAGTTAATATTTACATGCTTGATAAACTTACTAAGTCCTCACTTGCCAAATAAGAGGTCACTGGTTCGAGTTCCACTTGGGTAGGCTGCCTCTTTCCAGGGCGTGGTTTTTTGTGCATGTGTAATTTTTATCTTGTTGAAAAATCCCGATGTAAAAAGCCACTATGTACTATTGTCGGTTTCGGGAATAAATAAATGAATACATTAACAAGCACATGCTATCTAGGTGATGTAGAATATATGAAAAAATAGGGAAAATGGGAAAAAATACTCTCCATAAAAAGCTAAATATGCAAACATCGAGGGTGGAAAACAGCCTTCACGTGCTGATTTCACCACTTCGTGTGGAATCTCTCGCCAATCGGCTCTGGCGCAAGCGTACTTAGGTAAGAGTGCCATTTTGAAGTAAGCTTCATTTTTCTGGCACTAAGTCCAGAGGTGCTTACAGATACCATCTATGATAGCATCATACGGTGCAATGTGTAACAATATGTAAATGCATGTCAAAAAATGGGGAAAAAGAAATATTTACCATAATAAGTATTAAAACTATTCTACCGGCCGTGGTAAGTTAAAATGGCTGTAGTAAACAAGCCTTTCCCGGTAGAATACCTTAAATAATTATTATTTTGCTTGACCTAAATTCCAGCTCATATATACGAATTTCCAATTAAGTATAAATTGTGGTAAAACTAGTAGACTGGAATGTGCGAGATCCGAGCTTTGATGTCGCCCAAGTGAAATGATTTTTTCGTGAAAAATGTTTTTAATGGGTGCAATTTACAACGTTAATTGATTTACAATATATTGCATAATCCTTTTCGGTCTTCATGGGATTCTTGAATAAAATATGCCATGCTAATATGGACTTATAAACCCAGATTTAATCAAGCAAGAAGTAAACTGAGTAGGGGAGTAAGAGGAGTGCTTCGGTTAGTCAGAGGGCCGGATGGAGATAAGGCCGTCTGCTGGGCCGGTGTTAGTGGATGGTACGGGATTGTCGAATGTGGGGAGTGAGTGAATAACACGTTTTAATTTTCTAGATTTTGATCATTTTCATTTTAATGTTTGATTTTAATATTGAAATGACACTTAAAAATGTATTTAAAAATCAGGTACATATAATAACCCGTTTTCAGAATTTTTTTGAAATTATTGAAAAGAAATAATACGCAAATATTTAAAAAATCTGGAATATGTTAACTCGTTTTCAGTTCATTTTTCAAAATATACTTATAATACGCATTTTTAAATTTGATTTTTATGTTCATTGTGCCTATAACTTAGAAAAAATCCCGTTGATAGAGTATTTTAAGTTGAGCATTTTTAATCGACCTCAATTTTATAATTAAATGCACAATTCTCGGCCAACATTTTAGTGTATGTTTTTCCCTTAATCAGATACTTTTGGAATGAACATAATTTCCCTATTTCATGTAATAATTTAGTATTTCGAATATGAAACTTTATATTATTATCCAGGCAACACTAGCCCATCTCCACCTTCTTCTTGAATAATCATGAGAAATTTTTCGTGCGGTCTGAGAGACCGTTGCGTTTCTAAAATTATGAATATATTCAAAACTGCTATTTCAAAATATTTATATTCCTAGAGAGCGTCATAATTTTGTAAGTAATAGTAAGGGTATAGATTCTTAAAATTTAACGTTCCTATTGTTTATATCTGAAAATTTGCAACTGAATTTTAGTAGCGGTCTGTGAGACCTCACGTCACTAAATTGGAAAAACCGATAAACGTAATGGTGGTGGAAATAATTCAAAAAGTTGTTAAAAACAATTCCTAGTGATTTTTCAAGAATAATAATTTGCAAGGAAGCATTTTTAGCTGTATAACGTGTATAATTAGGCAGGTACTTATTTAAAAAAGTACGATAATAATAATAACTCAAGTGTTTTCGATATCTTTTTTTTTGATCCTGTTTCAAATCACAATTTTCACTGAAAAAGATTGGTTCGTATTGGGAATGCATAATATTAGATATAAGTTTTATAATAGTTGGGAAGTGAAAGAAACATTAAATTAAGCAATAAAAATGACTTTGCAACGTTTTATGAATTTTTCCCGGTCTCGGTCTCCCAGACCGCACGTCACTGGAAGTGTAACAAGAATTGCACGTCACTGTTTAAGGGCTTATCGGGCTATTGGCCGGGTTATCTCTCCCCATTTGGCCTTCTTTTTGGGTTCAGAGTCGCGTTCCATCATCTATGCTGAGCTCCATCTGAACTTCCATCATCGTGTTCCATCATCAAACCTGATGATAGAATTTGTATTCGGATTTCGAAACGTCGACCGAATGGAGAAAGACAACCCGGCTAAATGCCCGAATGGCCTTTCTTTGGCTGCATTCGCCGGGAAAATATGAGTTCTTTTCCATCATTTGCATAAAAATCCGTCCATCCCTTTTAGGTTACCGTGGAAACTCGGATAGAATGTGTGAGTGAGTATCACCTTATCTCTTCATCGTCCTTCCATCTCCAATGTGTCTCTCCGTCCTCTCTCTCCGGCTGCTCCCACGCTGACTGTGACCCCCGTGCTCTTGAATTCCCTCTCCTTGATGGCTCTCGAGCTGTTCGTCGTTAGCGCAGCGCCCTCCGCTCTTTAAAAACCTTCCCGAGGACTCGTCTGACATCTGTTTTGACAGAGCACCCCCTGCCACACGCTTTCCCTGTCACCTCCTGCCGCTCACTTTCGCACCGCACCCACCTTCGCCTCGTCCTCGACTCGACGCGTCGACTCTTTCTGCGCTCGATTTGGCAACACTGCGGTAACACGAATTCTTGGGCTCTAACAGAGACAACCAGCCGCATCAGCGAGCAAAATATCACCTAAAATATTCGAATAAGGTCAAATAGCTGCCCATCATGCAGCGGAATGAAAATACTTTATATATATTTTTTGGCCTACACGATAATGACTACGAAAAAATGAACGTTATTTTAAGCGATTTTCAAATCAATTTCCCAAGGAATTAATTTATATTATAATTATTTACATTTTTTTAAATGAAATATCATTCGGTAGATTCTAATTATTAGTTAATTATGCTTAAATTATTTATTCTAGTAATTATAAAAAAAAATGTTATCAGCATTCGAATGGAGTATACACTTATAGGATATTGCTTGTAAGCAAAATAATTGACGTGAAAATCAAAACCAAATCATGTCAATTTTTCTTTGCATGAAGTAATGTCACGATAAAGTATTTTGGCTCAAAAAATGAAACTTATACTTTTAATCCTCATTTTATTTCTAGAATTATACGAATTGAAAATCATGGGAAAAATAAAAATTGGTGTAATTGGGTAAGGTACCACAACTACTGATTTACACTAAACCTATAATGCTTCAATGAGAGTGTCCACTCTTTCACATGTACCAGCTTTGCGTTGTTACTTCATCAATAATTTCTAATCTGGGGCTATTCTGAGTAGTCAATGAAGCAGTTTTACACGAAAGATAGTGTTAGAATCACCAGTGCTCCATTAATATATAGGTAATTAAAATCATTATTCCACCATTTTAGATAAAGCGCCGTGTCTGCGGCACTGAGCAAGCCAGTACATATAGACTCCATGGACTATAGCGATAATCAAATCAATGCATACAAAAGATAATTGGCCACATATTCTGTGCATGGACATTCATGGTGTTCTGTCTAAATGCTTTCAAACATTATTCTGCTTCTCAACACACAAAATTTGACATTTATACCATTTCAAGTATACAAATCTCATATTTGAGATGCATACGAATGTTTATATAAGTCTACTCCACATACCGTAAAAATTTTAAGACGTTGAAATGCGTATCAAACGAGCGATATGTCATCAGACCTAATGCGATATCAAAACGAGCAATACGTCACGGACGGAGAAGTAAGCTGATTGGTCAAGTAAGTGCAAAGATTTTGCGTATTTTTAAAACCGTAAAAAGGGATTGTTTGGCTACTGATAGTTTTTTCAGGCTTCATTTGGTGAAAGGTTTGCTCAGTAGTGCATTAGGTTGACAATTTTCTACAAAAAAAAACGTTGAAGTAATACCGGTTTCAATATGATTCGTATCATCGTCGGATGGGCATCATTTCAAAGAACCTTGTTCGAGTATGTAATAGCAAGTAGGAAAAGTGTTCTCCCCCACAACTAATACTTGCCATACGGTATTTAATCCCTTCACATGATGCGTAATTTATAAATTTAAATGGAATGATAAAAATCCCATAAACCCATAAAACTCCGAAATTCACCCGGAAAGACCCATGGGAATATTACAAATTGTTAAACTGACTCTATTTACATTTAATTCGGGAAAAAATCCGTCACAGCTCTACTTGAAGACGAGAAATAAAACACAAAGATACCTTAGCATGTAAGGGGCGGAGATAAAGGAGGAGGAATAAGAGAAGAACGCATGCTCACATACACATGCGCACGCAGACACAAAACATGCAAAGGCTTGAACGCCTCTGACGCAGTCCTGTGAACAACCACGCCGAAATAATAACGGAGCTCGGGTACAAAAAAAAAAGAAAGACGAAAATGCGGGGTGGGGTTGTTTTGGCACGGAGGGGAGGGAAGACAGTTGTCACGCTGTTCCTCTTCGCCTCTCTGTGGTCCTTTGAAAGGGTTGGGGGGAGGGAAGGGGGAGGGAGTTGAGAGGAGGGGGTAGCATAGCGGTGTCAGGCCACAAGGGATGCTGGGTAAAGAGAGAAGGCGGAAGACACATGGTAATGAAAAAAGGCGGACGAGATGGCAGTGGCTTGCGCTGAATTGAGCGTCGCGAGGAGAGTGTGAGGAAGGGAGGGATATTGGAGGAGCACAAGGTGGTTAAAGGGAAACAAAGGAAGGCCGGCCGATGGAAGTCCTTCGTCTTTGTTTCCACATTCACACGCCGCGGACACACCGTCAATTGGGTTAACTTTAGCTCTTTCAGGGCAACTTTGGCCCTGAGACGTAGAAAGAATGAATATTATATTATCATTATTAATGCTGTCATAATTTCCTACTTTTTTTAGAAAATGAAATTTATTATTCCGGGACAGGTGTGACCATTAGAAGCATACGTGGTAATAAATATAATAGAGTGAAATATATTACGACCAATATGTAGATTTACATCAAACATCGATGTAAAAAGCACGAATTTAATATTAACATTATTATTACTGTTATCATTACTTACTTCTTGTAGAAAATGAAATTTATTATTCCGGGACAAGTGTGTCCCTTCGGAGCATGCATGATAATAATTATAATAGAGTGAAAAATATTACGACCAATATGTACATTTACATCAAACATCGATATCACTGAATGTGACCTAATATATGACAAATTAGAACAAAAACTACTTATGTTTACATGCATTTATAAACAAGACAAACGTACGAATACCCATAAATGCATCTGATTTTGTTAACATTAGCACAATGTTCAGTTAACTTACAATATTAATTTCACATGTAGCAATATTTCATAGCATTTCCTTTTGAACTGGCTTATATTTTTTTATTTTTTTACATCGTATGGCAATTGATTCCGGAGTTGTGAGTACCGCATTAAGTTAAGTTGTGAGTACCGCATGAAAATTAATTGCAAAATGTCGGGCGTGATTGTAACCCAGGACAACCGTTCAACAGATGTGAAATATATTACATATACAGAATAAATTCTGATACTGAAAGGAGGTGGACTGTTTTTAATTTTTAAAGTGCTCAGCATAAAACTTTAAGGATAATTATTCTCTCCAAAATTTAGTTCATCGATATTAAGGCATCAGTTTGCTCAGTTTGTATCTGAAATTAAACGTTTAAATTTAAGGAATAAAAGTGATTCCGTAAAAGGCTGTAATTGGTGCAAGTTTTACATGTTTACATTTTTCAGAGAATGAGTCAATAATTTATAATTTGTATATTTTTTGATAAATTTAATCATTTTTTATTCTGCCCGAAGTTGACTTACCTTATTATAATATGCATTATTGAAAAATCCTTTCATATGCCTTCGGCATTTAGCTTCCATAAAGAGAGCTTTCAGCAATATTGAATATAAAATGTTTCTTTTCATGCATAGCGTCGACTCTTGGTGGCACATTTGGAAAGGATTTTCTCTCGAAATGCTTTCCTTTGTGACCTCAACGCTGATGTTCTATAGATAGACACGCCTATTTTTAACGAAAAGTATTCTCAACCCCAGCACTTTATAAGCTTTTGTGTGGCATTTTGTAAAAAATATGCCCTATTAAAGTCTCTGAGATAGCCTCTCTGAAATATTTCTTTTGTAATTTTTGCGTAACCCTTCATGGACTGAGCTATTGGACTCTTTCAAAGAGCGAAAGAAGCGTATTAATATCAATGGTAAAAGTGGAGTGGATATTAGCAAAAAATAATTTTGCTGATAATAGTAATTTTTGCTAACTGATAATTTGCTCATGAAGATATCCAGCGCATAGCTACCAAACAGCAACAGTTTTAATTATAAATATATTTGGCGATAATTATAATGGATAAAGAAAATCTAAAGCAATGATTGTTGCATATATACTTTCGAGATATGGAGATAAGGAGTTTTTAATGCCTTTCACGAAAATGTATTGGTACAATTTTAAGTTATTTATAAATGAGAGTGATTTCGAAGCGAAAGAACATGGTTTCAAATGAAAATTAAGGAAATGGTTGATACTTTCATATTTCATTTTAAAAATATCCAAGAACACGAGAGAATATTTGAAAAGCATTGCCGTTGGGAATTTCAAGTTTTTTAGAAACTCATGGAGAGCCTAGATGGAAAGAATCTCATCTCAAAAATGAGCCATTTCATTCTATTTTCCTAACAACTCAAAGAATATGTGACAATGTAAGTTACTTTAAACTCCTTTCATCTATTGATTTGATGCTGCAGTAAATGTTATCGGAGAGGAATTGGTTGAGAATTGAGGGAAAGAAGAGAACTTTTAGCATATTAAGAATGACGTTTTAATGATAGGATACTGAGTGAAAGTATAAAGGGGAAGACAATCTGGAGAAAAAAATGGCTTTTCATCTTCATTAACGCTCTTCATCTCAAAATGATGTTTACGTCTTAGAACTAATGATATCAACATACATTTGTCGTATGCCAATTTATGTAGCCGTAAAATTTTAAGTCACTGAATAACAGCAATAGATCTTTTGTAAGATAAAAATTATAAATTCTAAAATTTATAAGAGGATTTGGGTCACCCATTCAAACTCTTCCTAAAGAGCTCCTGAATGGGTTGACAAAAGATTGATAATATCCATGTTTTTGAAATGTAACTGCTATTTAATTTTTAAATTTTAACCCGCCATAATTTATTGCCGGTTATTACTACCGCTTTCTAATCACAGCTATTCAAATTAATTTTGCTTACATTGCATTGAAATATATTTTTAAGTATCTCCGTAAGGTCTAAAAAATTACATTAAAAATATATAATATGCCCTTCTACCTTTTCCTCGTAAATATACTTACTAATTTGAGCGACCAATTTCTTAGCGGCGATATTACCTTTGCTTTCATATAATGTTAAGTGCGTATTTAAATCTGAAGCCATAGTTAGCCAAGTAATTAATTATTTTTTCGAGAAAGTTACTTATGTGTCTTTGCTTATTGAGATATAATTAACACATTTTTACAATGTTATGCCTAATTTGCACTTCAATACGTTTCAACAAAGGCAATAGAGTAGTTTCTTTCATCAAAGAAAACGAGAGGCATTGATTGCGATTTGTTACCCACCATTAGCGTATTCATAATATACAAATTATTTGGTTTTAGAAATCCCAGTTTAGACTGGCAGAATGGCAATGGTCAATTTTATCCCCATTTGAAAAATACCAGATTGGCACCCATGCTATGCCACTCCTCGTGACGTCACAGGGACCTAGTTTCTATACAAGTAGATAGGAGTTTTACATCGTCTGAGATTACCAATGCATGCATGAGGCACAGAGCTCAGGGAAACATGTTTTAATAATCACCTATTAAAAAAGCCTAAGGTCGGAAAGTTTTCTTCGTTTGATAAGGTATTAATAATCGTTATTTAAGCCAAGCGCTACCTGCTAGCAGGGTACTCAGCTACCTGCTAGGATACTGCGTCGTATCAGCGCTCAAAGCCTCTCCCCAAGGTCACCTCACTTGCGGTAGCGGGAAGCAGAACGACGTCACACGGAGTTTTCCCTGCATTCATACTTAGCCGTCGCGTTTTCACGCGCTTGAAAATTTTCTCTTTTCATTTAATCGCGAAAAATAGATATCGTCGTTTAAAAATCTAAAAGTGTGAAATACGTACTCCAGGAGTAATGATATTTCGATATAGGCAATAAAAAAATAATAGGAAACCACCCTATTGCACAGTATTTAACGATAAAAGAATTCTCAAATCGACTGAAGCGAGAAAATGGAATAGCTTGATGACTATTGTATCGAAAAAAAAGGAGTTGGACGCGAAAATGGCGGATACAGGTCGCATTGAAGAGTTACCCTTGAGTCGGTTTCCTTGGAGGAAATGATGCCGATCCCGAGAGGCAGTGGCCTTTTTCATCGCATTCTCTTGAGGCTCACCCGCGTCTCTGTTTGCTTCTACTTTGGGCTCATTCCAATCCAAACTCCTTCGGGAAGGAAAGGTTATAAATGCTCCTCGTGTATTGCCTTGTACATACGTGATTTAACACTACGCATGACTCATAGATACCCTGCCTATTGCGAGGAACAACTCAGGGAGTATGTGGTGGGAATATGGATCTAAAGCCTAAATCACAGGATCATTTTTTTCGTCGCGAAAAGTGATCACTATCGCGATCACTAGAGTGATCACTCGCAAATGATCGTCGCCGGCAATTGTTTTTCGCGATCGCGATGAGGATTCCCATCGCTATTTTTCATCACTCGTCCGGTCGCTTTTTTCGTCGCTAAAACCGTCCCTAAAACCCCGTATCAGCCAATCAGAACTTATGCCCTTATGGAGCGATTGCAGCGCAGCGTTTGACAATTGTGGGAACGACATAGGTAAACATAAACACGCTATATATTTTCTTTACGCGGGTCCCATGACAACGAGCTGTGATATTGAAAGCGATGCGAAAGCCGACGGCGGGAGGCGGCGGCGTGATTCAGAAAAATGATCACTAGAGCGATCGCTTTTCGCGACGGGAAAAGTGATCGTGTGATTCAGGGTTAAGGAAAGTGAATACGCTTTTTTATTTATTTTCTTACAAACACTTTCTCTAGTATTTTAAGACGCTGTCCAATTCGATATTTCATTTCTTTCAAACAATCGAGTCTTTGTAGGATGGTGTATCAGGAAAAGCGTTCTTGCTCACTGAATAAGATTCCTGATTTTGCCATAAGTTTATTTCAATCGTTTCAAGCCGTATTAGATTTAGACCCATTTCCGCCCACCAGAGTTATATGGTTACATCCTACTATTCGCAGTACATGAGTTTCTTGAAGAAAACCCACACTCCTTTATGCTATCAAATTGTCACAAATAAGTTTGTTATTCCTGCAGTAACTTAATCAACGCATTACTTCATTTTTGAAACTGGTCGACAGAAGCCCAGTGACGGACAGAGATGGGTGCAGCACGAATATTTCAACATGAACATCTACTGTTGGTGAATTACCTGCAATTACCATAAATGTAAACAGTAAATGGAATTGTATGGATTTTTTTAACTTTCCTTCATCCCAATATATGCTTGCTTTGAATGTACATGAATGCGCGCTAGGCTTAAATTGCTTGAACAATTGAGAATGGATATCTTAACGAGCGACACGGAGAACATAATATTAGAGCACACTATATTTCCAGGTCCGATTGAAGCGATAAATGAAGAGGGATGTTTCACCGAACGGATAGAAATGGGAATTTGTTTTTCCTCCAAACCATAAAGGATAATGCTAATCCTAACTTCATTAGAGCTATTCATTTTTATGTGTAAAGGGCTGGTGTCCTGACACCCCCTGCCACACGCCTTTTAGGCGGCTGCGGGGTATTCTATAGATATAGATGTAGAAATATACTTTATATCACGGCCACACACATGGTTTCTGACCTCGTTACCACCCAGAGTAGCTATGTGTCAAAGAGTCATTCTGAAGAAGCAAGTGAAAGTATCACCAAAATGTTTTGCTATATGTCCAATATAAATAAGTAATAAATAATTTATTAGTTACTACTAATACTGCAAGCAGAAAGTTTTCTGGACGGAAATGGGTTAATTTGACATTTTTTCAGGAGAAAATACTATTTCTCCACCGTTTACCGCTCAGCCTTTCATTTCAGTTATTTTTAATGTGGGAATATAATGAGGGGTAAGGACTGTGAGTCAAGTTATGGATTTCATTGGCCGAATATTTTTCAAACGAGTTAAATCCGCTATTCCTACAGTAAATCCATGAAGGTTTAGCGATATGGAACAGGGATTACTTTGAGCAAGAAGATATTTCTCTTTGTATTTTCCGACCCATCCGTTTTTATGACATTAAAAAGAAATACATATTTTATTTTTATCTCTCTTGGGGATTTTAGATTTGGAATGAGGCTAAATATTTTCTGACTTTATTTTCATGGGATAATTCCAGTTATTTCAATGTTTCCGTGGCGTTTGGGGAAATGTTTCCAAGAGATGATTTTCCAATAGCATGTTTGATCATAAAATTCAGTTTATAAAAAACTATCCGATGCTATTATCCTCCTTATTGTCCGCAAATTTTTATTCACTATTTTCCTTTAAAAATATTTTATTTCCCGTTCTCGCTCTCGGATATTTATTCAAGAAATGCAAATGGTGTCCTCCAGGTGTCTACCACGCGTGTCGGAAACCTTGGTCAATTACTCTTCTCTAGAATGAAAAATAAAATCTGATTTAATTTTTCATTATAATTATCCCAAGGAGATTAACAGAATATAAAGGTATGTACCTGCTTTTTTTGCCATTGGGAGGAATTTAAGTTTATTCTTTCTGAGTGTTCACTGTTGCAAGAAGTCTTTGATGTTAATGACCTGTAGGGGATAGTATATTTATGTATTTTAAAATTTGCATCTACATCGCTAACTTAACACCTTTAAAATTACTTCAAAGAGAGAATACATTCTAAAGGCGCACATACTGCGTTAAAATTAATGTGCTTCATTGTGGTGTAGATAATTACGCTGTACATTACGCACATTTTTGAAAGGTAATCAGAATCACCGTGCAATAAACATGGAGAATATAATAACAACACTTTCAAACAGATAACGATAGTGTTTTCAAGAGAGCAGAGGTGATCATCGTAATGTTTGGAATCACTTCAACACATTTGTGCTATTTCCTGTTACCAGATCCATGTCCCACGCCAATGGTTTGTGCCATAAAACCCCGCTCAGTTAACCTTCTGAACCCTGTAATGTGGTATGCTGGTGAAATCATTTCTCTAGTGACGTAAGAGTACTTTATTCATTGCATAAATTTTGTATATTATGCTAGAACCAACATTTACAACGTGTTATTTCTCAATTTAAAGCAATCAAGCGTTACTTTGTGGAATGCTTACTTATGTAACATGATGAAAATACTATGCACTGCTCCACTATACGTTTCATGCTGTACACCGGTTTTGGTGCCAAAGCGTTATTATTAAGGTCAAATGTTATCTTTTTTCCTTCTGTGACCTAGAAACTTTCTCTGTACAAGTCTAATTCGTTAGAAAGTTTTAAACTTTTCGTGAAACAGCTATAGATATTTTAATTATGCTTAATGATAACTATTAAATACCAAACTGTAGTTCTTGACCACTGTTTTCTTCAATACAGGACGGGGATGCGTTATTATAGTGACCAAATCTCATTATTTCATACCAATTTATTTAATATTAATGATGATTAATGTCTCGGAGCGTAGGTCTGAGAATGGTATGCAAAATTATTTGAGGAATCTTCTTCAAGGCTATGAATGATAACGGTTAAATTAAATTGATATATGAAGGCATGGAAGATTGTTACAATGTTTTCTCATAATAATAATAATATAATAAAACATATAAAAAGGAAAATAATTCAATGGTACATAAATGTAGCCATAATTATTCATAGTTCTAAGGAAGGGTTAAGAAATACATTTTAATTTTGGCAAGCAATTTTGCACATAGTTTTCAGTCCTATACCTGGAGACCTTAATCATTGTTAAATAATTGAGGTGTAGAAAAATAATTCGACCTAATATTAACTTTAAGGCAATTATTCCCAATAGTCGTGATGATGTTCAGATATTATATATATGCTGATGCTATGAATGCTGATGACAAGATTTACATGATAGAGGTACATAATTGAACACGTCGTTCCTCTTGTGTCATGATTAATGTAGTTAAAGCCTACAATGTCAATTTTAACCCTCAACGACGTCCTATGTACTGGGCACCGTCCCCTTAAAACTTATTATTATAGGGATAGCTGTGCGTGCGTTTCAGAGAGTGGTGAGTCTGTAGTGAATAAGGGGCCAACGTAAGGTTTTCTCTTTTAAAACTCAAACTGTTTTAGCCTTTCCTGCCTGTTTTATTCAGCAAGAGCTTCATTCAGATAGCAAACCCTGAGCCTCGCCCCAAAAATCTCTGCTCCGCAGGTCACTCGTTGATTCGGCCTTTTCCGCCAGTTATCTCCCTGTCGCCTTGGTCACGTGCGACCCTGCCTCTCCACGAGGACACCCGCGCGGACATCAATAACCCATTGTTATGACGTCTTGTCGGAATTTATGGGAAGTGATTTTTACAGCCAATGAATAAGGGAACAGCCGGCGCTCTCCCGTACTGGACCTCGACCATTCGTTTGGGAGCGAAAAGGGGGGCCCTTCCCATTGGCTTCTTTTGTGTGTGCAGGCTTGTATGAGTGCGTTCAGTGCGTATGAGAAAGAGGGAGATAAACCCGGTGTGTTGTCGCACGAAAAAAGTCAGGGTAGGCAGCAATGCCGGTTCAATATCCTGCCAACCAACCACCCATCTTCGACCGATCCTTTTTCAACGGGGTATAAAGCACCACCAGATGTGTATCCCTTTCGCTGTAACCATGCATATGGAAAAGTTGACCGATATATCGTAGGTATCTTCTTATGGCCTGGTTGCACGATACATAATACAGTCGAGTTAATGTCTGAATGTATGAATGCGCGAATAAACACGGAAATACATCGTGTAAACACAGCAACTTGTTCGAATGCCTTAACAGATAATAGAACTTGTTCTAATTCGGTTCATGCATTCGTACATGTTCCGTTCCGCTCCTCCAAAATCTTTCATACATTCACGCTAGTGTCGTAACTATGGGATAGGGGAATAAGGGGATAGATCCTCCCCAAAGCCTCAGAGAAATAAACAAAATATTGAAGTCTATTGGTTTGATTTGGCATCTGCTAAAAGTTCCATTTTAAGTGCAAAAATGATGTGAAATATATTTCAAGGAATGTCATTTTTCAAAAAAGTCTGAGAGTATACGTTAGTGCTCAATGTGGCCGAGAGATAACAAAGAGCTGAGCCCCGTATAGGAACTCCCTACCCCGGTGTAATTACGATAGATGGAAGTAGAATGTTTTTAAATCATAATAAATATACCTCTTAGTGATTATTGGATTGAATTAAAATTACATAAATTTACAATCGAAATTTAAAAAACGTGTAAGCAAACGCTATATTTAGAGTTAGGTATTCTTATCCATTGCATCTGTCATGAAACCTCGGTTTTGCCATGCCATTTTTGGCCGCGCCCCCAGAATTCAATAATCTCTCTTGTTCACAATTACTGTTGCATTGTCCCATGAGAAAAAAAGAGGCAGCGCTGACAGCGATCAGCGATGCAGTTTTCATATCCCCTGGCAGCTACTCCCTTTCGAATGGTTTTCTTCGTTGACGCATAATGCACCAACAGACGCGTTTCCTTTCAGCTGTGGCTAAACAGACGTTAGCTTTCAACCAAGTAAGTGGATATGTTCTCATAGAAGATATGTGCGATTTGCTCAATGTGGCACGCAATGCCCAAGAGCGGCGGCTACTTGTGAAACCTCTTAATCCGGCTTACTGATGGGAAATGGGATCTGAATAAACAAAGAAAATCCTATAAGATTGCTTTTAATGAAATCCTGACTCTATATTACTTTTCGTTGATAATTTAAGCAGCAAAATTAAAAAATAATAAATTTAATTTCTAATCGAAATGCACTGCATGAAAAACTCTACTATTGCTATCGATCAATCGCCGATACTCAGACAGACAAACCAATTAGAATACTAATCACGTGGCATAGTTAGATACGAGCGATATGCTGCAGTAATTTTCAAACCTTTTTTATTCACTCAACCAGTTTCAACGTTTATACTGACGGGTATGTTATAGATGTACTTAATAGAAAACCCTCAATAACTCCACTTATAAAGTTGTCATGGAAAAAACCAATAATGGTTTGTTGTTTATGTTTGGGGGACGAAAGGGATACAACACGGAACTTTATATAATTTTTTGTACTTAAAAAAATAAATAGGAAGAATAAAGGAAGTATTCAAAACTGTAAGTGGTGATAAGATAATTAATTCTATCGCTACAATATGATAAAACGTTATTATCACGGGCTGTTTCATTATCAGGAGGCAACTCTATATAATGCCGTCTAAACCGACTGAGTGAATAATATATTGTGTAAAATACCACTGCTATTTGCATCTTGTCGAAATGAATCTCGACAAAGAGAACTCGTCAAAAATTGATCGAATCACGTGGCCTCAAATTTGGCCATTACTATCGTATTCGTCACAGACACGCAAGACAATGATCCCACTTCTTTATATCTGCTCTGAGATTGCCAAACGAAAGAAGAGTCATACAGTGACCACGCTTTCATATCTCTTTGTGATCACGCTTTGAGCCTCTTCTCGACTGTTCCTGACGATAGCCGCATAGCGCATCACCAAATTCGTGTCCCTTGCCTCGGGAGCCGTACGGTCTTTCATATGGAGAGGGAGAGTGTACCCTGGGCGAAACATGTGGATATCCCCTCGACTCCGTGCCTTCCTGCGATGACAACAAGGGGTCCCCACGATGCTTTTACATAATGCATCGGCCTTGAGCAAAGGGATGGAATCCGAGCGCGTGAAATCCCGGTTTCTCTTTGAAAATGAATCGGGCAATGACCCTGAGATTATATGGCGCGGAGTGGTACAATTTCTCCGACTTTATTCTCCAGGGGTGAGATTGGAGCTTCATATCTATATCTACACAATACCCTGAAAGACATCTCTAGAGTGTATGGCAAGGGTTGACTTATTGCTAGCATGCAAGAGTAGGTACCCCTACATACATACCACAAGGTCGTAAATGGTATGGTGTTTGGAGGAGGCGACCGACAACTGAGATCATTTGCCACAATGCGCGATCATTTGTGGGAATGAAGGGTGGAGAGAAACCCGGCGTCGGCATTAGCCTGCTCTTAACGAAAGGCGCCAAGGGGACCACGGCTTAACGTCCCATCCGACGGTCGGAGTGTTGCGCTTGAAATGTCCTCCACATAACATTCAAGCAGGGATCGGGCAGTCTCTGAAAATTCTCCGCCACCGCCGGGATTTGAACCCGAGCCCGCCGGGTGGGAAGCCAACACTCTAGCCACCACACCAACCCGATCCCCCAAGGTCGTAAAAATGTTACTGATATTAACAAAAAAATACGAGCACATTAAAGCAAAGGCAAGCATTTCCAACGGTTGGTAATTCCTTTAATTTTTTCCACGGGAGGCATGCATCTTAAGAATACCCTGCGAGCCACCTCTAGGATATTTGGAAGGAACTGGCCAGTCACTAGAATACAGCATACAAGAAGATCCCTATGTGAGAACAACTTTGTCATAAAAAAATTACGCATATTTACAAAAAAAAAACACGTGTAAATTCATGCATCCAAACTTGCCAATGTTTAGTAATTTCTTTAGTAAATCCATGCAAGGCTAAAAAAAGGAAAAATTGAATTATGCAATTAGTCTTCCCGCCCATATTATTAATGGTGACACAGTTGCCATCCTCAATAGAACGAGGAAAGAATGGCATTTTAGATATTTCTGTTCTGGGGTTTACATCCTTTATTTTACTCTTGTAATCACGCCTACCGTAGTGGGACTGTGAAAGAAAGTTATTTTTCACGTCCTCTAAGGTATTGTCTCGTCCAAATTCATAGCGAAAATTTAGCCGATAACTTATTTATCCTGTAGATGTATTAAACTGAGCAAAAAATCCGAAATACCGAACAATTGCCGTGATTTTATTCAACCTAATCGAAAAAAAACATTCTTACCGAATAATCGTATTACTTTCTGCTGAATCGTTGATTTTAAATTTTATTTGCGCTATCAGTGGATAACTTTTTCTCTCGCATGTCCGTTCCTATGGAAGTTCAATAAATACTTGAAATAAAATTTTGGGAAATAATTAATCATTCATTATTTGTCTACAAAATATCATTTTACATGAAATTTTCACACATTACAGTTCTAAGTTACCTCAATCATCTATTTAATGAGCCATTTTTTTATTGAATGCAGTCCCTACAGAGCCTATTAAATTGAATGTAAAATCAAAGATCAAACTGTTGAAAAATTATTGAAGTTTATACATTTATTCATACATAATATTTCGATTGTTTAATTTTCCTAACGTCTTCGCAGAGACAAAGGCATAATGAGCCACGCGCGTCATTCAAGTGGGTGGAAAAAACATTCGGCTCCTCAAGAGTCGATTTAACGAGCCCCTTTCCCTCACCTTTTTAAGGGAGTCGTATTTTGAAAGGTTTTCAATTACGGGATGACGTTTAGTATCCCATTAAGGCTCGGAATCGTCGCCGGTAGTGGATTTGAGCATTTTGGATGGGAACTGTGGACCGAGGGCTTTCCTGGGGACGTTTTCATTTGTTTTTTTCGTGCGATTTGAGTGAAGACGAGCACCCTTTAATCGGCCCCTTATTTAACTGCCCCGCCATTCAAGGGTTTGCATGGATTTAAAATTTAGGGCGAGGAGTGCGGCCCTTTTGCAGAAGAGCTTAGTCGGGGAGTCTGTGTGGAGGGGAGAGGCTGGTCATCCAGTCTCATTAATCACGTTTTAATAAGTGTCACTGGATCCTTGAGGCGTTTGTCTCACAGCTCTGCGTTCCAGATAGTGACCCTGATGAGAGGAAGTTCTCCTTTGCTCTAACACGAATTCCCGAACGGAAGGTTCCTCGGTAGATATCGACCATTTTCCTCCCTCAGATTCATAAACATCGCATTGTGTAGGTTCGAAGATTTTCGCGGTTTCATCATCATGGTTGTATTTCCTTTGACAATAATTTTTTAAAATATTTTCCTTGACGTAGAAATTGCCTTATCTTTTCCACTTATTAATTGAGTTATATTCAAGTTTAAGCTCCTTTTTCTTACTACAGCTTCACAAACTGTTACTGTCATTTGACACATAAATATTTTGGAAATATTGTTTTCTCTCATTCAACATCTCCGGAGGCCTATATTGATATTTAAAGCACCTATGCTAAGGAAATGAAGCTTGTTGAAATAACATGGCCATATGGGTGTGTGGAAGGGATAAAAGGAGAATCGCCTTTGAAGCCATCAAAGTAGTAAAACGCAGAATAGAAAAAGAAAGGGTGCAAAATATTATGTGTGTATAAAATTGGATATAATAAGAGAAAGGTTTTTTTAACCGTTGATTTAGTGAGGAGAAAATGACTTGAGTATCTTACGTACTTTGTCTCGGAAACTTATTACCTTATTAAATAAATATTTCATTATAGATTGAATTGGCTGAATATTCTCCGATTGTTTTGTTGCATCAAAATCACGGACTGACATTTTAAAAGTAGATCACGAAACCCTCATTACCGATTGATATTTTTCTACACTTTACTTGCTCAAATAACTCCCTCGTGGTGCAAAACCTAAACTTGATGTATATCTTTTGTGGCAATGGATAAAAGAGTATAAGTTCCCTATTGACTATCAGGAATCCATTTTTGCGACCCGTAATACTGAATTTCGCACAAAGTTTGTCTCTCCATGAAAAAACAGACTAATTGATTTTCTTTCTAAGGTTTTGTCTCTTCCTTTGCCATTAAAGCAGTCAAATCCTTTCGCTTTTCCTTCAAATCACTTTATTTAGGCCACTTTCCACTGACTCTTGATCAGTATCGCGTAACCTCCTCCCTATTCGTCTCTGCGAAGGATTGATCGTCATCGGGATTTACCAATCCCAACGAAAGGGCGCGATATGTGTGCAGGGGTTGGTTATTTTTTTCCGATTCTCCGTCCTCAGCAGCGTTTTCCCGTTCTTCGTTGTGCCATGCTCCAAACTTCGTTTTCCAATCCGTAGAGAGAGAGAGAGACGAATGCCCCCGAGCAATTGCATTCGACTTCAATGTGATTGGAGAGTAAACGGATTTATAAGATTTTTTTTCACGATATCCCGCAAATTGTGATCGGTTGCGACTTGACAAAGGTCGCCGTTTTCCATGTTAGACTTTCACGTTGTTCCGCGTTCTCTCGTATTGAGACATTAATCAGTTCCCGGGGCGCCTCGCTTTAGGTCTGTTTTCTTAAGTACTGCGGTTTTTGTTGCGACGAATATTCATTTGCAAAAAGAGGATAAAGCGCAAAAAACAGTGGGTGTTTTTAAGACCATGAACTGATTTACAGATACGAATCGTACACTTAATTTGTTTCGCGTAATTTGAAGATACAAATTGCTATTCACTGAATACGTTCTTCTTGGTGAAAGGATGATTTTTACGTGCGCAGAAATTCACTTTTATTGAAACAGGTCCTTTTATTTAGCCTCAACAAATCCTTATCAATCTTTTAATATACCATTTGCGTCTTTAATGATTATTATTGGATACTTTTTTTAATAACTTATCAGGATCAGCAGTGTTCATTAATGCATCACTAAAAACATGTATGTATTCACTTTGGTGCCGTAAAATAGGAAGTAGTACGATGGTATATTTCGAGCCTACTGGGTTAGTGGCGGTGAAATTCACATGCATTTTCCACGGAAGAAATTCCGCTAATTGAGCCACGGGCTGCATAAACCACTGCGCAATGTTCATGAATTTCCTGAATTCTTTCCCCTTAGAAATTTATATAAAAAGATGCATAATCGCGCTATCTAATAATGATTTTTAGAATCTCTCAAAATTAGATTCGCCCAATTACCATCTCCTCACTCTCCAGCAGTCTAAAATGTCCATGTGAAATTACTATACTATGATGGCTAGTAAAAATAAATTTTATCGGTAATTGCGTATGTTAATACAACGTATGAGTGTAAAGCGGCGACTCAATTGTGATATTCCTCCCTTTTGTAGTTAAGGTCTCCTTGCTTTGTGCCCTCAACCGTTAATATGCCTTGCTACTCTTCACCGCATGAAAATTCCCTCACATTCATCGCAATCAATGAAGCTGTCAGTTCCAGCCACATACTTTTTTAAAAGGGAGGGACGTTATGGTGCTGATTTCGTTTGAGACGCCTTCATTTTGAGTCTGTCAGAAGGATAAAGTTCGCGTTTCAACCTCGGCGAGTTTGAGACTTCCCACTGAGCCCATATACGGCACGCAACTTGACTCGCCACCATAGCCTACTTTGGGAAGTTATGGATATTCGATAAATTCGATTTAATCTCGATTTTCATCGAACGGACCGCCGCCCCCGAAGGTCGAGGAATGACGTGAGGTGCACCCCCTTAAACTCACCCCCTCGTATCCTTTCTCCTCGTTAACGGACCCCACCCCTTCCATCCCCATTCCACTTCATGCAGCCCACCCTACCCTATAGAATCAACCCTCCCCCGAGGCCCGCCTCCCTCCAAACCTGCTTTCAGTTCCTAACCGCCTTTCAGAAACTTCAACAATCCTTTTTGGCCCTTAAAAGTCACCCATCCTGCAAAGTCAACTAAAAATATCGCCTTCCGTTGGTATGGGGCCATAGAGGGAGCTGCTCTTAGCTTAGCCATACATCATTATTTTTTCTCCTCCCAGTGCCGCCGAGGTTTGTTCAAAAGTTCATGTTTTGTGATTGAAACGAGAGAAACTGGAATCAGAGATTACATGCGGGTGATAAGGTGGTTGTTCATTTTTAACATCTGGTAGGCCACGAAAGCAAGAAAAAGTGGTTGATCAGAAATTGTTTCATAGCTAAATATTAATTAAACTGAAAACTTATGCTCGTAATGAATTGAGCGTGTGGTATTAACGGATTTTCTGCTACCTCCGGTGCTGTGAGCCTGGAGTCCATACGATTCTTCTGCAAGCTTTAATATCTCATTGGCAGTTATTGAAGGTTTCTAAAACCTTTGAATCCTCCAGGAAGAGCTCATAATTTAAGTAGTATAATTGAAATATTGATGTAGAATGACGTATTAAAAATTGAATTAACTGAGGCATCTATTAATTTAAAAAGTCCTTAGAGTCTTCTATAATCGTAGCGGTGAAAAGGCCAGACCACAAACTTATTACATCAGATCTTGGAGAAACTGTGATATACCTAGACCGACGACGGAAATTTATCGACAGTCATACAAGTACTTAGTGCCTAAATTATTTAGTATGCTGCCAAGTAATGAGGCAAACTCGGAAAAAAGATGGGGATTTAAATCCGCTGTCAAAAAATGGCTTATGAGGTATGAGGAAGTGGAGTTTCTGTTAAGAAAGGTGACATAAAAACGTTTTCAATAAAAGGTATATTGTATGCATGTAATTATGCGTTTATGTAAGAAAGTTTGTTAACCTTGTGTACATTTTTGAAATATAAAATCACCAAAAATTGAATCCCAACATCGACCTGAAGACGCCGATTGGAACACCGGAGAAACTGTCGTCAAAAAGAAAATCCACGCGGTGGAACCCAGAAGCATGGAGACATCATCTAAACAACGCCGCGGAAAACTGCGCATCAACTATATGTGCTCTACTCTCGAGGCTACCATGCTCCCCGATTTTCTGCATAAAGTTTAATTTATTCTGCATTAAAGTTTCCAGAGCTCTTGCTCTTGACTCAAAGCGTTTATCTTAGATTTTATCCGTGCAAAATAACTGTAGGTTTTTGATGACAACTCAGGAATTCAAACCGAATCGTGACTTCCAACTGCCTTTCATAAACCTTGGAATTTCTTTTTTGACCCTGAAAGCTACCCATTTTGCGAAGCAAGCGAAAAATATCGCTTTCCAATACCACGGGATAGCGCTAAGAAGTAGCAGCAGCTTTTTTGTTCCAAATCCTTGTTTTTATTTCCATTTACTATCACTGTATGTGATTTAAAGCTACTTCTCAGCATTTTTATCGAAAGAACTTGGCTGAAGAAATTATATATAATCCTATATTGATTAGCTTGATTCTGCTGTCAGGCTACATTTCATGTTCACAGCAATATGCGGATTTAGGGGGGGGGCACGTGCCCCACCAGACGCTTAAAAAATTCAGCTTATTAAAACCACTTGTCTGTTTCCACACACAATTATTTACATCGACCATGGTTTCAGCAAATTGTGCCATTATCAAGGCACCTTGATAATGGCACAAGTTGCGGAAACCATGGTCGGTGTAAATAATAGTGTGTGGAAACTGACAAGTGGTTTTAATAAGCTGAATATCAAAGATTTCCACCGTATCACGCCGGACGCTATCTTTTACGCTTAAAAAAATAAGATTTTTAACACAATTATCATTAAGTTCGTTTTGTTTTGTGTATTAAGGAGCCTCGATCATGCAAATTCTAATAAATAACTTTCATAATAAAATAAATGGAATATTTCGTAAGGTAATTGATTGTTTTTAGCCTCAAATATGGGAATACCGTTTGTCAGTCAGACCCTTGTGTCCTCCAAGGAACAAATCTTACATCCGCCCTTGTTCACAGCTATCATATCCTATGCTTTAAAGGCATCTTTCACATGGAAATAGCATATTATGCTACACGTTAAAGTAGTTTGAACGATATCCAAATGTTAATTTTTGTGAAGTTTGGCTTTCATATTAGTTTCTTTAACCTCATAATAAGTGATCCGTGGAATTGTGGACAATGGCGCCATTTGTACAATTCTTTTTTTTAATCACATATTATAGCTAACAGTTAATAGTCATTTATTTGTCTACGTAAGCTAACAGTTTCAAAAGTATTTTCAAATTCGAACTCTTTTTTATTTTTTCTCAAATTTTAATTTTTCCCCCAAATGTATTAATGTTGATTTTTGCACAAGTATAAATATTATATTCACCTCGATGAAATTATTTTTGGCAATTTATGTTCAAATACAAGCACGAGTTTTTTTTAACTTGAACTCAAGATACTAAAGGAAATATTTATCGCTTAAGTCTTCTCAGCAAGATAAGTTCTATTCATTGTAATCCAATGAATTTATTAACCTTGGAAATTGTACTTGGAACTTAGTTTTTTTACGCCAAATGTTCTTGACAAACACCTTGATATCAGCGATACAATGATATCTCTTTTACTCATCCATAATTTTGAGTTGAAAAATGTCTTTTAAATGCATTCCTTCATCATAATCATAAATATTGACTTCCAAAATGCTGGGAAGGGGAGCGAAAAATCGATAACAAAAGAGGGACAAAGAAAAGAGAAAAGGCTGGATCAGGCGCCTAAGGAAATAATAAACCTTATAAGATGAAGAATGGAGCGAAATTATTATTAGACAATTATCAGACATTGAAAACTAGGAATTGTGATTCAACTATTCAAAATAACTAGTATATCTGAAAGAACTAAATTTTAACATGAAATTTTGTTTTTTCAGATATACTCCTTTAGCAATTACATAATTTTTTTCCCTGTTTTTCAATTAAGTAATGTGTATAATTACATTTCCATACGTTGTAGAGAATGGATAAAGCTTGGCCTAATGCCAAGAACGCATAGTTTTTATATTTCATGTAGCGCAATGAAGGGAAAGAATTACTATTAAACGATTTCTTGAAGGGCACGAAGAGTAATTGAGTCATTACTTGCTTCCAAAATGCAGCAAAAAGGCATTAATCCAATTTCTTAAACATTGAATGAGACATTTCACTGTGTGATAGAAGCAAACAGTCTCTTCGTGAGGCTCTCCAAGGAAAGGATAGTAATGAAGAGCTGCTGAAAGGCGTTTCTCCAACTAAAGCTGTTATCAAATGAGAACTGGGTTAGCGACGTGGATTTGCTTAAAGGATTTAGGACGAGAAGGATTTAGGGTGAAGTAGTAGTGTTTCGCTAAGACATATTAAGGGTCACATTATGCCGGAGGCCTGGATTATACCCGAGGAGGTCGTGGCAACAAAAAATGAACACTGGAAGATTCAAAAAGCAGAGTAAGAGAGAGAAATAATGAGAATGGATTTGAAGACCTATCTTTTTTCTCGTAAGCTCCAGGCCGTGGAACAGAAGGGCGAACCAAGTCGCCCTACTTCCGACGCACGAAAGTAAGAGGTGTTCTGGGATTGAGAAAGCACCGTAATGATTGCGAAGTTCCTTTTTTGGAGAGGAAAGTGCGCCGTCCAGCGAAAATTATTCCTTTCAACCTTGGCGCCGTGTTAGACACCAGCACTTTGGTCCACTCTTGCGTCGTGAGCTTAAAAGGATGGAAAATTTTGGCGCGGCGCGAGGCCTGAGTGAGACTCCGAAGCGCTTTAATTGCGCGAAAAATATTTTAGGGTTATTTTACTTACGAAAGAGTCAAGGGGTTTCATTTAACTATCTTTTTAAGTTCATTGCCAAAGTAACAAACAAGTGGCAACAAACAATGGAACAAGTAACTTTATACGCAGTTACACTTACGGGTAATACGGTTGACTTTGCATGCATTCATACTGTTAATGTAATCTGCTCGAATATTTTGTACAAATAATTCTCCAATTCTAGTTTATTATAAAGATTTTGCACTTCATATTTGCCTTCTAAATGTTAGAAATGATATCCAATCATCAAGTAATTTCCATGAGTCCTCATGATGCTCATCGTAAACCTATATTTAAAAAATATATACCCAAATTATTTCCGAGAGATGTTTCTTTTTTCTGTATTGTGCTTATCAGATCCGATATTTTTACATTTATTTCTGTGAGAACGAAGATTCCCACGGCGTGCGATGAATTTCTACATTTTTAATTGTTACCGCGTTAGTTGATATGGCTAAGACAACAGTTTTGCATTACAGCTATTAGTTTAGTAAGTAAGTAAGATATTTACTATTTATGTTATATAGTTATGTAGACTCTTTGTATGCGTAAACGGTATCATGGAACCATTATAAAATTTAATTTATTTAGGTGGTGAAGGACTCGGTAATAAAAAATGCTGCGTAAAATGAAGTAGATGGCGCGGAAAAAGTATGGCTAATATCGATGCGTCATTTATAAGGAAAGGGCAAACCTTTACTTGGTGGTGCTAACCATTTTATCCAAGGAATGCGATTCAACCATGTGGTTGAAAGCAACCGGCACTGGTTGCTTTCAACCACATTCATCTTGCATCTTTAAGTATGTTTCAATGCATTAACCTTACCTTTCTAACCCAGAGCTGCTTCTGGTAGAAATTAAATTTCAAGACTTCTCATGTTAAAAATGTGAAAGCTTTCTACTCAATCATAATTATTATGACAACTATATATTTTGCCATTAAACTTTACAGCACCAGAGAACACGTAGTTTTAATTTTTCCTTGGGATATAATGTGTTATATATGCATGGTTTGTGCATATTTAACGCATGTTATGCATGGTCCTTGGACTGCTTATTATAAAGTGACAGTAATTGATGTGACATTAGGACTTTTCCTAGCAGTGGAGTGACATAGCCCAATATTTTATTACCATCCAGTGCCCTCTAAAGTTTTAGGAAATAATAGATTGGTGTTTACTTTTTCAGTTTGCTCTCTCACTGCGGAGAAATGTTCCCTTTTCTGTAAAAAGGTGGGAGGGAACACTTGAAACGGCTACGATTCCGAACAAACGGTATCCAAAACACTTTTGTCTTCAGATCATATCGGTTCACTTCCATTAAGTGAAGCGAGCTGTTCTTGTATCCGTCGAGGGATAGATACCATTACGGTAAACAAACGGAGGAGGGGGCAGTCAGTCGAACACCGCGAGTCCGTCCATCAAAGGAATATCAGAAAATGAGAGAGATATCGGAACTGTACAGTGGATTGACTGCCAAAGCTGTATTGGAGTGAAAGGGATAAACAAAGTGTAAAAAAAATATAAATACTGAGAAAATAAATGGCATCGGAGCTTCAAATAAAATTGATGAAAGCATGTATCGCTATTGGATGGCGAAAGTGGTTTGAATATAGTTACCAATTCTTTGGAATCGACGTTATCGGTGATTGACAGTTCAGCCCTTTTGTGTGAAATAGACACACGAAGAGCAATCGGATAGTAAAAACCTTTTTGTTATCACGTATATTTGACGGTCCCTTTTCGCTCTTGCCAATATTTGTGCAGACTGCCCGCTTTCTTGGCTTCAAAGGAATACAATTTCATATTACCCTCATTCTTTAATTCTCATTTATTTGTTAATACTAAGTTTTCATTGATTTTGGTGCCTGAGAAATCCTTAGCCAGGGAAAAAAGACGTTACCTGAAATATAGCTGTCTTTTTTTCACTTATTTAACGAAATAAACCAGCAAACTTCACTTCGTATGATATGCTGCATTTCAAGACGCAAAGAAATCACGTTTTCAAAATCTATTTTACGTTAAAATTTGTGAATTGATTATATTCCGTTAAAAATACTTACATTTGGCGGAAAATATAGTTTTTCATTGCTAAATTTTCAGCAGCCTTGGTTGTAAATAACGTCCGTTTTTATGATTTGTAAATTAAAATACTTATGCTACTTACGTTTCTTGAGTGAAAATATAAAAATGTGTTGTAGATAAACATGCGTATATAACATAAACGTATCCATTTGACCCAAAATTTATTAGGTCTAATAACTGGCAAGATAAGACTATCGCATCGTGAAAATATTTCCATTTCAAACATGTGGATTGTTGCACTGAATTGATGAGGCCTTTACTTTGTAGAATTCCATTATATGGTTGGAAGGAGATTGCTTTGCTTTTCTACAAAACACACACTTTATTGCCGACTAGTTTCGGTTACACTGTACCATTTCAGTTTTGAAAATGGTACAGTGTAACCGACACTAGTCGGCAATAAAGTGTGTGTTTTGTAGAAAAGCAAAGTAATCATCTTCCAGCCATGTGTGGATTGTTGCTCAAAGAGCACTGCTAATGAAATCTACATATGCGGTAAAGAATTCAATTAAATTTTTCCCGAATAATTGCATTTTGGTGTTTGTCATAGTGTTGAATCTAGTCTGATCACTTTTTTATTTTTTTGCATATTTTATTTAGTTATTATTATTATTTTTTCCTCTTCTATTCTTGACCTTGTTTAATACATTTCATAATATTTCTTGGAGTTTAGGTCAATGTAAAACAAGTTATAGCCAACGTTTCGATTCATTTAAAATCATCCTCAGGGCTATGTACAAAGTTAAGAGCCCTGAGGATGATTTTAAATAAATCGAAACGTTGGCTATATCTTATTTTACATTGACCTAAACTCCAAGACATATTATGAAATATATTTTATTTAGTAAATTAATTCATTAAATTCAATTTTATATTTAGTGGGGAAATTAAGTTAGCGATAAATCACCGGAAAATCTTTCCTGAAACATCAATTCTTAAGGAGCAGTACGATAGTGTTTTCATATACATTAAATTATTAGTTGGATGATACTCTTAAATTTCACGGACCAGCTGTAGATTTCCATCGCTTTTTTGAAATGCGATTTTGATAGTACAAAATCCTTAAAGTTGATGTTTTGTCAAGGTATGAATTTTTATAATTTCTCGCCCTCTTATGTTGGATTGTAGTGTACGCGATAGTGGACAGGTTATTATATAATTATATAATTTTCTAGGTATGTGAAATTGATTAATATTGAGAAATGCGTTTTAAATTTCTGAATTTACGAATCCATCTTGAAACGGATTTCCTATATTTTTTTCTGGTATCAGGCCATTACGCAAACAGCTATTTCGTAAACGACATCTCGTAAGCGGACAGTTCGTAACCCGGAAATCTCGTAACCGTGACGATTCGTAACTGGCTATTTCGTATACGCGACAGTTCGTATTAAGAAGTTCGGTAACGGGAAATGATGAAATCCTCTCATGAAGAGCATCAGAAATATTAATACTCGGAATACCAAGTGTGCAGCAGTGTGTTTCGAGATGTCGGTTACGAAATAGCAGTTTACATATTGGCTTGTTCCAATTTCCTCCATTGTAAAAAAGTAACTGCAGAAGTGTCTGTGTGTCTATTTCTTTTTATTAGAATAATTAAGCGGTCATTATCCTTCTTGTGGTGCAGACCATTCAGACTTAACTGTCAAGGTACGTACAAATAGTACCATGATTTACTTGTGGCGCCTGGGGGCAGAAGTTCGAGTTATACCCATTTGAGGGCTCTAGGCGATAAAGATGCACTTCCACCAATGTTTGCTTTCAAAAGCGTTGCGATGGAGGGCCATTACAGCCGCGGCAATGGAGATTTCTCGTGTTTATCACCCGGCCAACCCGACCGGTATGCCTCTCAGGAGGCGCTCGTGAAATTGCCAATAACTTCCACGGGATTAAAAATGATGTTAGAGACGTGCTTCACGGATACCTTCTGCGCCGCTTGGATGCGCAGTCATCATTGCAAGATCAAAGTTGCACATCGAGTTGAAAATAAGACCCTCGAGTAACTCTGGTGTAAAAAAAATAGGCAGTGAACGACTTATAGTGTGGTGATATTTAAAGGCGGAAGAATCCATTCCACGTGTCTTTTTAATGCACCCTTTTCGTGGTATCGCCTCGAAGGATATGTTCGTGCACCACGCGTCCCCTCCTCCATAGAGATTTGTGGTGTATGGGGTTGAATCGGTCTCGGGTGACGACGTCATCGGCCATTATGACCGCGCATGTATCGTTGGCGTAGTCACCAGGGAATTTGGGTACCGATACGCTGCTTTACTACCTGAATAAGGTGTAAAAGTTATGCTACACAAAAAGTTTACTAACAATTCTCGTGAATACATCTGCAAATTTTCTTCAAAATATTTCGTTCAATTTAGGGAATTTTTCATGATTTTGCCTCATAAATGTATATCAAAATTTTATATTTTGCGTTCCTTTTCCAAATTATACCGAAAAAGGAGCACAGAAACTGTTATACCAATAATATGTACATCCGTACAAAGTTTATTACTGGATTTAAAATAAATAGACAAATATGTTGAGTTTTCATCATACAGTGGCTGTGTATGTATGTATTGCTCATTACAGTTTACATTTGATACTTATTTCAAACTTATTCAGTTTAGTTTTACTTAGGAGTACGTTTGCGTTGTGGTGAATAGTGTTCTATTATATCTTTACCACTGCAATTCATGCTATTTAGTAACCGTGACATTAAAACTCACCTAAGTAAAGATGGACTTTAATCCCATTTCATTACGATGAGTTTTTCTTTCTAAGCCAATGAAATTATTCCTAACAGATTCAATGGTTTTATAGGAGATGTTGTGGAACATTTTACAAGGATTAACAAAAAAGGATTTTGCAATGTCAACTTCGACTTTTAATGGAGAATAATGCGTTTCAACGCTCAATTACAAAATATAAGTTTACTGGATATCAAACAATTACTTGTATCACTTATTTTTATCAGAGCGCGACCAGGGTTTCAATGAATTATCATCATCTTCAGGCGCAAATTATGATTAAAATTTATTAACAAATCATGATTTCCGCCTGAAGATGATGATAATTCATTGAAAATCGGGTCACGCTCTGATTAAAAATAAGTTAACTAAGTAATTGTCTGATATCCAGGAAACTTATAATGGAATACCACAAATTAGTGAATTTTATTACAAAATCTATTCCTTATTAATCCTCGAAATTATTCCTCAGTTCAAAAACAAAGTTTTGGTGCGATACAGGTGCCTTAGAAATGTGCCGGTGTTCCAGGAGGGCGAAGGTCTAAATGTCGAAACCACCAGCTCGATTTACGCCTTCAAAACCCTCCAAACCTCCCTTCTCTCCCTCCCTCCCCTCTTTGCGCTCAAAAACCAAGCAATCGGGCGTAGCCGCTGCTGCTCTCATGCCGTCATGCCGGCCCTCAACCCCCTCGGGGGCCATTCACGTTCGCACCTGCATCCGCGTGTGATTCATGACGGAGAACACTCACTCCTATGGGATCCACGCTCCGCTGCGATTGGCCCGGGCCCGAAATTACGCGCACGTTGCTCCGATTGCCTTGGTACTTCTCAGGCAGGAAAATATTAAAACAGGCCTCGAGTTTTCGTATATTTCTGTTCTATAATATGCCTGATTTTGATTGATTAACCCTTTTGCTGCTGTTCAATCTCCGGAAACCTTCTCCTCACATGCGGCGAAAAAGTTGAAGTGCGTTTCATGGTCCCATGGAGCAGGTACTTCATTAATGGGCGTAGTACACCCTCCTTGTTAACTTTGCTAAAATGGCCATTTTCCGGTGGTCCGCAGCCACGTTTTTAGCAAAGTTAACAAAATCGTTATTTATAATCGCAGAAACACGGTTCAAAGACGTACTTGATTGCTTGATTGGCAGGAGTGCGATGCAAGCAATCATTTTTTGATGATCGGATTGATTGGTTGATTTTCAAATAGTAATCACTTTTTGGGGAGGGAGGCTAGTAGGGTCGATGAGATAGTCCTGCGTGGGTGAGCTCGTCGAGGAAAGGGTCCTGGATTGGGGGCTCTTCGAAGTGCTTTTGCGAAACTGCATGGCAGCGAGGAAGAAAAAGTACGTTCACAGCAGTTAAAGGGATAAATGTGATATGTACACGCAGTGGATTGGAAGGAAACGAAAATTGTGAACGGTGAAACAGATGAAATAAAACACCTGCACTCAAAAAAAGGATTGGATGTGGCATCCAGTTTTAATTGGATAAGTGAAAGTTGGATGCAGTATCCACTGCAACAGACACGGCAGCCAACGCGATTGGTTGTACTACCCAACTAAATTGGACGATCGCAACTTAGTTATAGTGTCCAAGTGTTGGTCCACACACCCATCTCGAAGAGATCCCTCGTCCAACAGTTGGATCCCACAGCCAACTCGATGGATAGGGCGACTTGATAGTGATCCGAGGTGAGTAAGTCTTCAAGGTAACGAGTTGCAATGAAAATTATGAACCCCAAAATTTACTGTAAATAAACATTTTATTTAAAAAAATGCATTTTCTGACTCTAATGTTCGTCGTAAGTGGCGAAAATAGTACCACGAAAGGAATTATAATGTCACTCTCAAATGGTGACACTATTAATAATAATATCCGTTGAAATATTACCCATTCATTAAACGCTACGGCAACAATTTCGCAAGGTCGTGGCATCCAATGTAGATGGACGTAAGACACAACGACGCTGGCTGTGGTATCCAACGAGTTGGTTGTCACAGCCATTTCTCACCCAGCCATTTAAAATGGCTCCCTCATCCAACTAACTGGATGGGGCCATAGCAACCATTTAAATTGGATGTGGGATCCAACTATTGGATACAACAGCCAATTTTTTCTTTCAGTGTGCTACTTAAATAATGGATGCATGGTCATGTAGAATACTTTGTATGTATAATATAATGAGGAGAAACACCAATGACGAGCCAATCATGTAGTTAAAGGGATGGCGAGGAAAAATCGTCATCATGTCATCATGACATCGTTGCTATGAGTGAATATGTTGCTTTTGAAAACTTTTTTGCGAGTTTTATTCCATCATTGCCTACGTAAATCATTTAGTGCACTAGCCTACATTTTCTTTTCACACTGCATGTGTTCATTATTTTTTCTTCGATACTTTGATTAATACGATGTTAGCGAGAGTATCAGTTCGTAAATTTGGAACTGTTAAAAGTATTTTACAGCGCTGCGAATGGAAAAAAATGCCTGAAAATTGCATGGTTTAATTTTTATCCCCAAAGCGACCCTAGTGATGAACTTGGTCATTAATAAAAGTTGGTCTTATTGTCCGAAAAGAATTTAAATTGACTGAAGAATTGCTTGTTCCCAGATATTTAAGTTTATGTTAATGTGATATTCTTTTCAATATAGTTTAGTGAATATGGTAAATTTTTCAATATGGTCAGGCAAAATATCTGGTTATCAAGACTCTTTTCACGGAGCCATGGGAATTAAAAATACTTGATACTTTTTTCTTCCGACTAGAGTTTAGCTTCCAGCCTCCTCATATTCATGCATTTTAACAGCGTTAATATAAAGTGATGCCCCACTCACTACACAATTTCAAGGATTCATTATTTTGATGGGCCATTTTGAATATTTACGCGGGAGTTTACAACTTTCCATTTAAATCTTGCAATTTAAATAGAAAATGTTACTCGACGTCCATTTAATATAATTATGGAAAGAAGAGACCTCGAGTGACCCCCACATGCTGATGTACTCAAGCTTACGACGTCATTTAGGTCAACGAGGGATGGATTGCATTTATTGGAAATGCAATTATAGGAGACGTGCCGGAGATTATAATCCTTTAGAGGATACTAACGAGAGACACCGTGGATAATTTGGAGTAACGGGTAAAAAAACTTCCATGCTGATGGCGGGGTACCTATGAGGAACACCGTCTACCCTTGTCTAGTAAGTGGATCTCTCGTACATCATCAGTATTTTAATGATGGACAGCCATTAAATTCCGCTTAGTTTCGTATACGTCATATACCCGGGGTTTTACCCTTACCGCTTCTTCATGCTTAGCTTTAAGAATCCCTGGTAATTACCTTACATCTCCCAAAGTTTTAGGCAGCATAACTAATATTTATTTTATACTGTGATATTAAATTGATGAACTAATGTTGGATAAAATGGCTTTCTTTATGGAAATGGATGCTCATTTTTTGGGGTTCACGAATGTTTGAAAGGATTAATTGATTGTCACGTAAGGTTTTACGGCATTCATATGATGATTGTAAGTTATATTGCACTGACGATACCTACTTACTGTAATGAATATGAAAGCAATAGCAAGAGATAGCTGTCAGAGTGAGGCACGATTATTTATTTAACATTAAGAATTTATATCCACTTTCATAAATGTTTTTGGAAAATGCCGTAAGCGGGTATATTATGGGGTCCTTGATACCTTATTTGGCACCGTATTAACCATAACTTTACTCATAAGAGTAAAATACATGAGTTTCGTCGTTAAGACTATTTATGAGAGTTAATACCATTCACGAATTATGGTTAATATAAAAAATTGGTAAGTATTTTTGAAGGCCTTACTATATTGTACATGTATTAGGCTTTATTTAATGAAAAGAAACGATAAAAATTCTAAAAATATTACTTATTAGAACAAATATTATGAAGTCGCAAATATCGCCGGTTAAAGTGCTTCTCTACCATTACCTAAATTTATTAGTCACAATTGCAACGTATGATTCAATACTTTTAACTCAAGACTCTAGACTACAGGAAGAGCGCTTTCCTTTTTAAACCAACTCTATGTAGGTACGCGCTTTTTTCCTTTTCCAGTATTCTACTCTTCAAATTTTATCACTTTTATTGGTTTATTCAATCAGGGGATACCTTTTATGACCTTTTCCTTGAAGCCACAAGCTGGTTAAAGGTATTTATCTTCAGAAACAGGTTCGGTCTTTAATTCCTTTTCCTCTTTGTCACCGCTAAAGAAACGAAACGGGGAAAATTGAGTGTGACGTCTCTTTCCTTACTGGAGATCGTCACGCGGACGAAGAGGTTGGAAACCTTCTCCCATCGCCTGTTATTCGTTTTCCATTTGTCACCCGACCACTAAGCTTTCCTCGCGTGCCAGGCCAAAATCTCTCCCTACCCTTCGGCGCCTTCACGGGTGATGTACGGGGCTTTGGTTACGGCCATAGTGGGGATGGGAGATTGGAGGGTTTGCAATTAGCACGACTGAGCAGTGAACTCATCCCTCCACCGACTTCGCGTGATACCCTTTATTATTCGTGTCGCCTGGGCACGCGCTGGGCGCCTTGCACTCTTGCCTGTCTTAATAGAGCGCCGCCTATGGCGCTGACGGCTGCATGCAGCCTTAACCTCTTCATTCAACTCGCCTTTGCTTTCGTGCCCATAAATTTCGCTGCAATGCGCCCTCAACGCCTTGGAGGAGCAGGTCGCGGCTTAATAAAAAGGAAACTTTTTGTAACTGCCAAAAGACAGGCGAGCTGCGAGCGCGCTGTCTTTTTTCCAACACCAGTTGAGCATACACGCCGCGAATTTAACGTCTGGGCACTTATTAGCATTGGATATTAGTTTTTTTTTACACCCGGCTAATAATTTCCTCAGTACTATAAAAATTTGTGGAATCCGTGCCTTTCACATTGAAATAAATATCCCTATATATTTTCGGAACCTATATCCACGAGGTTTAGCCATGGAATTGTGGGCTGAATGAGGTAAATATACTAATCTAAATATTCCAATGAAATAGTTTTATCAATACGTATCAGTTACCTTTTCATTTTTTCTTGTGCATTACCCTGTCATTCCCTAAGTGAATTAATTGACTCCCAAACAAACAAAGTGGATAGGAATACGTGTGGAAATTAAAAACAAAAAAACGTAATATGTTTTTGGGAGTAGCTTTAATCACTGGAGTCACAATCAGATGGCCTAAATAACAAGGTTATTCATGCAGAACGCATGATAAGATAAGATAGCATTTGTTTAAACTTGTCCACCAGCAATACTCGTATTTCCCTTACCTTCGCCTTTATTCGTCGCATTTTTATCCGTCTCATCTGTCTTATTCCTTAATTTTGCTGAAACTACTAAGTCCCTTCTTTTTCACGCCTCAACAAAAAAAGATTGAACTTGAACTGATAATGCTGCATTTCGCCGTAAGTGACTTCGTGTTCTCCGGTCTTGAATACTCCGGCCATCTGCCTGGCCATTATCTCAGGAGGCTCCGTCCCGCGCACTAAGGGCTTCCCTGACTCACTTGGCGCTATCTGGAGCCCAGAACTTCTTCCGACATTTCCTAAACTTGATCTCGTTTCCGAGCAATGGAGAATATATTATGTACCTTATTTTCTCCGCATCTTCTTAATTCGAATCTGAATACCGTTCTAGATTCCGTCATGTTTGTTTGTGATCCACTTTTGACAAGATAAATTAATCTTAAAGCCTTATTCACCTTAAAACTTAGTGGAGAGTATAATACATGATATCCGAGTTGCGCAAAGCAAGAACGTTGTTGGAGTGAAAGAGTTATCTCTAATAATCTAGAATGTGTTCCAAGCAAACTAAAATGCAACTAAAATGTAAGAGAATCCGTTATATTCTCACAAAAATAGCGGTATTTCAGAGGTGTCCTAATTTCTCCCTATCTTTTAATTATTTTTATAATCTGATAAATATAAAATGTATTTAATTTTGACCTTCCACGTGAGGAGCAGTTTATGCGAATTCATTTTTACTAGAAAAGCATCTTCTGGATCGGGGAACACATTATGCATGGTTGGAACTGGCGTCCAGGTCACGGAACAAAACGCTTAGCTAATCTTTATTCTTAAAACTTTGACAGTTTGATGTCAGCGCTAGGTATTATTCCTCTTTGGGTTACTGAGAATATTAGAATAAGACTTACACAACCAGTGCAAAATCTTTAAAAAGAGAGAGAAAGGTTGCGAAATTCATTTGTGATGAGAAAACTTTACTTGGGCTGTTATCACTAGGAGTCTAAATTTTCGTACAAACGTCAAGAAATATTCATATGAACCGAGGGCCCAAAAAGTGGAGCATTCTCCACAGAACAATAAGGCAATGGCAAGTGAATTACTTTTCACTGAGAGAACTTGTGTTATTTTAATTTATGTTGAAAAACCTCTTCAAAGATGAAGCATATTGAAGTTGGATGATCATTAGAAATATACTATGGTTCTTTTTTTAAATAGATGCATAACGAGCTGTAACACTTTTATTGGGGACGATTAAGCTTTTGAATGAATGAATGCATTCATTACTCCTAACTGAAATTTCACATTAAAAAAATAAATAAAAGGAGCTTTAGGTAGCTTCAATGGTAAAAAAACAGTATAGAAGCTAAAATCCATAAAAAAAATAAATACGAGGCAAGCCAGAAAACAAAAAAATAGGTATAATTTTCTGAAACATTATCATTATGAATCCGATGCATGATAAAACAAACAATGTGAAAACAAATCTGAAGGGATAAATATAGGAGAATGCAAGATATTTTTTAAATACATGCTTTTAATACGATTGGATATGCATAGGGAAATAGAGTATAATTAAGTCCAATCAACTAGGGGTATAATATATAAATAAATATATAATATATAAATAACTAGGGGTATATAATAATTTTTTCTCTAGCAATAAAAGTCAGTTTTAATCGGTTTTGAGTCATAATACTATTGTGATATTTATTCCTGAGCGAATAAAGTATGCTGATTTGTGTGATTCTAATTTTTTCTTGAATTATTCTTTTATTGAGGAAATAAAAGTAATAAGGAAAGCTTTCCTCTTTGAGTCGAAACTTCGGCGTTGAAAAGAAACTACTATCTCATTTCAGCGGAAAATAATCAAAAAGGTACTTTTTGAGCGAGATTTGCTTGATACCGTAATATTCACATTAAATATGGGCACAACTATTCTTCTTGAAGTTCTGATGGCAAATCTTTTTGGTAACTACTTGTTAGTTATTCACTATTTCCTACACTACTAGTTACCTATTGCTAGAGATATTCATATCCAAGATATTTTCTACTTTATTACCAATGAAGTAATATTTCTCTCAGCTACATTTTTTCCATACTTACCAACCTCTCCCATTCTTACTGTTTTTAATCATTCCATTGATGTTCGGGCCCCAAATTTATTATCACCTTAGATGTGTTTTATCCTCCATCTTTAAACAAGAATGTTTCAATATTAAAATTTGGCCTTGTCATGAGCAAGTTGAGAAAAGGAAAGAACTTGTTTTAAAAAACTCACTTCCTTCATTCAAAAATCTTATGAAATATATAGAAACAATTTTTTCAAATTCTCTTTTTTACTTTGCGTCATGATTTCAAAAAAGCATAGCATAATTCATTTTTTGAATACCAATCCCTCTTAGGAAGTTATAATACCGATGCAATATCTCAAACTCAGTGGAATTTTTTACTATAAAAGATCGCCAATCCAAGAGAAAATTAAATTAATTTCCATAGAAGGTACAATACTTACTGAATTTTAAAGTTTCTTTGAGTTTCCTTAAGGTTTGAGTGATAGTGACGAAATGCTTCAGATAGTTCTACCAATCGTATTGGAATAAATATGCTGAATTATACAGATTGTATGACACAGATAGATAAAGGAGCTGAAGAATATACAAATATTTAGGATCTGTTACTCTTAATAGAAGCTAATGACTCAATGTACCAGTGCATACTATTTTATAAAGTTTTATCTCGATAGGGGAAATAAACGGGAGGGTATATTTCACTTTAAGACTTCGTTTAACCAGTAGTTTATATGCAACATGCTTCGTCTCTTCCACATAGATGTTATGAAAAAGGCACTTTCGTCTGCCATACGGTTATTTTGGTTCCTCCTTACTGACGTCCCTCGCCACAGGCAGTGTTGTGAGCTTTTTCGTGCTCGCGTCCATGGAATGGCCGGAAATAAAAGTGAGCGCCATAAAGGGAAGGGAAAAGAAGTGAAGAGCAGAGAGAGAGAGAGAGACGAAGTGCACCGGCCACGCGTAATTTGATTTTTTTATCTTTGGAAAAACGCTGAAAGCAATCGCACCTGCGTGCAGACGGCCGTTGAAAAGAAGTGCTATTACCCAGAAAAAGGATACATTTCTTTCCAAAAGGCTTCGGCCATTCATTTGGGAATTATTCTATTACTAAAAATCTATAGTCATGATTAAAAATGCATATAAATAGAATCGATTCAATGGAAATAACCATGGGAAACATTCGTGAATATGAAAAATATAAATTCAATAATTCATATTAATTACCATGCTAATAAATATTCGACGAATTTGTGTACATACATGAAAGTTGTTAATGAAATTATTATTAAAATTTAAAGTTCAAATATATTCTCATTCGTTTGCTATTCGTCTTTTAAATTACTATTCTACTCCAAAGAACGAGATTTGCTTTTGATTATTGAAATCCGTGGCCATGAGAACTGGGGGAATGGCGAGCTAGACGCCTTCGTTGAATTACTCATCTCTCATTGTACATCTCCCCAACATCCCGACGAGGGTATCTCTTCCAAAACTCCAACTCGGGCACGACCCTGTCTCTTGCTCGCGACCCCGATTGATCCCGTATCCGTCTCGTGTTGGCCCGTCGCCAGACGTACTCGCGATGGCGTAGGGAATTGGGGGGTTGGTTGGAGAAAGGGTTCTTGCCAACCCTTCTCCTCCTTTAGACTCCTCCGTGACTCCTGTGACGAGAGACTGAGAGAACGCCTGAAAAATCGGATCCCGACAACACGACCGAAAACAAGAATACTTTCATAGGATATCCGATTCTGTGGCTGACATCTCTCCTCGTAAGGAGATTTCTCGATTCATACAACCTTCTACGCCCTCCCTATCCTCCAAACGTTACAATACGTGGAGCCATTGTTTGCCAAACAAATACGTCTCCTACGTTTAATTTGAAAAACCTGTTTTCCGTTTGGAATCTTTTTTTTTTTGAGGACTGTTGTGTGAGATTAAACTTGACTCAACGGACGATACCTGTCAGGAACTGCTGCTGAATGCACTTGATAAACCTGATGATTCTTTTAGCGTCATTGCCTGGATACCCAGGTCTTGCGGTCTATATCGGTCTTTTTATTGTTATCTTTCTTGAAGTATATAGCTTTAGATCACAGTTATTGCGGCTTATAAAAGGATAAAAAGTTAAAAATGAATTCATGTATGAAAAATTGCTGAATTAAGTCCTCTGTCAACTTTTAGGAAAAATTAAAGATATTAATGCGCAATTATTCTTTCATAATTGCATTTTTAGACAAACTTTCATTAAAATAAAATTATGTGATGCAAAATTAGAAAATTAAGCATTTATAACAAAAGAATGATAATATATTTGAACTTTAAATTCTACGAATAATTAGTTACTTTTACAACTTTCATGTAGGTACACAAATTCGTCGAATATTTATTTTCATGGTAACTTTTATGAATTACTGCATTTATATTATTCATGCTCACGAATGGTTATTTCCAATGAATCGATTTTATTTATATACATTTCTATTTAAATAAGGGCTCCCAAAACAATAAGTGGTATAGAACCGGTCACATTTAGAGGAAAGTTTAAAGCATTAAGGTCTCACAAATATTGTGAAATATGATTTTACAACTCAAAATACAACTCTCACCGAAATCACCACGCGTTTTTTTAAATAACGATTGGGCTAAGCTGGTAAAATCACGATAATGTGAGCTATTTATATGATAAAAATTCGCAAGTTTTGAAAACTCTAAATTCACCGAGAATTTCAGTATTTTTATAACTAATTTGAATACAACAAACAGGTTTGAAATTCATATTAAAAGGAACACCTAAAAATTCTGGAGTTGATTCCATATATATTTATTCTATTTTTCTGAAAGGTAGTTTTTTCATGTACACAGTCAATCCTTAGTGAATACAGTTTCTTCTCCTGACCTTCCTTATTATTACAACAATGTAGTGTTTATGATCTTGGAGTATAGGTCATGACCTATACTCCAAGATCATAAACACTACATTGTCAATCCTTAGTGAAATATTTTAGTTGTCACATTTATTACTCAGAGAAACAATAGGGCTTAACGCAATTGGTAGTTAAAACCATTCCACCTAAAAACGTTTCAATGAAGCTAATATATGGAAGAGTTGCCTATAAATAAATATAATATGTTAGCTACTCCGTCAAACAGGAAGTGCTATATATCGTGAAAAACTTTCTCGATAACGTTATTTTATTCACTACAATCAGTAGTCACTGAAAAATATAATGTATTTATGGAATGTATTAATGTTTTGAAATTTATCCTCAAGCCTATTTTCTATAGAATTTTAGCGGTTGTTTTATTCCGATGACTACGAAACAAAAAATGCATTTTATATTCTTTAAATTGATCATTCAAAGTAGCCTTCCTGAAGCACAATAAATATTTATTTTATGAGTAGTTACATTTTTTTGAGCAATTTGTAAACGCTCCTACTCTCTGCTATCATGTATTTCATCTGTCGTCTCATCCTTTAGTATGCGCAACACACATTACGAATTGTGTTAAGTGTCGCGTACGTTTCAGGATATTATTTCAATCATGGGATAGTAAGGAATTGAACTTCGTCCTTCACTTGTCATTCTGTATATGTGAAACATAAAATATTATTCCTTGAATATAAATGGTTACTCTGAGAAAAACAGGATATTATCATTAAATGCATCATCTTATGTAATAGGAACGCGTGAATAGTAAGAAAAGTAGACGTGGATGATTGATATCAGTGGTAAATATGTGTCTACAATGTAAATCTGATTCTATAACCTTCCAATGCTACTTCTGGTGCTGAATTAGTTGCACTACCAGGGCTTACGCTTATACCGTTCTGTTGTGAATGAATGCAAGTGAAATCAGCTCATTTTATGTCCATGTCTCTTTTCAACTTTCTGTGATTTTATGTGGTACAGCGAAATCTCTTCTTGTGATGATTAAATTAAGTTTGCTGGAATCGGACGTCTAAAGATATTTAATATATTGTGGAGACAACGAAAAAAGGAAAAAAACTAATTTTTGACAGTAAAATCAGTATTACAAGAAAATTTCCATGCAGTAGTGATTCACCTATGAGTTATTTAATACCTTATTTGTCTGAAATAACCAGTATTCTGTTGATATGAGAAAGATCGTAGCGATTAATACCCTGAAAAGATACCCTATCTCAATGTTCATAATCGTGCTGTTTGAATGGAACTTCTTCCCATACACCTCATTTCCTACTTCGTTGTGTCACGTTTGATATTCAGGTACTCTTACATGCTGTTGTCAGGGAGTTGTTGAAAGAAAGCATAAGATGATTATAGTGGAAAAAGGAAAAGAGAAAGTAGAATGGAAGACTAAGACATTGAGAAACTGTTATTTTCAGAAAGTAAAGAATTGTTTGATGAATGATTGCATGGTCAAATCGGCTCCGTTTATTTGGGTACTGGATTAGTTTGCCTTTAAACACATGTTCCTCTCTCTCTCCTCTCTATCTCTCTCCTACTACTTATTACTAAAATCGTGATGATTATGACCCAAAAAATATGCCCTGATTCACAACTCATAACCGTGTTGTTTGAATGAAACTTTTTCCCCTCCACCTGAATTGTGTTTTGGTCGTTTAAATATTAATGAAAGGTGAATTGAGTTTGAGAAGGGTTGGAGTTATGTGGGTTGAGTAGATCTCACTGTAAGATCTCTCAATATCACACATTTCACTTGCACACTTTTTACTTTCCTACTTGCATCCTTGCGACAATGAGTTATTTATTTCGGAATCTAGCAGTAATTCTATTGATATGAGTGAGATGCTGGTGATTATTGTTACCTAAAACATATGCCATGATCCACTGTTCATAACCGTGCTGTTTGAATGAAACTTCTTACCCTCTACCTCATTTTCCTCTTGGTTGCAATGCCTTTCTGCTCCACTACGGTTTACATTAGCTGTGGTCGTTCTTTCGTGCCTTCGAGGTTGGGAAGGGTTGGAGTGTTTTGTTTGAGTAGATCTCACTTCAATATCTCCCCACGTAACACATTTCGCTTGCACCCTTGCGACAAACCCTCCCCTCCCGATGCGTGCAAATGCGTTTTAACTGCCATCACCTCCCCACCCCTCTCCCCAGAGGCCCTTCCCCCCTCCTCCTAGTCGTCAACACCACCCACCCCCTCCCTTTCCTTTCTCCCACCCACCAAACCGCCTCCCTCTCTGGTTGCGTGATGCGAATCCAGCTCACGAACACCACTGTCGGTTATTTTTACGTATTTTTTTATTATTCGTGTGCGAGAGAGAGTAAGGAACAGCGGGAGTTAGGTTGGGCAGCGTCAGTTTGGGGAGATATCCCGAGGTTGGTGGGTCAGGGAAGGGTGTATATATGTGCGGTTGGTTTGGCTGTGTCGGCAAGCAAACGACAAACATTTTATGATTCTCCGCTCCCCTCCGCACCGACCAACGTTGTTCCCCCACCCTCCTCCACTCCGCCTTCTCCTTCCACCCTTCCCTGCAGTGGGATTTCTCCAATAAGGACGAAAGTCGATATCCTTGAGTTTTTTCCACGTTTGTTCACATCTTTCTAACTTTAAAATCTAACTTTGTTCCATTTTCATTTTTTATTTAATATTTAATCATACTTATACGTCTTTATTGTTATTGATTTGAATGCATTTAATTTCAAGAATGATTTGACAATGTTTTTTCTCTGCAAATATTTAATTAATGAATTAGATTAGATACAATATGGAACTTTCTATTCCCAATCTCGCCCGTAAAAGACGAATTCTTATTATTGTATAATATCCAATCCAAGTGTCTGGAGAGGTTGTAGGTGATATTTATTTTTCAGGGTTACACATTCTACCTGTTTAAAAGTTAACACAGTTTATTTGAATCACTGAAAATTATTTAAATGATCAATGCAACGAGAAAAGTGTGTGCAACGAAAATGTAGAACTTACAATTAGTATTGTTAGTAAATATGAAGTCCTGAGATATTACACCCATAAGGAAAATATTCATGCTCCAAAGCTATTCAATAAGATTAGAGATGATTTAAAAAATATCAAATCTATAAGTGAAGTTGAGATAATTACCAAGAAATGGTTGCTATCCACATAAATAATGTTGATCAAGATATTTACTGAATTTTCTGATCAATTCATGGATTTCTCCATTTCCCGAGTTTTTGCCACGTTTTGTTGTCAGAGGGAACGACATTTTAGCCAGGATTTCAACAGCGTCTTCGGGTCGAAGTAATGAATACCATGTCCCTGAACGCCAGGGAATACTACGAGAAAACTTTCATGCTCAATTATAAAATGCAGTTGCTGATGAGCCAATAATGGCATAGCAGAAACATAAGAAATATTAAATTTAACTAACAGTGCGCATTCAATGTTAACATACCATATAATAAAAAATGTTATAAGACTGCGTTAAAATGTTTTCATTTTAACTCCAGTAATTGTTTGCACTTTCAGTGTTTCTCTAGTAGTTTTGTGTATTTCTGCATTAAATTAAAAGTTATCAATATCTTCTCCCTTCCCTTGTTGTGCCTATATTCCCACCACTACAGCGGCCAAAACACATCCCCCATTCCACCCCTCTTGCGACTCTTATGCCCTCTATTACGCACGCACGCTACCTCCCTCCACTACCCCGCCCAACTCATATCGCTCGTTCCCCCTCCCCAAACTTTCCCCACCCCCGCTCAGTATAATTCATTCTTCCAGAATTTTTCTCCCGATGTTAACATCTGATTTTTCCGCAATATCGACCCTCTTATCGATCGAGCCCTCGTCGCTTTCAATCGATTTGTTCCCGATTTGCGCGCCGGACACAACCACCGGGCAGTTAGCTTGCGGGCACCACCACTTGGCTGCCTTATCCATTGGGTGCCTTTCGGTTTCCGTGCCAAGGTTGTTTCGACAGTAGAAGAGGAGTTGGGTTTAAAGAAGGGAGGAAGTTGAACTATTGGGAACTTATAAAAGTACAGGAGGTGTGTTCTGGGTTGATAAATTATTCATATGTGTAAATGAACGACCATGAATGAAGTCTTGTTCCTCTCAAAAACTATGATTACTTCTGAGTTATTACGTCTTTCCTTCTGCTATTTAATATTCCAGTTTAAAATGGATATGCGATGCAGTTGACAACAATAATTGGTTATACAAGCTCAAAATTCGAAAATATTTGTCAGATTTTTCGGCAAACTTCTCAAAATATAGGACTTCTAGTTAGCAGCATACATTTTACAATCCAGGGATTATGACATTTGTGCCCTTTATTTTCCATGCAAACGCAAAATCCTTTATCCTTATAGGCGCCATATTTATATTTATAAATTGGTAAATTTAATCTCCAATCTCACCTTATTCATGAAGCAATGAGAATAAAGCTCTTTCGGCGTTGGAAGTCATTTTCCCGCGTCTTAACTATGTAATTCATCAACTGCCTACTTTTTGTGCATTATTGTACAGGCATGTCTTTATTTATTTTTAATTAATCTTTATAATGTAGTATAACTTAATTCATTCACCATTTGACAGTGCAAAACGAAGGCTGATAAGCTTACTAATGGATTATAGAGGGATATATTCATTAATGATGAACGCCATTGCTGACAAGTTCTCTAATGTTACTCTTTATATTTAAATAAGTATAGTTGACTTCATTTCTCCGCCTTTTATTACCTACAATCGTTACATTATCAATATCCGATATTTAATGTACTGACACATATTTCTGTAGGCCAGAGTTCATGTGACGATGCTAAATTTTTTAATGGCATTGGCAAAGAGGCACTAAATGCATGACTATAAATACATTTGAGTACGCTTTACAGAGACATTATTGATATTACTTAAAAAAGGATCACAACGCAATGTGGATTTGAAATTTTGAAAATTGTTTCCCCAGTCTTAATCTGGCCAATCCTTTCAAAAAAACCTATTTGTAGTATAAGCAAGCTTAAAAAATTGCGGCGTGTAACCCCGAAATAACATTTTTAATCGAATAAAATACTACGGAATGCCATTAGGGCATTCATTTAACGTCCGTAATATAATGGAAAAGAGGTATCAGGTGCTACATTGCCGCTGTTTTCACGAGCGAGGGTACACTTCTGTTACATTTTAGAGTGCTAGCCGCCATTCGAGGAAAAAGCAATAAACATTTCCCCAGCCCCCTTAATGTTATTGGAAACCAATTCTCAAAGTGAAAGGAATCACCTATCTGAAACATCTGTACTTTGCTTTTTATGGTATTGTGCACTGAACAAAAATAACCGTTACCCATTACTATTAGCCATGAAGTAGAAACTTTCGAATGAGGTAAGTAAAATGTATCCCATATTACTACAAAAGTTACATTATTATCCTAAATATGGAATTTTATTTCAAGGGAAAATGACACTTGGTGTCATTCTCCCTTGAAAATGACACCAAGTGTCGAAACCATGGTCGGTTAAGTGATAAATAAAATATTGTGGATATTACCATTTGTGCTTTAATCATGGATATAGTATTATTCCACAAAATTAAGCCTGAAACGATTTTATACGTTCGGTTTTATCGCTTGTATACATATTTTAAGATCCTTTTCTTAGCATGCGAGAGAGTAAATTTAATAAATGGCAATTGAGCTGATCAAAAATCATACCATTGACTCGTAATTCATTTATTCTCAACAATTCCTATTTTAAATGCAATTAGTATCTTAATGAGTAGCATTGCACTTCTACGTAATTTTCGGCGCTTTAATAACCGTAGTACCAATTCTTCAGGAAGAAATACCTCTCGATTAGTAACCTTTACAACCTAGTAGCACCGGCTGGGAAGGAACACCTTTCGCACTAACTCTTTGCCTTAAGCCTTAGGACTCCTATGCCCGCTAACACATTACTCCGAAGCAGTATGTGTCGGCAATATTTCACCATCTTTACCTAATAATTCATCACATATAAATCATTCAACCATTCTAGATCTATTTTTGAATAATTAGGCGATAAATATTTAGCAAAATATATTCCAAAGAGAGGTAAGCACTATTCAGTAATGACGTATTCAGTTTCAGAGCCAGGTTAAATTGATGTATTACATTGTTATAAGCATTAAACTTCCGATACAATAGGGTATCCGAAGTTGCCAGTGTTTGAAATAAAGTAGGCAATTATGTGTCTAGAAGCTACTCAACATCCCTCATCTCAGGAGTGAAGAAGTGTGAAACTATTTGACTAAAGCTTGGTTAGTAAACCCTGTGATTCATTTAGTTCAAACATTTTAGGTATTGCCGAAATGAATTCTATCAAAATTTCATTTTTTATCTACATGAGAAATCCAAGTATTGGTCACTCTTTTGAGCTATTATATTATTGGGAAACTTTCTTGATGGCTAATTTACTGATAGCTTCAATTCACCTTGTTTTCTCATTCTCTGACCAGGTATCAAATTCCTCCTCATTGGGTTCATAGGCGGCGTGCACTTGATAAAAATATAATTCCCACAGAACTAATAGAGCAGTGGCAGATTCACCGTAATTGATCAATCCAAGGACTGTGAATGCCTGATTCGAAAAAAGAATTGATTCCCCTTCAGTCCCGGCTATCGCCGTGGGATGAGGCCCTAATGAAAAGCGGGGCAATTTTTCAGATTGGAAGGAAATGTCATTTCCCGGAGGCATTGTTCGGCCTCTCTCTTTCCATTTCCCCGCTCGATCTCTGCCTTTTTTCCACACCCCCGGGTATCCGTCCCCATTTCTCTGTGAGGGCTCTGCCTCCCTTCATGAACCAACTCCCACTTTATCCCTTATTCCCCACCTTCCGTTGATATTAACCAGTATGCACTACATTTATCCTTGATAGGCTATTATCGATGACCTTAATTCATTTCGGTCAGCCTTGCTCATCCGATGAGAGCGTGTGTACTGAATTAAGAGAAATTGCAAGAAATAATTATGCAACTATTTTTCCTTTGAGAAGAAACGAATTAATGGTATGAGCAACAAACGGCAAGAGTTCATGGGAGCATTTTTCCACGTGGTAAATAGCTATTCCATTTATATAACGGCGAAAAAAGTTGCTACTCCTTACAAATGTTTCAACTAATTTTCTCGTATCCATGAGTCCATTAATTGTAACTTCGTTATGAAATTAAACTGTTGATAAGTCCTCCCATGCATCAAATTTTTACAATTAAGTGTAATTAATTTTTTAGTTTCCATTTCTACTTTCTTTTAGATAATTTTTTTGGTGAATTTAATATATAAGTAGCCTACTATTTGTTTAATTCATTTCGATTTCCGTTTTTATTTTGTATTACTTAAAAGGAAAATGGTAAAAATATTTTGAGAAAATGGACCTCAATTTAGGTATTTCATTTATATCTGATTGTAAATATTTGGGAAATATATGTCATTACCATGCATACCGTGTTACGAGGTAGTTTTTGGAGTCATGTGGACGAATAGCAAATGATAAGCGTTGTAGTTTTAACTGCTATATAATTGCTAGTTTTTATTTAAGTTTAGTTGAGAGAAAAACATTGAACGATATTAATGTTATATTCGTTCGACTATCTCAGGTAAAATCCGTGATGAGATTTTACGACTCTTTTCATTGAAATAATTTATCCAGAAATCCCCTAAGTGTAAATTTAAGTAATTAATGAAATATTTCAAAATTAAGCCCATTCAGAGTAGGTGAGGGACTAAACATAATTGAGATTTAAAAAATTCAAAGATAAGATGCAGCAAATTTTCTCTCATTCATTTGACTTTCTTAGCCTTTCTTCGTTGTTTTTTTCAGGTCCAAACAGCTTCCTTCGGACTTTGCATCCTCGTAGTAGTTTCTCCCAAACATTCTCCCCTTTCATCTCCCTCTTACTTCGAAGGATCCTGAATCTTTGAATCCCTTCACTTAATGATTCTGGGCCTTCATGCCTTCCACATGCGACCGCATCTGCATTTCCCTTTCAGATGCCTCAGTGCCCTTGTCTTCCTCGCAAATCATTCCAATTCCTTTTTCACCCCCACAGCCATCTGCCTTTGCAATCATGCCTTCCCTGCAAGCCTTTTATCCTCCTCAGTCCCTTTTTATATTGAACCCTTTTTTGGCTTTACCACCGCGTGTTTTATAGGATTAAGGAACAGACGCTTAATGCGCTTAATGAAACCAACCTGGTCAATTCCAACCAAACTATAAACTTTGAACGACAGTTTTTTTACCGGAAGTGTGGCCACCGCACAGCTTTTTAGCATAAAAGTAAGCGGCCTAAAGTTAATTTAAATGTATACAAATGGTTAGGGTAAAAGTAAGTTATTTTTATATATAAAGAAGTTATTTGTTTGAACAAGGTTATATTCAAAGCAAGTTAAACGATTAAAACGTTTATGGAACCTTTTAGGCTTTGGAAAATGAATGTGAAGAGGTATAAATTTAATAGAGGCATTGCATGTCACCTTCATTTTATTGCATTGAGAAAGAATTTGTTTTAAATTGTTTTTTCGATAATTTTTTAAATCTACCGTACTTTGTGAAATTTGAATGCAGCTGTGATTGATGAAAACGATTTGAAGGCTACCACCTCACAGACTAAATGATAACTACTCTAAGACAAGGTATTCCTTCTCAATAAATTATATTTTACCCTCGATAACTCTATAATGGTCCTCGGTTGTATCTAGTGCCACTATACACTGATTATAATTGTACTGACTTTCAAATCGTATCCCTTATTATCATATTTTACCTGGAGTATTCCTTTAGTTTTGCTTGTTTGGAGATTAATTTTAAATATGACGGGACCGGAAGCTTCCTCCAGTGTTTATAATTAGCTCATTATACGGTGTATGATGCTAATTATAAACATTTATGATAGCATACAATGTGAATGTCTATTATTAATCCACAGAAAGTGTTTATGATTAACATCATACACCTTTGGTGCCTTATGTGCATGCATGCAAAGTCAGTTTCATCCAGAAACATATTTTCCAAAATTTATGCTTTTTGGGTAAGTTTCTTTCCTTTTACCATTTTTTGTAATTTATAATAGCATACAATGAGCATGACGATTATTAATATTTCTTGGCCTTGTAGTTAATATTTACGGAATTTTGTCATGCCAATTCCCGCAAATAGCAATGAGGCGTATGAGAGGAGGAAACACTAGCTTTCTCTTCACATGAAATATTAATATTACGTAATTTATTTCACATCAGCCTTAATTTCACTGATTTTTTTCCAATACCACCAAAATATATTGAGCCAAAAGCTGCTTTGATGCATTGAAAGAGAGATATTTGTATTTAATTGCCAGCCATTTTCCAATTAACGGCTGTTCATTGTCGCAACTGCCCTGAGTTAGATTAATGTGAGCGGAATTCATAAGACTCTAATTAAAATGTATTAAATTGCATTTGATATATTTTAATTAGAGGCCCGGCCCCCTCAGAGGCAGGGCCCGAGCCCCCTCAAAAATTCGTTATAGGTGTGAGGAAAAAATGTGTGAGGCTTGTCGATTTACCCCGGAGTGTCCAGATATCGAGATTCGAGTTATACGGATTCTAATGTTGATCATACGACTCTTCTAAAATGTTTAAAAAACTGAAAACTACTACTTATAAAATTTCCCGGTGAAAGATCCCCGGTTTGAGCCCCCCAACACATTTTGTAAGTCGGCATCCCTGATATGAACCCGGACTATCTGGTGATCAGGTAGGAGCTCTGATCACAAGACGATCTCTTCTGCCCTTGTAGTGGTGTCTTTTATCCAATGCCGTGCCGATTTGTTGATGCAAGAGTAACCATTCTGAAAACGGGTATCTTGGAGTGATGTACTGGGTTGAGAAAAAATTGTGCCACTAAATTTTAACCCTGGATAACTTATGACAATAACAACCAAAATTACCATTGATGTTAAGGTCGATGCCGCATCTTTTTTAAACTACAGAAACTTTGCACCAAGCGCTTCGATTGGCCGCGAGTTTTCCCTGTTACCGAATGCTCTGAACAACTCATGATCTCGATTATTTTGCTCGCTGGAGATCTTGATGTATTCAAGGCATTTCGCCAGTTCAGTGGTAGCGCGCAACAGGAACGCTTTGAAACGTTTTTTTAGTTCAATAATGGTGCATTTTCGACCTATACGACAATGGTAATTTTAGTTCCTACTGGCATAAGCTATCCTAGGTTCAAATTTCGTGACACAGTTTGTCTCCGCCTTGTATACCCTCCCTAACTCTCTGTGCATTGATTGTTTCCTTTGCTCCCTTATTTCCACGATCAACTCCTTCGGTAGCCGCGCCTCTACTCCTCCCTGTGCCCGCTTTCCAGTTCTTTAATTAGTTTTCGTTTTAAATCCGTCTACTAATCGAACTGCAGGGGGGAAGGAAGCATCATGGACCTCCTCATTCCTGGTTTATTTGCAGAGAGCCTCTTGGTGTTTGTGAGCTCATGAATAAGGTTGTGTTGGTCCGTTTCATGGAAAAAAGACAATTAGGGGAGGATTTTCCAATTTGGATAAAACTGTTTTCGAGGAAACAAATTTTTTTTCCAATCCGCCGTTCCGTGAAATAAGATCTTACGGTGTACGAAAAGCCACAGCGATTTTTTAAAGGCCGCCAGCAAGCGACCATGTAATGTATACCATTATTTAAAACTCTCAGAGTAAAATAAAAATAAAAGCATGAACACCAAGGTGAATGAAAATCATTTATTCATTGTTGAAGAAATCTCCAACAAAGAGAGGAATGAACGAAAAAATTCCTTTATTTCTTTGGAATTTATCTTTTTATGAATGTGGACTAGACCATTGAAAAATATTTCAAAAAGGTCTATCTGATTTCGGAAAGCATATCGAATCGTAATTACCTTATTGTCCCAGAAATTTCGATTCCGGGCCATGCAAAAACAAGAATGTGGACAGTAAGACAAATGATTTACTTTACAAATAACTATAAAATATTAGCCTCATTTGGATATGTTATTGATAACATAAGAGCTATAATCAGTAATTAAACGTCATGCATAATGTTTGCCAAGATAAGTAATATATTCATTATATTGTGACATTACTAGTGAGTATAGCATAGCATGAAATATGATTAACTTAAGATCCGTTCAAAATCAATTTTTACATTTCTAGTTTATAATTTATCTCGTTACAAAATTTCATTCTATTTCCTTAGTTTGTTACAGATCCTGAGAGTATATGTGCTCCTGTGATTCTACTAATTAGATCAAAAATTATGCTTGGATAAAGTGTGAGTTGAATTTTTCCCAGAAATGATGTCTCCATGAAATTAATCTATTGAAGTCCTTACTGAGGTTTATAGTTTTTGGAATTAATCGCACAAACCAATTGATTTTTTTTCCACTTTTACGTCCTTCTGACGCTTGGGGTTATTATATAAGTTCAGAGTCCTTTCAAAGCTGGACTTTAGGTCTTTCTCTGGTAAATTGGGCCAAATTACCTGTTACCTATGAAAGGAGACCTCTAATACGTCCTGAATATCGGTCTGGTGATGGCAAAGATGAAAGAAACTTAAAAAAACGTTATCATAGCAGCTGTTTGGACTCTTTATTTTTCCTTCTTTCATAAGTTACTTGTGTTTTTCTTTTTCCCCCTATCTTAATCCATTCAGGAGGCAAAGGGTAGAAAATGAATAAAGAAAGAATATAAGATTCAAGAATAAAGGATGAATAAGAAAGAAAGAATGTAAGATTCTTTCTGAAGAAATTAGCTGCATGTTTACCCCAGTGCAACGATCTTTCAAATATAACGACACGACAGTTAGGGATATGATAATCCAAAAACCTGAGTACAAAATTTTCCAAGAGTTGCATTTACTATGCTTGAGGAGGTTCTCGGGTATTGCTGCGTACGTAACAATTTTCACTCAAAAAATGAAAATGAAAAAAAATGAAAAAATAAATGAGACAAAATGTGAAAATGAGTGAAATTGTTACGCACGCAGCAATACCCGAGAACCTCCTCAAGCATAGATAAAAGAAGCTGCGAAAATCTTCATACGAAAATTTGCATTTACTGCAGATGGCAATATTTGCATTTTCTTCAGATTGCATTTACTTCAGATGGTAATCAAGCTAATGTAAACAGCTGAGGCTCTTAGGCTCTATGTAATTAGTCCGAAAACATATGCTTTAGATCAGATGTGTACATTCATTTATGCTTTTGGGTCACATATTTGTCTTGTTATGGCTAATTGGGTCAAACATGTTTGTTTATTATCGAAATATCTGAAATCGTATAAAATATATGCGCATTCCACCTGAAACTAAAGTGGGTTAGATGAGCGATGCAAAGATGCCAAGCCTTTTGGTACCCATTCGAACCAACTTACACATGGAAATATCATGGATAAAGTCGATTTTGTTTCGTCCATAAGTTAATAAAATTGCACAATTCAATCCCATTTCTTCCCAACGTTGCGTGAACGCAACACAAACTTTGCGATTTTTTTTCTCCGTATTTGTTGTTGATAAGTAGTTAATATTTTTAACATAGGTAATTCAATGCTTTTTAAAACATTATAAATTTTTCTACGGAAGAAATTTAATAACTTTTGTTTTTACAATGACCTTTTCATTTATATGTAAGTCGTTATTCTAGGCTATCTTCTAACTTTACATTTTATGTTAAATCTGAGGCACTCGATGATTATATCTCTCTGCAAATACAATGATGCATTTGTATTCTAGGCCATTGCAACAATTTGGGTGAATTTGACTAAGTGGTTTTTAAATTATTTAAGAATAAAGGAAGTGTTGCGTTCACGCAACGTTGGGAGAACCCCGGCAATCTAGGTAAACGGCGCGCCGCGGCTGTAGTCGTTTAGAGTGTTTCTTTTTGGACTGAAAAATGAAATGCTTATCAAGAATATGTTACCTTTTTATGGTGAAACTTTAGTTTTAGGCAATTGTACAGTATTTTAGTCCTAAATATACATCTACATAAGTGTTGAAGGGTCCTTACTAGGATGTTTGGCAGGTGGTGAGTTTTCACCGAGTTGTTACTGTTAGATGTTTTTAACTTCACGTATTGAGCAAGATTAAATCAGCGTTAGCTTTCGCTATAGTGGGAATTTACTGTGACCTACACTAAAAGGTGCATAAAAACTTTGCTATAGAATTGCCCAGAAAAATTTCCAGATTTCTGTAGGCGTCTGCAATTCCAAGATATACGGGCATCCTAAGATAAGAACGATCTGCTTAACACAGTTGAAAAGTATGCTAAAAGCAAGTGAGAATGTGAGGGTTAGCAAATAGATTGTAAAGTCGTATTTACGTGGTGTTGTTGACTAGGATTCAAAGGGAAGGTAGTGGGAGGGTAAAATGCATGGTTAGGCTGGGCGGGGATATCCCGGCACCAATGGGTCTCCGTGCACAGCGGGGGTTGGTGAGTGAGCAAAATGAATGGAGATATAAGAGGGATCACACTATCACAGTATTTTCTGAGAAATTCATGCCCACTGGCCGCTGGCGATAATGAGCTTGTAAGGCTCCAAATGAGGGTTCAGGCCATTTCGAAAGAAATTTTTTGAGAACTATGAGTGACGATGAATGCACCGGGATTCCAAGAAAAATATTTCTTGGTATATTGACTCAGGTAAAGGGCTTTATGGGTATTACGGTATCTAGAAGGGGCAATGTTCTGTTCCATCTGCTTTTACTATATCTGTGGTTGTCTGTTGAACAATTGTTCCCTCCAAATGACCTGAACCCACATTTGCAGCCTGAGTTGCTCACTATCGTCAGTGATCATAGTACTAAAGAATCCCTTGTAGTGTGAGAGAAAACAGAGTCGCAAGTTGCCTTCCTCGCACTCAAAAGGAACTGTCCAAGGGAAAGTAAGGTTGTTTTGATTGTATGATCGGTAAAAAGAATGCGTTATTCTTTGAGTTGGCTTGATATGTAACTAAATGTATTACCAAATTTCGGTATAATGGATCCATTTGTAAATTTGAAGTTGTAATTGGATCAACCATCAGTCATCATCATTTTTGTTCAGAAATAGTGTTATGTTTCCTCAAGAAAAAAGAAAACAGTGAAGGAGAAATTACTCATTTTCAAAAGCAGACACTTTGTTACTTTCGCGATATAAAAATTCCTATTATTTGACCAGTTACTTTATATTTTCTGTACTTTATAATGGTGTAACAGCCGAAACCGGTCAAATACTATAAATTTTTATAAATACTTAGTGGGTGACATAAATTGTCTGTTATTGATAATATGGAGGTTTCCACCACGCACAAGCTTCAAGTTTCGATTTAGGCAACTACCCTTATAGTAACTAAAATTGCCATAACATAGGACATAACGGAATAAATAGTTAGTGAAATGCAGTAAGGAAGACAAGGTTGGCCACAATATTGGTCGTGACGAAAACATTCACGATGAAGATGCCGAGTTTGTAGCAGCCAGAAAATTAGTGATTACCAAAAGTGCAATATTCATCTACATACTGATTGCTCTTCTAAATTTCATGAACAATACAACGTTTAATCAATATTTTCGGTTAATTATATGTTTGGGTTATACTCAAAAAGAATTATTTGCAAAAAGAAAAGAGTTCCGAAAAAAAGGCAAAACGGCTCATTTGACCAGGGGAACTCCCAACGTTGCGTATACGCAACGTTTCACCAACGGCAAACTTAAAACAATAAAAATATAAAAATCGATAATTTGCCTTATTTAAGTCTGTTTTAATGCTAATTTATCAAAACATTTGGATTTTTTAAGTTATTAACATGCTTGGGATTTAATGGGTTAAGTGTAACGAATCACTTTGATAAAGTTTACATAATTTGCACACTAGCTGCATGACAGGTTCTGGTGATCTATGGGTTGCTAAACCTGATTTTTTAACGTTTTATTCAACGCTATTTCTGGTTTGTTTGTGTGTTTGTCCTTCCGGGCAAAATCTTGCAACTTCTATTTAAACCACTTGCCGATTAGCTATCGACTTGAAATTTTCAGTACAGATGAATGCATATACTATTTCTAGGTCTTTAGCGGCTGCGTGAGCCACAACTTCCGGAAAATATAAATTAAAGTGATAATTCAGCATCAGCGTAAAGTTTAACAAATCAATTCTTCGGAACTCTACACAGTTGTTCTATGGCACAACGGATAACGCATCGATCGAACATCAAAACAAAAAACTTGATACGTATGTAAATTTTTTGAATACATACTTACTGGTTAGTAGATAAAATGCTTGTCTAAAAAAAAGCAAAAGCGAATGTGACCTTAAATACACACAATGTTTTTCATTTTTTATGCATGATATATTCTTTTCCAACTTATTGTAACTTTCTCGTCAAATATATTTGTCATATTCAATAAGTTGAGGAGCCGAGGGCCGCTTTTTTTTGGAGATAATGTAAGCAACAAATGTTTTTTTCCACACTTTAATATATATCTGCAATACCGACCATGGTTTGAGAGTATGCCTGTTTTCATCACCTTGAAAATGACTTAGAGTGTCGAAACCATTGTTGGTATTTGAGATATAAATTAAAGTATAGAAATTACCATCATCATCGTTAGTCAATAATCCTAAGATTGGTTTGGTGCAACTCTGCATTCCTCTTTCCAAAACATTAGGATTTTCATAGTGATTTATTCATTTTCTTTCACACCCTATATAACAGCTCCTATGTAACTATATCGTTCCCGTCCCTTGCCCTTCTCATCTTCCACCTGCCCTTCTACGATTGTTATAATCAGATCATCATGCCTCATGAGGCGGCTGACTAAAAGGTCCTTGTTCTATTTAAGGGTTTTAGACGAAAAAATTACGTATCATAAAAAATATATAAAAATATTTACTTAGTATAATTTTTATAAATATAGTTTTTAATATAAAAATTAAATATTTTTTGTTGCATTTTATCATGGATACATCGAATTTCCACCACGAAAATTCTAAAACGGGTTTATAAGTTATTTTCTTCTTTAAAGCAAACGATATTTTTAAAAGAAATGATATTTTTAATGTTGTAATATTTTTTATTGCTGTACGCTGCGCAGCCTTCAGTGTCTATATATTTCTGCTGCTCACGGAGGAGCACTCTCTCCTCCCGTCTGAGCGGGTGCATTCCACCCTCGACTCTTTCTTCCCTATGGTCGTTATCCCGGCAGAGTGCCTCCCTTCCTCTCCGACCGCGAGAATCCCCGACAGCGCTGACCCAACGCCCACGCGCCTATCCTCACACCGCTCACCCTCTCATCTTGCTCTCTCCTCTCCCCCTCCCCGTATCACCTAGTCGGGGACACGAGCACTAAGCTTCCCTCTGAACAATCCCTTCTCACGCTGCAAACCATCTCAATCGTTGAGTGCCTAGCATAAAGCTCAATTCTCTCAGCATGCGTGAATGGTTTGTTGAATTGAATGTTCTTAGTGTGGCTGACCTCTTAGAACAACTCGGATGGGAATATATATTCAGACTGAAGACTGAAAAATAAAATAAACCTATTAGATAAATTCAAGAGCACTATATTTTTCGATGAATTTAGCCATATCTTACAATCGACAACATACTATAGTAGATCAGATCATATAAATAAAAGAAGAGAGATAGACAGTAGAACAGAAAGATTGAAAATGCCAACTTTACCCTTGATAAATAAGAGGTTATAAAGGCGTTAGGACTCAAAAATAGATAAGATTTCTTGTACTGTAGCCTACTAACTTTTGTGTACCTAATTCATTTTGCTGAATTTTCTTATATTCTTTAATAGCATGTTTTGTTTTTTCGAGGTCTATTGGCAGATAACCTTAATGAGTAGTAGGTAAGCTTAGCTTTGCATGAATGTGGTAGCATAATTTATTATTATGCGTAACCTTTATTGGACCATGTGGTGTGCATGTGGGCATCATGTTATATGCTGGTGATTGTTCACCCCCTGCCAACCATCCTAGAGGTGGCTCGCAGGGTATTATGAAGATGTAGATGTAGAATTGCTACGACAAAAAATTCCAGGCTCCTGATTTCCTATAGCAATTGTACTGTATTAATATTGCAACTGAAAGCCAAGCGTCCGTGGTTCAATTCCCAGGGTCCAGGGAATTTATTAATGTACATTTCAATGCAGTGCACGCGGCTTGCTTCGAAATATTGTACATACCACCTTAGCGCAGGTTTGAGACTCCCAACCGGTTGTGGCCTCATTGAAGTCCTTTATCAATCACAGTGAAATACTGGATGAACCGTGAGGGTCTACCTTCGAGCACCGAGAGCCTCTGTATAGTTGCCAAAGGATTACAGGAACATGGATGGCGAAGTTATCTGCTCAGTGGCCCAGGAATCCAAAGGTCCGTGGTTCGATTCCCGATGCAGGAGAATTTTTTCTCTTGATAATTTACGTATGCCGTAATATTTCGAAGCCTGCCGTCTATTCGGTAGGCCTCAAAATATTACTCTATTCTCCTAAGGCAAGAAGACACCCGTCTAGTGTTGGGCACGGAGTAAATGTTTCACAAGCGATTATTAGCCCTGCTTTCAATCGGATCTACAGATTACTTATTATTCACACGGGATTTTTGAAGCGACCTTATTTGTTACTGTGTCACTTATGAACCAAGTAGGCCATGAGAAGCATGAAGCACTTGTGAACAGCAACACATGAGCTAAAGGTTCTGTATTTCCTAATAAATGGGAATTTTAGAAGTAGTAAATAGCTTCTATTAACCATTTATATTGGTGGTGTTCGCTATGTGGCAGTTATTTGCTTGGTCTGGTTATGATTGTTTCCCATGACTATGTACACTGAGATAGACTGAAAAAGAGTTCTTGCATTAAAATTTAGATTTGACGTCTTAATTTTTGAAAAGTTTGAAAAGATAAGCAATGAGGGTCAAATATGTAATTTTTTCATTTTTTAACAGTGAACGTTGCTATTATTTCTTTTTTAAACTTAATTCATGCATTTAAATGTTAATTTTAATTTTTTCGAACACAACAAAAGAAAGGTTCAATTTTAAGTTCATTTACTAATGCCAGAAAACACTTAAGTCAATGTAATGACGCGATCTTGGGACTCGCCGCATACAGTCAAGTAATGTTTGACTTACCGCTCCGAAAACCTCTAGTTCCACTGATTACTGCAGCGTTCCGATGTATCGCAACCGATTGACGCCTGACCTCCGTCAGTAGTATCAGAGGCATCCGGAGAAAGGCCTACGATGGCATTCAACGGTTCATTCACCGGAGAACTGCCTCCGGTTCGCAACACTACACCCGTCCATCCACATGTAGAGGCTCTGAGGCTACGTGATACGTTTACGTTGCTTTAGGTACGAAGAGCAGTTACCTTTCAAAGAGATGCACGGAAACTGCATTCCCGTGCCCCGTATATTGGCTCATAATTCCGGCTGAATTTATAAATTTGAGAAAATGAGAAGAAAAACTTTGTACTTTTCCACCAATTTATTTTAGGCACCTAAATATGACTCCACTGCGTTGTAACAAGTAGTACCATGAAAATTAAGGGGTGGAAAAGTACAAAGTTTTTCTTTTCATTCGCTCAAAATGAACTTAAACAAAGTTGAGTCTGTGACAATAGAGATGTGGCCGGTTGTGGCCTTGACTTTGGCCTTGAAGATTATTTATAAAACGCGTTTAGGAGGTTGGAATACAGAAGAAAATGGTGAGGGATGGAATTCTATTTGATCACACGTGTGATACTTAGGGATGTCTGTTTTGAAATGGGAGATGAGGTGACGTTATTGCATTCATGATGGAGGAGGGGCCTATAGCTGCCCATGGACATCGCAGAACATTGATAAAGGAGACCCTTTGTAATCTTACCAGCCATTTAAAATGAATTCAGCTGGAACACCTTGGAATTCACTCTTCAATTCACATCTTGCTGTGTTTTTTGTTTTTAAATGCACTAATGACATAAATTTTTACCCTTCGAAATGCATGCATTCTCGCACATATTCGTAGTAAATTTAACAGCGTGGCAGGTTTCGATGATATTTTTCTTTTTTTCAAGCTTTCGTAGGTCATTTAAGCTATATTTAGAGGTTTCGAATGTGCCCTGTGTTTTATATTGTACCTTACTCGACGTTTCGTGGCTATTGCTTTTCATTTTTGCTGAGTAGATGAATGAGTGACGAGTAACAGCTACGAAACGTCGAGGAATGACCGAAGTAGTATGCGGGGTGCACTCGAAAACTCTAAATGCTGCTATCGATAGCATGTTTTACAATGCCTGATTTCGGCTTTTTTTTCAGTAAAAAATGAAAACAGAAAATATTTTTTGCTCTACCAGGTAATTTATCCCGTTCACCCAGAATCAGCTTTATCTCTGACTTTGTACTCAACCAATTACACGCGAAAGCCGTGATAATGACTCAAAAGTTTTGAAACCGTTTAGGTCAAATTAATGAATAACTATGTTGCTAATGTTTTAAATCATAGAATTTAAGCGTTAAAGTTCTTATAATTATTTCCCGACAAAGTTGAATTAATTTTTCAAATGATGTTAGTAATAATATTCTGAGCATTTTCTAGATATTTTGAAAAAGATCGAGTACAATGCATCTGTTGGAATCGGAAATCCTAATGTGGAATGAATCAGATGGAAATAAACAGCGATTCATTCTTTCAGTGCATTGAGGCTGAGATTCCACAATTGTAAACCAGAAATTGTTGAATTGAATATAATTCGGAGGTAAAGGCTATGAGGTTAGAATATATGAAAGGAAATCAAATAAATATTTGACATATACTTCGGAAATTCCTTTGTGAAATATTCCAGCAATTAAAGTTGCCTCTCAATGTCGGCAAATTAAGTTTAAGATTACATATAATTGAGCCTCGAAAAGTTGAACTATTCGTTAAAATTATGCAAAGGTCTACAAATTATTTCCATCAGAGTACAAAATGGTGGTAAATATTCATATTTTTCTAAAAAAATGTAAAATATTAGCTGTTTGCCCTTCATAAAACTAAAGAAATACTTTTTAAAATCATTTTTGATTATTATAATAATATATTCAGTCAAAGATATTACGTTTATAAATGCTGACACGTATCCTTTTTTCCACTATTTATAAGCAATGCATGGAAGATTATTGTATAATAATGGTAACTTAAGCACAGGTCCACCTCCTAGGTTACCAAGAGTTCCTTAAATTTTGTATATGTCTTTGCTTGCAATTGATATGGAGCAGTAAACATTATTACTAGCGATAATAAATTTATTCGGAATCAAAGGCTTAGAGAATTTTGTGGAAATTTATAAGAAGATGGAGTAAACGGGCATCTGAAAGAGACGGAAATACGTCAGTGGAAGAGTGAATCACCCAAATCATTCGATCGTCAAAAGAATGAAGTTGGTGTCCCTTCGAATGGTGGGTCACAACCCCTCCATTTCCCCCTCCCCCGCCTACTCCCCATTCTTTCCGTCTCACTGTGGAAGTGTTTTCCGTCGCGGTTTCTTCTCCTAGATTGCCACTCAAAGGGATTCTCAGCAGACCCATTGAGGCGAAGGTAAAGCTCATCCCTCACTCTGCCCAGCCACCCTTTTCCCTTTTTATCATTCCAAATCGTTCTCCCCCTCCGATATCTCCCTTCTCCCATCTTAATCTTCTTCCCGCTCTGATGCTCCCGTTCCTCTCTCCATCTCCGAGTTGTCGTCTCCCCTGGCAACGGGACGCGTTATACTCTCCATAGAATACTCTGGCTCTCTTTTCACCAGAGCTGCCATCTTGATCCCTTCAGGATGATAATGGAAGTTATACTCACCAAAGATGGAATTCGCCACGGAAAAAAGCATTTGGCTCAGCCGGGATTCGAACCCTCATCTCAAAGGAGTTGCAGCGAAAAGCCTTGGCTTGGTGATGTTGGTGTCGTTGGTAGAATATCTTGTGTAGGCTTTCGCGGTGTGGTGAGGATTCAGCGTGGAGATTTTCGGGGTTGAAGGAAGGGACACCAACTTCATTCTTTTGACGGTCGAATGATTTGGGCGATTCACTCTTCCACCGACGTATTTCCGTTTCTTAAGGCCTGTTTACACGGTACATTAACACGTACGGGTTAATGTCTAAATGTATGAATGCCCAAATTCACCGCGTAACCACCAAACTTGTGCGAATGCGTGCACAGAAAATAGAACCTGTTCTAATTTTGTTCATGCATTCGTACATGTTCCGATCCGGCCCACAAAAATCATTCACGCAAACACACATTAACACGTACGTGTTAATGTATCGTGTAAACAGGCCTTTACAGATGCCGTTACTTGCCTTTGCGTTTACTTCATCTTCTCATAAATTTCCTCAACACGCCCACGAAAACCTCCACGCTGGTAGAATACCTGTCCGGCAATTGAGGAATGCGATCGGTATTCGAATCCTGACTTGGCCAAATGATTTTTTCATGGCGAATATTTTCTTTAGTATACATAACTTTAACATCCGTAAGCGTGACCTGTAGATCTGTCCGGCCATTGATGGAATTAGATTCAAATCCCTACTTGGCCAAATTATTTTTTCATGGCGAATATTTTCTTTGGTATACATTACTTTGCACTCGTAAGCGTGACCCTTGCGCATGACTGCGTACAAATTTACTTGTTCTATGCAGTTTTTTAAAAAGGGAACAAAAAATATGGCAGTAGCTGCAAGTATTAAGCCTTAAATTCCCTTTTACTTTCAGTTGATATTATAATCAATATAAAACTCTCCAGAATTATTTTTCACGAATACATTACATGCTCAAAATGTTTCATTTGAATTATTACTCCTATTCTTTCTCATTTAAACACAGCTGGCGCATATGATTATTAAAAAATCATCCTGAGTCATTAAATATGTATCGAAAATTCTCAACAATTCGAATATTCGATTATAATTTTTTAATGTATTTTTGTTTCTAATTACTATTCAATTTTCCAACGACATAAATATTCAATCAAACGCTCTTTCTCCGGAATAGTTCTCTTCATTACCGCCGACGTCTCGGTCAGCGGTTGGCCGAAACATAATCGACCGTGAAGGATCACCTTACTCGGCGGAAGACCCGACAGCATTTCATTTATTGACGTGCCAGAAAAGTATTACATAATTCGATATATCGACGGCTAAGTTCTAACAACACGTGTCTCAAATATAGCAACTTTTCAGGAGAGCAAAAGAAAAATTTATTTCTTTAATTATACACTGAAATTGAAAACCAAAAATTCACAGAACTGAAAAAGAAGCTTAAATCTGCAAACAAAGAGTTTTTTTTCTCGAATTTTATTTCTTAAATGTCATTACACTTTGTTTAACATGCGTGTCTCAAATTTTGTATCGCTCTACAAAATATGATACATATCTCTATTGGCTTATATCAAAAGTCCTTCTTGACTCAAAGTCTCGAAGTCTCAAAGTTGACAGGTGCTTACATAGTAAAAAGGTTATAAAACGCCCCATACGCTATGATATGCACTATAACTTAAAAATTTTCACTGAAAAAACTGTCATGCCTCATATTAAAGTCATTATTAAAGTTAATGGAAGCATATGAAAAAGATTATCAAGGACATTTTTGCTGGTGACCAATTTTTAAATCTTTGACTGCTAGGCAATTAATACCTGAAAAGCTAACCTTTTGAAATTGCCGTTTAATTTTGAGGGACAGCGCTCAGCTAGACTTGGTGTGCAACGAAGCCTAAGCGTTCTTTATTTCATATACTCAGCAAGGCAGAAATGAGTTTCCACATTGAGCCTCGACGTTCATTTCTTAAAGAGCTGCAGCATCAGAATAATTTTCCCGACTCAGGGCGAGCATTTGTCCGCAGCCTCGGGTCCACACGGAAGCATTCCGAGTGAACAATGGGAGGGCATTGCCACAGCGACGCCTCGCCTCCGAAATAAAGGAGCAGCGAAAATGCGGTTGGTCCGTCCACACCTGCTGTAAATAGCCGAGAGGAAAAAAGTTGACCCCAACAAACGGACCCCTAAGCACCTACTACGATCAATGGTACTGCGCTCGCAGCACCTAACTCGTAACTCAGAGGTCATGTGCCGACTAAGGGCACATGTCTTCTTTATAGGATTAATATTTTCACTATGATTATTTTTTAGTTATATATCACTATAATTGTCATATTTTTCATTAATTTTTCATCAGTTCTCACTGAGGTTCATCTGTAAAGAGTACGGGTTTTCTCCAAAGTTACTCTTTACTGTTATTTTGAATTAGGAAAATTTCTCGTGATGCAGCAAGTTGAAATTATAATAGCCTTTTGCAGTTTTATGTATGTATTTGGATTAAGGTAGAGTATTTTAAAACTATTTTGCGTTTGTTTTGGGATGATACCTGTAGCAGAGATGACGTTAGGTGCTGTAAAAACTCGCTCCATATCCCATATTGTTTTATTTTTCTATTGTTAATTCTGGTACTTGTTTATTTTCTGGGTGTTATCTTTTCGGAGTTATGTGAGAGTGGTGTAACAATATCAACTAAGTAACAAGTTCTATTTTTCTTGTAAATCAGCAATTTTTTATCTGTTCTATTTTTGACTATGGTTTTTTCTGTTTGGATCGGCAAATGGTTTAATAATTTAAATGAACGGTTGTCAAACACGGTTTTTATTATTATTATTAGCTAAGCAGGACTCATAGTTATTAGTATTATGTATACTAAATGATATTATGACCTCCCTGAATGTGTGACCGGTAGATAAAATCAATGAATGAATTGCTGGTTTTTCAAAGGTACATTTAAATAATAACTTTATTATGATGTATTTCTATTGAAAATATCACTGTAAATTATATTCTTAACACAAAAAGTTGTTTAGCAATAAAATTCGTGTATCATTAATTTTATGAAAAGCAGTATATCTGAAAAACCTAATTAGTGTTATCTCATTCAACCATTTTAAATTCAATATTTTTAATTAGAATATTTTTTGATGTTTCCGTTTAACTTCTAACTCATTTGAATTCCACGGTAGATTGATTTTATTCTATTAAAACTTTTTCATCCCAAAATATTTTTATATCGAGAAATTAAGTAACTGTAAGTTAATTTTACGCCTATTATGAATTTTTCAAGATAATAACTGATGTGCATACCAAATATGATTCCAACTTTTTCCTGAAAATTTACCGACCAAACAAAACACTTGAGCTTTCGTTATTTTTCTTGAAAAAAGGATTTTTAACATTAAAAAAGTGGCAATTTTTTTGATTCGCGTAAAGAAAGGTTATTTCGCATTTGTTATTCGGAAAATCTGCGACTGGAATTAATGTTACACCAGTGCGTTTTATGAGCGCAAAGATGGATGACCTACGAGTTATGTTTATGCAATAGACTACAACGTCTGAGATAAATGGAATGGTGCAGGATAGAGAAAGAATTATGTCATAGACAAAAGAATGCGTGAATCTGTACTGACCTTTTACCGTCATTTTCATGACAACTGTATTGAGAAATCACAATAATGACAAGGTGGATAGCGTTTCACAGCTAGAGCACTTTCAAGATTACCCTCGGTAGGGCCCTACATGTAGAAGACCAAACAACAATGGAAGGTTGACAAAATAATTAAATAGAATAGATAAATATGATGGTAAATAAGACCCAAGAAATAGCAAGGAAAACGAAATAACGATCAATCTTCCTCCTCAGCAACTTCAAATGTCCTAGAAACCCAATTTAGGGAATGTCTCTACCTAATATACCATTTCCAGTGTACCCCTATGAATTGAAATCTTGCCCTCAAGATATTTAGAAGTTGCGACGCCAACACGGGCCTTCTTGCTCATTAAAGATAGCACGCCTGCTTTGCCTTGCGGCGAGTCAAGCCCTTAAGGGACAAAGGAAGACACGGGAACCGTCTATGCCTTCAGCAACCGTGCAGTGTGTGCACCAAGCATGAAGATCCACGCTGGGGCGCTCATGTGACGTAATGCAGCCACGTCGTGCATCGTGGGAGAGAGGGCACAGGAAGTAGAAAGCGGGGGAAGAAAGCAGCTAGAAAAGGAGTGAAAATACCGCCGCGAGAGTTTCTGGAGAAGATGATAAGGCAGAAAGAATGTCAACAATGCATATTTACTCCAATCGTCTCCCCGCAACGCACTCATTTTTTTCGTCATTTAATTATTGAGCTTATGTACTTGTTTTTTTTTCTCCCCTTCCAATGTCTGCGTTCCTTTTCCTTCCCCCTACCTTCCTCTTTTTCACCCTCCTTACCCCCTCACGTACGTTTCAAAAAGCAACCCTCGAGGGACGTAGAGAGAGTGAAAAGTTTTCATTTTCCCCAACCAACCCTCTCACCTCTTTCTCGTGTTATTTTAAACATTTTTTTTCACATCCGACGTAGAGAAAAATATCAACGCACGCCGCACGAAAATATAAAAAAATATATAAACTCGTTTTCGGACGCATTTTTAAGTGGTTGACGTTCGCGTATAAATATATATGTATATATGTTCATATATATTTTTTTATGTCGACCGCAGAGAACCTCGGCCGAGGGTAAAAAAATGAACAGGAACGTCGGGAGAGGATGAGAACAAAAAAAATTTCCACAAAATTATAATTCGTGAGTGTGTGAGAGAGAGAGAGAGAGAAAAAAAGTAACTCGGTGGGGCACAGTCGGCCTTCGTTGTAGGCTGGTCGATAAAACCTCCCCCTCTCCCCGCCCCCCAACGCGCCCTCTTCCCCTTGCGCGGAGGGTGGGGTGGGGTAGTAGGGAGATAATGGAGTGGGAGGGTGGAGAGGAAGGGGAAGGGGTCTTGGCTGAGAGGAAGGAAAGGCCCTGAGGCTGGACTTAAGGTGTGGGGCGACGGAAAGTCCAGTTTCTAAACTCTGCGAGGCCATATCGTCTTTAAACATGGGAGTAGACACGTGGGTGGCCACGGCCTTTTAAGAAGGTCTCTCTACCGAGAAACGAGGAAAATGTCATTTTCAGTGCTAAAGATATATACCTTTACTTTTAACTGTGAAAAGCAAAATGTTGAGTGCAGGTCTTTTAAGTATATTGCTCCCTATACTTCACATATGTCTCAGTAAGTAAAATTTTTATCGTCACGACTTGAGGTAAAGAATAATTCATTCTACCATATTACAGCTATTCTTGAGATATGGTATACTCCGTGTTTTGTGTTCGTTTCAGTAACTAAACATTCAACCATCAGGGTTTTAAATTATATAAAGGCTTTAAGTAGCCATTTAAGGGAAGGGTTATAACATCCCTAGGATAACAAGCTGTCTCATTTAATTTATATTAAAATACAGCAACATTAAATAGTAAATAATATATTCACCAATTTGTTTGCCAGTATGCTTAGTATGTAAATCAGCATCTTGAGATTATCAACTACTGCTGTCAGCGTTTTTAGCAGGTAACAGACTTTAAAATTCTGTATGTTAACAAGCGCCTGTTTGGAAAACATAAAATTCACCAAAAATTTCGTAACATGAAGGAAACATGTAGCTGCAAAATTCTTTAATAATGGCTTGAAATCTTGAAAGATCAACAACTCAAATTGAGCTAATTAACCATAAAAAAGACATATTATTGAGAAAAAAATAGCAATTTGGAATGGAAACTATTTTAATTTCATGAGTTGGATTTTTCAGGCTCATCGTACCCCATGTTTATACACATTCTTAGTACCGATTACAGTCAGTCTTATAGGGAAAAAAAACAAATATCCAGAGCATGCGTTGTTTTGGCAGTTTAGATCTGCTTACTGTTGGAAAGGCAATGAGGATATTGACCTCATAAATAATGAAGATGAATGTTTTTTTTTGTACATTCATATCATTCTGATTACCTCCATTGCCTTGTCGTCTCTAAGTTATAGAGTGTGTTTTGTCCTGCATTAGAGGACCAATTTTAGTAACCACTAGAATGTGCTATCTACCTTTTTACTGAATCTCGTTCCTCTGTCTACCATTGTGTACTAGTGAAGGAATGATAACTGTCTGGCCGGTTGCTGAGTAGCACACTTCGCTTTCATACGACCATATCCTTAAAATATTCTCATGATTGTTATATCGATGCATATTTTGCACTAAAATTGACTTTTTTTTACTTCATGTCAACTCAAATTGTCTCTGTAAGTTTTCTTAAAGTTCATTAAAGTCACTGTATACATACTCTTCTCTTTCTTTGGGTTTTCCCCACATTACTGTACACGTACCGAATAAAGTATTGGATTGAAAATAAAATATAAATGAGTCTCCTTCCGTTATCATTGATTGATAGTTGACCGAATCATTTCCATAAGCTTCATAGAAAGTCTTTCTCTTAAGGAAAAATAATTGAAAGTATACCCTTGACAAAATACCCTGTGTACTTATCCAGAGTATATTAAAAATCAAATCGGTTTCAACGCTTCAGTGCCTTTTTTTCAGGATCTAAAAAGTCTAAAGGCCGTTTTACACGGGGCATGGAATTGCGCAGGTTGGAACTGCATTAATTTTTAAAATGGCGAGGAATTGCGCGAATGCATGAACGAAATTAGAACAGGGGCTATTTTGCCGTCTCGCATCCACGCATTCTCGCATGTGTTCTAGCGATTCACCACTTTAAACGACGCAATTTTGATTGCGCCTTCGCACGTACGTCAGATTGCGCAATGTACCGTGTAAAACGGCCTTAAGGACTTAATCTCACAAATTTATGTGCATCGAAATGGATTATGAGGTTAACGTAATGCCCAGAATATTCGATTCCTTGAAATTGGTACTGAGGTGATGTAAGCAGTTAACTGGAGAGTAAATTCGTTGTGGAAACGTGCAAATTACAATTTTTTGTTAATGCAATGGAATTCCACGAAATTACGGCCAAAGTTCTTTGCGCAACGAAGTACCCTAAATTCACAATTATGAAGCATACTCGTGCTAGTGCTGGTCAACTTTTGACTGTTATCCGCATGTCTAAAAATGTCTGTATAATGCGCTCTCATTCTTATTGCGTGCGTGATCCTACATCTACATCTACATAATACCCTGCGAGCCACCTCTAGGGTGTTTGGCAAGGGGTGAAAAATCACCAACATGCAGCATGCAAGAGGACCGCCACATGCACACCGCACGGTCATAGAAATATTACGCATACTAGCAAAATATACATGCTTATTCAGAGAAAAAACTTCCTCATGGTTAGTAATTCCTAATTATAACCCTAAGTAACATGCAAAGTTAGAACTATGAAAAAAAAAACATGCAATGAGTGATCCTAGCGAGCGACGCCATTAATCCTATCAATTGATACAACGTTGCTATCCTTAATAGTGCGAGGCAAGAATGAAATTTTAAATCTCTCTGTTTTGCCGTCTATTTCTTTTATTTTATTCTCATGATCACGTCTACGAAGGATGTGATTCACGTCGTCTGAGAAAATATCTTCTTCAAATTTCCTAAGCAAGTTAAGCCTATACTTCGATCTACGCTCCTGTAAAGATTCCCATCCTAACTCGTGTAACATACTGGAAACGCTGCGCTTTTTGTCGTAACAACTCATCACAAATCCTAGAAGAACATTGACTTCTGAAATTAATGCTATCGGTACTGTTGAAATTCTCGTATTGCTGTCAGTGAATATTTGAGTGCTTGTAGATATTTAAAAAAGTATTTCTCTGTTGATTCTTCAGCTTAACTAGAAATCGTTCACCTTATCTATAACGCAGATCACATAACTTTACTAAAATATTAAGTAATTTAGGAATAACATGTAAATCGCGTAAACTTTTCATGTCGAAGCACTGCTAATGGCCATAACTACTAGTTCCGAAGAAGTAGTCGTAACATGGTGAAAACTTCGTGCTCTGAAAACCATTAGCTTTAGCTATATCACGGTCTAGTGAGCCGGCGATTGGCTGTAAGCCAACCAGGACCTCCAATTCAAAAGCCATCACCCATGCTCCATAAAATCTTCCGGTTCATGACTGCATCGCATTCAATTGTTTCCACACAATGGGTGTGAACAAAATTGGCTCTGTCGTCGGGCAATTCATCACTCACACTTCTTTTAAAGGAATCCATACATACTTCCTAGTTCTTTCAATGTCCTCAACGTTCAACATGAAATATTTTATTTGGAATTATCGTCTCTTTTTGCCTAATTTCAACTCAGTTGAAAATAATAGACAGATCCTTTACTCAGTAGGATTTCTTAGGTTTTTTCACGCCCATTTCTTGTACTTACCACATTCAGCAGTTGATTTTATGTGTAACGGACATATGCCTCCCTCACGTTTTCCCCGCACATAATAATCTATTGCGAATAAGTTTATTTTTAATGCAGTAACTATTTTCTAAGTAATGCGTTGGTGTTAAAAGAGAATAAAAATGTCTCCCCTCCTACTTTCATGGACTGATCGTTAGCTGGTGATTCATTTGGGAATATGTCTAAGGACCTTATAACTTTATGTGCATCGGAATAGATTATGAGGTTACCGTAATGCGCATACCTTTTTTCCCTCGAAAATGATATTGAGGTGTTGAAACCGGTTAACCGGAATCTAAATGTTTTGCGGAGACGTACAAATGGCATGCTTTCCAATGAAATGGACTTTCGCTAAGTGACCGAAGTTCTCCACGCAATCAAGAACACTAAATTCACAAGGATAATACGCACTAAGTGCAGGTACAGGGCAACTTTTGGCTGTAATCTACTGGTCTAAAAATTTTAATTTACATATAAACAAGAACTCCGCTCCAAAAATATGTATATTTCTAATTATATACACTATTTATATTTATTGAAACTAATGTATTGAAGTGTATTTTGATTTTTTAATGCCTGAACACGAATTTGGCATCATTATTGCGAAGTTTGTCGATGGATATCCCAATGCCTGATTATAAGTCACTAATTTTAGTTTGTGAAAACTGTCGATTTATCCATTTATCAACTAATTGATAATAGGCACCATAGCTGTGACCACGGAAAATGTCGATGCTCAAATCATTATTTTTTTTTTCTTCCAACAAATCATAATTCTCAATTTTGACTGCCTTTAGGCCTATTAAAACTTTTGATCATTTCTGCATTTCAATATGTTTTTTCAGGCGTAGTGGCCATGATAGTTCTTCTCTACTTATTCATAGATAACCAACTCATTTTCGTTGTATTAGCACCCTAGTTTTATCGTAACTTCTGATTTAAGATTGCTAATTGTACGTTTTGTTGCTTTCAGGTAAGGAGAACTGTTTTAGGAGTTTGCTATCGTAGCGGAAAATTAAAACCGATCTCGGTAAGTAATGTTTTGATGGTTTTTCTAAGCATTTTATTCGGACAAAAATCTATGAGGAATTAATCCGTACAAAGGCTTTAAATATTTTTTGATAATCAAAGGATGTAATGAAAGGTATAAGAAGCATTTAGGAGATGCTTTCTCTATAATAAGTGACATAAATAATAACTTGAAATTCTTTTTTTCAACTTCATGTTTTCTGCGTATGTCCATGACTGAATTTGACCTAACCTTGTTAGTATTGTTATTACTTTTCCTCTTCTATTCTTGACCTTGTTTAATAACTTTTTATGATATTTCTTGGAGTTTAGGTCAATTGAAACTAAGTTATAGCCAACGCTTCGATTTATTTAAAATCATCCTCAGGGCTATGAAATTGAAAACATGAACAATATAAAATACAAAGATGACAACATACGCTTGGTTTTTATTGACCTAAATTCCAAGAAATATCATAAAAAGTAACCTTGTTAGCATTTATAATTATCACTGAGTATCTGAAGTGATTCAGGTTTCCCTTATTGCAATTCAATGGTTTTGCTTGACTACCCGTTGAATTTCTGAGCCAACGTAATATTTCTATGATTTAAAAAGTTAGCGTTTTCAATTTCAGAGGAAATGAAGTCAGGCGTGATATGCCGATGAAGTTCATGATAGAAATTAGAGAAAATTAAGTTTTTGAGTGCATTTGTCAATATCATTGAGTAGACTTAAGTTTTCGGAATTATATTTATAATAATAAATACGGGATGATGTATGGTAGAATAAACAGTTTTTAAAACTCGGATTTTTTCAATAAATATATCCTGGGTTTATAACTTTACTTCGTTCTCATTTTCATGAAGATGTTTCCTCTAACAAAGAGTGGAATTCGATCACGTTACTGTTCACTTGAAAGTGGATATCCTGATTGTTAGTTTGATGTGCTGAAAGAGGTATTAATAGTATTTTTTAAATTCTTTTTCTATCACTTTTAACCTAAAATAAAATGGTGAAATTCGATCGTGAACTAAAACAAGACCTTAAATGACAGCTAATTCCAATTATTTTCTTGCGGAACCATTAATAAACTTATATTTAATACGAGATTACTTACGATATATTCTTAGGGTCAACCAAATTTAATTTCAAGAAACAAACACTGAACAAAAGGGTGCCTTATTGTTCCTAAATTTACAAAATTCTTCATCACTTCAACTTTACATACTTCATCACCTGCCATGTGTATCTTCCGTAGCATCACCTACGCCGTTCTTCTCCTTTATTGTTCTTCAACGAGTATTTTCCCTACATCTAAACTAATTTCTTATGATAAAGTGGATTAAATATCCTTGTGTTCCACCCAAGGTTTTAAAAAGTATTCTCTTATTTTCTACTCTTCTTAAAAATATAAGATTACTCACATGGTCTATCCATTTGATCGTCGTCATCCTTCTGGACACCATATTCTGAAAGCTTCCAACCTCGCCATCTCCACTGATGTCATCTTCCATTCCTGGCCACCATAAAGATACATCCTCGAAATTTAATTCCTAATAAGCGTATAAAATGTGATCAATTAAGTAGACCCATCTTCTACCCAAGGTTTTCAATATCTCTTATCTTCTAATCTTAATTTAAATTCCGGATAACTCACATGATTAATGCAAAGCATTCAAAGCATCCTCCCGGATTATACATCAATAGATAATCACTATAATTGCCTCAGCCCACTCTCCTACCCCCCAATGAGTTCTGGGTTAATTAAATGTTGTAAAATAATATGTAAACAAGCAAAGAGCTGCAAGATCTTTGCATTTTATTCATATCATGTTGTATTTTAGACTAAAGTGTTACCTAGTATTTAGATTAAAGTAACTTTTACGCAATTCTGAAAAATCGGCAAAAATGCAAAATTTATACATTTTTCATGAACATGTGCGATCGGAAATAACTGTTTAAAACCACGTGTATGTAAGAATTAGTAGTTATCTATTCTATTTCAATATTTTTTCTACAGCGTTACAAAATACATACATTTCATTTTCTTTTTTTTTAATGAAAAAAACAATTTTTTTTAAATTTTTTTCATTTTTTCAGGTGCTTTGCGGGATCGAAAGATGACGTCCGATTTTATTAATTTTTATTTTTGTTTTTCTTGTACTAACGTATCGCAACTTTTCCGCGCTATTGCGACATGGAATTTGTAACTTGGGTTTTTTCGCACCACCCTACAATGCATTTCATTTTCATCCCTCTACTATGACAACAGTCTTTGAAAGCTTCAAAACCGTGAATTCTTCGCTGCCGTCGTCTTAAACTCCTAACAAAATAATTCCTAACTTCTATGAAGAAGCATCCTTCAAATTTTAATTATAGTATCCGTATAAAATTTTTAATCATTCGTGCCTCACATAATCATTTTCTCCTTTGAGATGAAGGCAACTATCTCCTCCTCGGAGACAGGCGCTCCGCCCCACGTGCACATTAGCATAACTCGTGGGGAGTGCACCCTTGTCCTGTCCACAACTGTGTTTGCGGTTTACTGCCCCCATGCCTGCCTCCTCTCCCTCGGTCAACCTCTCACCCCCACAACCCCCTCTCTGATCGAATATAAATCAATCGGGCTCCTCCTGACACTGGTCAAGCACACGTATCCCTCTCCTTGCCTTCTCCTAGCATGGGAATCTCCTCAAATCCTTCAATCCAATTGACTATCGTCGTATGGCGGACATTCTGAGTGAATAAGGCCCCATAATCCCATGGTTTCATGAATTAAAACTAAAATATTATTAAAATGAGACTTTGCAATATTCCCACTGAGCTTTATTATTACACTTCGCATTTCGTTGTTGCAAACAACATTATCAAGTGTTGTTTGTAACGACGAAACGCGTTGTGTAATAAGAAAACTCAGTGGAAATATTGCAATTTCTCATTTTAATAATATTAAGAACTTCCACCATATCGTGCCCAACATGATACAAGATAAAACTAAAATAATGATAAAGCAATCGCATTGAGAAGAGTTTCAATCAGCAGCGGGTTTCGCTGACATTAAGTTTAGCCGTAGTAGATGAATGATTCCATACGTCATCATGCGTCACTAATCCTAAGATTGGTTTGACGCGGCTCTCCATTTCGCTCTCCTATCCACTAGCCTTTTCATAGTGACGTATTTCTTCTACCTGACATTCCTAATAGCCCTATGGAACTCAATCGGCGCTGTCGTAATCCCTTCTTTCCACCTGCCCTTCGACGTTTGTTTTCATCAGGTGATTCGGAGACTTCTTTCTCCCACTCTTCTTTGTACTTCCTCATTACTTTTATGTCGATCCATGTTATATTCTTCACTCTTCGGTTATACCAGATTTCGAATGCTTCCACTCTTCATTTCTCTGCATCTGCCAGCGCCCAAGCCTTGTTTCAATGGAGAAACATGCTCCATGCGTAGCAGCTGATGAATCGTTCTACTCACTTCTCTGCTTTCAATATTTTCATTACTTCTACGCTTACATATTTGTAAATAATGAATGAAAATATTTCGTTCCAGGGAGTTACTCTACGCTCAATGTTTTGGCATTTCACTCTTTTTCCGCATATTTTTTTGGTAAAACATCGTGAAAATTGCCGGATTTCTTGATGAAAAACCTTAAAGGTCGCTAAACTCTGACCGCTTTTACTTTGGTGGTACTAACTAGGCGTCATGACACTTGAATTTTGGATGCTTAAGACTGAAACTTGTGCTACTGCTTTCTATAGAGTGAAATGGCTTCAGGTCACTTATTTGCAAAATCTTTAGGATATTTCTCATGTCAATTATCGGTAGATAGCTGTTTGTATTTTAAAACGACTCATTAGCATGATTGTGATATTTACTGAAGTATTTCATCGAAAGCAATGGAAATTATAATAGTAAATGGAGCATCACGTGAAACTCTTGGAATAATTTACAGAGAGTGAATAAATGAGCCAAGAATTTGGCTAATTCGTTTGATTACCGGGTAGATCTCATTGACTAACTCCCCAGTGATGAATCTTTTCCTTAATAATATTCTTACATATTTGTAAGGAATGTATGGAAAGGTTTCTTCGCTCTCAATGCTTTGACGGCTCACTTTGTTTCCATCTTTGTTTTCCCTAAATATTGCGACAATTACCTTATTTCTGGTCGAAAACTCAATGGCTCACTTACCAAGTTTGTGTCTTTAACGATTTGTATGCAGGTTTATGATATAGATTGAAGTATTGAATTAAGATAAATTTATTTAATGATAATAAATGGAGCATCATTTGAAACGGTTGGAATAATTTACAGAAATTCAATTCACTGGTCAATTACTGGTCGAATATTGCTAATTCGTTTGATTATTGCCTTAGGCTCATTGACTAACGCCCCTCTCTTGCGATGTCACGTTGCTGAATAAAGTGCTTTGGGTCTCACTTGCTAACGGCAATTGAAATAATCATAGCAAATGGAAACATAAATTCGTCAAATTTTTGCTTTAAGGTTTCCGCAGCGATTAGATGCATTATTACAATCAATACTATGATTTTAGCATAATTGTTTCCAGCAGGAGGAACGAAACGTCGAGTTTCAATATTAAGCACGCAGGCGTAAACACCCGAAAATGGATCGTAATACATGCATCAAAATTTATTTCTCAATTGCTGATCGAATTTTACTATTAGGTTGGTTTCCTATTCTTTTTTATAGCCTAAATCGAAAGATTATCACTCCTGGAGTGCGCATTTCACGCTTTTAGATTGTTAAATGACGATATCTAATTTTTGCGATTAAAAGAAAAGTGAAAATTTTCAAGCGCGAGAAAACGCGACGGCTAACAATGAATGCTGGGAAAACCCCATGCGACGTCATTCTGGTTCCTGCTGTCGCCGTGTGAGGTGACCTTGGGGCGAGGGTATGAGCGCTGCTGCGATGCAGGCTACTAGCAGGTAGCAGAGTACTCTGCTAGCAGGTACCTCTTGGCTTAAATGAGGATTATTAATGCCTTATCGAACGAAGGAAACTTTCCGATATTAGGATGTTTTAATAGGTGATTATTAAGATATGTTTCTCTGAGCTCTGTGCCTCATGCATGCATTGGTAATCTCAAACGATGAAAAACTCCTATGCACTCCTCCCTGTGACGTCACGTGTAGTGGCATCGCATGGGCGCCAATCTGGCTATTTTCAAATGAGGTTAAAATCTGTAATATTTCTAACCCTGCCGCGTGAACTGCGGTGAAATATGCAAGAATTGCCATGAGAAAAAATTCCCCTGCACCGGGAATCGAACAACGGACCTTTGGCTTTCTGGGCCACTGCGCAGGCCCCTACGCTATCTAGGTTCTTGAATTCCCATGGCAATTATACTGAGGCTGATGGTACCAGGTGTTAGGCCCTGAGGCTAAAATTTACCATTAACATTCGTCTTAACTGGGTTTTCTAAAACCAAATAATTTTATTATTGTTATACTAAAGGTGGGTAACGAAACAGTCAATATCTTTCGTATCAGTCAATATCTTAGAAGCATGAAGGAAACTACCCTATGCGCCATATTATTTGATTGGGCTCATTGACTAACTCCCCAGACCCGCCACGTCACTACGCTGGATAAAGAGCTTCTTCTCCTATCGTGGCAATTTTCGCGTACCTACCTGGCTATCGATTCGCCGCGAGTCACTGACTCGCCTGCATTCCGTCCCCGAGCACACTACCCTCTCTCTCCCCTTCCTCCCTACCCCCTCCTTCCTCCCCCCCATTGCGAACGCGATGTTTTAAAGTCGATCTCCCCCTCCGCTACCTCTCCTCCTCCGGTCGCGAGACGACACCCCGTCTCTCTCCTTGATCCTCTCATTATTTCGAGGACACTTTGCTGTGTCGGGACGCTGCGACGGGTGAGGTGGAGGGAGAGGGGGCGCCAGGCAGTTTGAGGGCCAGGAGGGAAGAAGAGGCTCACGGGAAGGAAAAGTGTGTGAGAGAGGGAAGAAGGAGGGACGCGGAGAAAGTTGGTGCCGGTGCGAACGGCCGCGAGGGGAGTTGAGGATGCCAAGCGCGCCGAGTGGTGTCCTTGAAGGAAAATGAGAAAGCCACGCGAACATCTCGCGAAACGTATATGTATACACGCAAGCGGAACTAGGTTGAATGCTATTAATCTTCGTGTAATCATTTCAGACTGAGGTGAGGAATTTTCACAAAAGGTTTCGGTGATAAAATGGGGAACAAAATGCTAACTTTGTAATTGGGCATTCATATTTTTGTGCGAAAACTCCATGGAGAAAAAATTTATTTGCCTTGACTGAGGTTATAGCCAGGGATGGTAATAAAAATTAAGCAAAAGTCAAAACCAGTGAAATTTCATTCCCGGCTGCGAAATGCAGAAACAAAACGGAATGGATTTAAACCTGAGAAGCTAAACTCAGGATTTAAACGAAATCGGAGTAAAAACTACTTCGGGTCGAAATTAAATTAAAACTCTGGGACGAAACGAAACACAGAGTGTGTTTCGCACCGGAGGGACCACGTGCTTCACCTTCGAATAGTTTGGTTTCGACCCACTCACGAGCTTTAGCCAGTTGAGCTACCGAAGCGTCGTTTGTGGCTGTGGAAATTTTTGGACTATCCAGGACAATATGGTGTGGACTTCTGAACAGTTGCGGATGACTCCGTAAAGTTAATGCCGTGGCTTGTCCCCATATGATTAAATTATTCATATTTTCGTTGTTACGAAAATCAGGCAAGTTTTAAGCTTTCTCATTCTTTATTTCAGAACAATTTAATTTGATAGATGACATCCTGAAAAGGCTAGCAGTATGAATGTAATCACACAAGTGAAATATTTCCAACCTTATAGAGTAAATAATGAAAAATATTGTTAAGAATGTAAAAAGAAAAAACAAAATGTAATATAATTTAAGACTGCACATATGGTAAAAATCTGGATGGTTATATACCATAAATACGGAGCACGGTAAATACTTCTATCTCCATCTTCTTCATGCATTGAACTAAGTATCCAATAATTTAATAGAATCACCATTACTACGTAATGGTACTAATATGGTTAATGTTAATCAATTTTTATCTATCTTTAGCCACAGAAAATAAACAAGTTCACTACAAAAGTTTTTTTGAGCATGTTTATGTAGAGCCAAAAATTGCTCATGGTTTCAGACTTTTAACAATAGAATGGTATAGAAAAAATTACAAAAGGAATATTAGGTACATAGAAAGGTTTAAAAAAATTCATTTTAGTTTTATAAATGAAATTTGTATTTTGGAAAAATGTTTGAATAAAAAACGAACAAATATCATGATGTCATCACTTGCATCTATTGAATTTTTATTTTCGTCTGTTATTTGTAAGCTATGGGGCATTGTGAATGCTTGAGTTTATTACCTCCTGAGCATTGTTTTTCCTGGTTAAAGAATACCCGTCTGACCTATTTTCATTTAATCATGCTCCAAAGAACGTTATTTATAGAGTGAACAAAGCATTATCGATCTGTCAGACAATCAAATCAAAGCACTTACAATTCCTATAACAAACGGTTATAAATACAAATAGTATTTATATAGCAGTGATCAAAGCACTACATTACATTATTTCGCCTTTCATTCAAATTTTTACCTAAATAATATCAAATTTCATTGATATAAAATTAAAATAAACATTATTTCAACCTTTCTATTTTATTAATAACATTTTCGTAATATGCGCTGTACCATTTAGCCATTATTAACCCGAAACCATGGAAAATTTGTGATTCTAGGTACATTAATTTACATTTAAAAAATTTGAGTAGTAAGCGCGTTTACTTCACGTATCTAAGAATTGGTAGAGAACCACTAAAAGTAAATGGACTTGGTAACAGTGACACTTGAAAATCAGTCAATATTATCGCAAGTTATGAAGAAATAAGAGATAGAAGTATATTCAGCAAATGCTCAGTATCCCAGTGTTTACTACATTCAAATGCTCAGGTTGTTAACGATTGCGTAACCTCTCCATTTTGTGTTATGGACAAGTGATCATAAGCTGAAGAGGCTCGAATTACGGTCTTAAAGACTTAATTAAATCTTATCTTAATTTTAAACTTTCTAGACGACCTTAATTTTCAATTTTTTTCAGGTTTTTAAATTTTTATAAATTTTCTACGAGTTTTTTAAGCATACCAACACTTCACAGTAGTTAACAACCACCTCATTTGTGTGACTGCACTCATAATTCCATAACATTTCCTTTGAAGTATTTTGCTTTTCTCTATTTAGTATCCCTGCGAAACATGATAGTATTTATTTTACTACCTTTCTTTAAGAGAATTGCACTGTCTCTTTTTAGCATATATTCGTCAGTTTCACTTTTACATATTCCCCTTTAACAATTAATGCATGTATTGCTTTCGTGTTGAAAATTAATTTGGAAAATTGAGTGCTTTGAACCATCTATAGACTTTGAAACTACTCACAAATCGTACTTTGAGGCTTGTCGTTCTTCAATAATACTTGTTTTCTTTCAATTACTGCAGTAGACAATGGCGTATCCCAGACTTAAGCGAGCGAAAGCAATATTCTTTGCGACGCCTCTGCGTCAGAGGTGATAAAGTGAACGCAGCGATTTAATATTCATCGAGCGAATGGGTGTAACACCGAGGCGATAAACTTGGTTCCCTAGCTTCTGTCCTGATGCGAAGGTGTGCGGAATAGGATTACACCTTCCATCAATATTGCTTCGTAATCTGGTGGAGATCTATATTCTCCCGTGCGAGGAGGAGATGAAAAATGATTGTTGGATACATGGGGCGTCATCCCTGTCGTGCCATTGGGAGTCTCCAGATGAAAATTCCGACGGAGCTTTTCGGGGTTCAATATGTTTTACATCACCCCCTGCCGGTTTAACACCTGTATAGCATGAATACCTTGAGAGACAAAGGAGACTGTCAATAATATCCTTTGGCAGTGCTCGGTTACACAATTGCTTCTCTGGGCATTCATAGGAAGATGAAATACACTTTACTTCCTCTGAATGATTTGGGAATTTTTTATCACGGAAATTTATGGGAATTCCACCGTTGTTCAAGTGGCGGATTTGAAATGAACCACATTTACCACCATGCGCAACTACAAACGATGATATGGAGATCACCTTTCGGGAATCGCTTTTTTGTAGCCCATTTTGCCTCGCGTTGCCATCCTTGACGATGAACCAAAACGGCATATATCACCTAGCACAAATAAAACAGTGTGTGATCATATTTTTAAGTGCGATATCGGTGGGCTATGAAGGTTCATAGACCAGGTTTTATTAGTATTTGCCCCGTCTTCAGCACGCCTGCGAAAATCATTAACTTACGAAAAACATTCACTAAAAATGAATGCCAATATATGATTTTAGTATTACTTAGCCGGTTTTGAAGTGAAAAAAGAGTATTCGTAGAAAAATTACGAAAGATAATCGCAGAAATGATGCAAAAATTGTAAAAGGGTGCGTAAATGCCGAATGAGCTGTACTGAGTGAGTTCCAAGACTTCAGGAGTTTTGTATGCATTAACACTTTCCCGGGAATAGAATGAATGAATTTAGTAGCCTTGGGAATAGGTGACGAGACGGGGTCCGAAACATTGGCTCTCCTATGTTTCCATACCCGTGTAGGAGTGTACTATTTCGTTCACCCCAACCCTTTGCAGTAGTTTTTTTTATTATTCACTATCAGCATATTTCTTAGTTCGAGAGATGATCATTCCTCAAGCAATCGATGCCTCAGCCTCGCACTGCGATTCAGAACTTTGTGAGCTCCTATTTATGCTCAAAAAATATAATAATCAATATAGGAGTTAAAATAACTTTGAATGAATCTATGTAGAAAAAAACATCCAGACCAATGAATTCAGTTTGTAATTGATTTTTAAACATAAAGTATAATGATTTAGGCAGATTTCATAATTATAATGTAGAATGTTTCAATTTTTAAAACAAGTAAATAGCATATTTAAAATTTCATCGTGTAGAAGAAATGCATACTTACCGTGAGATGATGTTAATGTGATTTACCGGTACTAGCGTAAGAAAAGAAGAATATTAATACAAAATTTGTGAAGATGATGGAAAAAATGCTCAAAAGAAAGAAGAAAACGTAGATTTTGATTGAACAGTATTCAATTAGAACCATCATTGGTTGCCTTCCAACAAAACGTGGAATGCCTGCCTGCTTCGCACCTGTAAATGAATTTCTTCTGAGCATGAGGTCTTATTTTTTTAATTATTATTTTTTACCGCCTTAAAAAAAACTCTGGATTCGTTTGTTTCGTATTTCCTCGTGTTTTTAGGGAAAAAAAGAGTGTATACTCTTCTACCAAAATGTTGATCTTAATGGAAGATTAGAGCTCGCGTGGCTGTGGGATGAGATTGCGTACGCTCCCAGAGTCATAATGTGTTTCCGATGTTCACGGCAGAGTGGAGAATGCTGTCGAGAACGCGGGGGTGATCTCACTTTACCTCCGGGGGAGGTTTAAATGTAATCACGGCTCTCCGGCCACAGAACTTCGTGAGAATTAAGCCTTTTTTTTCAAGCTTTTTCGGGAGGGTTGGGGATGCTTCGCCATAAAGAGAAGGGGAACGGTAGAAATGTATAACGCGGGTATGGGCGAAGTCAGGAAGGTGAACCGAAGGGCAAGGGTAAAATGTGCCGGCCAGGAGGACTGCGGTTGCCGGCGGTCGCCCATAGATGGCTCCCGTGAAGGCGGTGGTGCGGTTTTGCCGGAGCAGGAGAGAGGCGCATCACATATTCATGAGCGCATCGAATTATAGCTTCACTTGCTCTCATTATCGATTTAAGAGTTTTCCCCCGTGGTCTTGGTTAACTCCGCTTGCCAAAAAAAAGGAAGGAGGTGTACACTTCGCCCCACCGTGACCTTTCGCATTCTTTGAATTAAGAGCCGAACGTGAGACGGTCTAACGTAGCCAGACTACTTTGATATTAGTTTACGTTCGTGGAAAAAATGCGTGAGTATTTCTTGTTCGAAATCGGCTTACAGATTTTTGGCTGCAATATGCTTAAGTGTGGGAATGTGCTGAAAACATTGTGGGTTTATAAGTGTATGCATCTACATACTATCCCGCCATCCACCTCGACAGCCGCGTGGCATGGATGTTACGACACCGACCCTTATAAAAAAGAAAACGAGACACACGCAATGAATTCCACCTAGTATGCATCCATTAAAGTCCTTTTGATGCGTAGTTTCCGCGACGTTGTGTAGATGATGTTTGCATGCTTCTGGGTTTCAATTTTTGGTGACTCATATAGTGCAAGAATGTACTATATAAGTCACCAAAAACTGAATCCCGACATTGACCTGAAGACGCTGGTTGGAATACCGGAGAAACTGTCGTCGTTAAGAAAATCCACGCGGTGAAACCCAGAAGCATTGAGACATTATTAAAGTCCTTTATTTTTGAGAGGAACAGCGAAGTTCATTTGTTATGATCATATTCCTTATGTACTTACTGCCATTCATTTTCATGTTGTATTCCTGAAACACTCCCTCACTTACGTTCAGTGAATTATATAGATTTTCTTCGCTTCCAGATGCCATAGCGTTATCACTTGCGAAGCAAAGCATGTTTATTTTTTTTCTTTTATCACTTTTTTGTTTTTTCCGAGTGGTTGTGTATGTGGCGCAAAAATTATGTCCTCAGTTATAGAAATTTACTCGTAGTTATAACTGGAATTTTTTCAATTTTGGTCATTGGAATATCTCCAGCTTCAGCTGTATTTCGTGCACGTAGGAAGTAAATGTTTTGTATCACACCCTTATATGGGCTAAGGGCGTTGTCAGAGTCCTCCCCCTTGCTTTATAACTCCCTTATCCTCAATATCGATTATGAGGGTAAGAAGAAATTAGTATTTAGTGAGATATTCAAAATGTAAGGGCACTTGCGAGTCACTCGAGGTCGAGTTTGTGGACCATTGTTTTTTACTTTTAACTGACTTAGAGGAAAATCTTCTAGCATAATATAAGTGTTGCAGTGATGTTAAAATGGACGTTACCGGAGAATAGCCTCCACCTTTGCGAGCTAGCATTATTAAGCGCCACTGCTCACTTTAGCTATCATAAGCAAAATAAGAAAGCAGATAAATATGCATTGTTTCTTCCTCCTGAAGCTCTTCAAGGCAGTCTGACAATTTTGGGATCCAATCGAAAGAGAACGGGCGTAATCGTGCGTTTAGAAATTAATAATGAATGATTTATAGTAAATTTCGTAGTAAATATCCATAATTATTTTCTGGAGAAGTTTTCCACGCACTACTTTACGTGCTAATAATGTTAAAATATCAATCGTTGATATAAAAAAAGTAAATTTTTGTTACCTTTTTATCGTGCTCGTTTATTGACGTCATAATTTCACCTTAAAAATCAGGAAAATGAAAAGAGCAACTTCATCATTTCATTCAATTGTCATGTAAGTGGTATACGGTTGGCAAAACTGAAGTCTAAATCCATCCCTCTATTCAAGGGTATTATGTAAATGCATGTGTAAATTATAGGTATTTCATCCACTTCAGCCACCTTGTCTTCGGATATATGGTCTGGAAAATCACTGAAGAGGGAAATCTGAAACTCATGGATAAAAACTTGACTAGTGGAAGGATTGGTGAACGCCATCTCCCACGCCACTTCCATCGGCCGTTTTGAGGCCAGATTTTCCAGGAAGGAACATGATATGAGGGACACTCCAAATTCGCATTGGCCCCGTTGTTAGTTTAGTTGAGTCGCACAGGAACTCCCAAGGGGAGTGTACCCTTGTGGAAAGGGTTGATATCCCCTTTCAATGACCCTGCTCGCGAAATTAGCATCAGCGAGAGCCCTTCTGAAGGGGTAGTATTGCTTCTCTCGACAGATATGTTTTGCGAGAATGGCACTTACCTTGATAGCGCGTAAACAATTTCTCTTGTTTCCACCGTTTTTGTGTCGCGGATTCACCTTACATGATTGAAAAACGGGAGTTTCCCTAACGCAGAGACGGAGAAATAGATTCACACAGAACGTAGATATAAACTGACAGATTTTCTTACACTGTAAGTTCACTTTTCACTTGTTGACATTAATCACGGGCGAAAGAATTCCCGTTTCCTGCAACTAAACGAGACATTACTTTTCTCATCTCCAGCTGTATTACTCTTTCGATTTCCAGCTTCTGATTCTCGAAATTTCATTGGGCGCCAATTGGGTAATTATGAGCTTTGATCGAGTTTTGCCATTTTGCCATTAATTTTATCAGCTATTTAACAGTAGTGTATTAATATTTAATATCTATATTTCCACAATGAATCATCTCGTTACCATTATTCATTGCGTCCATAAAACAAAACTCTACTTATATATTTTCTTGTTTGAACTATTCCGAATTATTCCGTTCTATCCGCATTATTTTAATATGATAATCCTGTATCACCCCTTGAATTCTGATCCGTAAACATTCTTCTGTATCTAAACTACGGAAAAAGTTGAATATGATATGATTCTGTAGTGAAAACTTCAAATTTGAGAAAGAGGTAAATATTTACTCGAGAGAAAATTTTAAGATGACAGCTTAAGATATATAAGATTTAAGCGAGTTATCCGTCACCAATAGGATAGGTCGAGCTGCGGATAACTAGGTGTCATAGTAACGGAAAACAGTTGCCCAAACCTGTTTAAAATCTCTTCCTACCCTCCTTGCACTCAGATTCTAACATATTTGGAATTAAACCACTCCATTGTCAAGCACATTGAAATAGCGCATGCTTTTAAGTTTTAAGTGAAATTTCACCTCGAACATCCGTTCTTGGTTTGAAGTATTGTATGGTATAGTGTGAGACGCAAGTATCTCCTACTTGGCGAATAAAATTTAAGGCTACTTATATGAATCCACGCCGTCGTTTTCTCTATTGTTTCTTTTTCCTACTATTGGTGAGCCTATTTTATCGACGAACGGTAGTCCATCCGGGAGAATAGAGGGAGCAGTTGTATATAATTCCCACCCTTTTTGTTGTATGTTCCTATCTTAATCCTTCGTTTTCTGTCACTTCAAGTCATTAATGGCAAATGCAGATCATCTGACCTTCTTTCTTTTTTTCCGCTTCGTGTTCCTTTGCGCATGACGAGGTCGAGTGACCTATTTCATTGTTTCACCCCCCGTCTTTGTCTCTAAACGTTCTTTTTATTCAGATTCCTTCTTCCATTAACTCCTATGCCGAATGTGCTCCAAATTTTGATCCTTTTTTTTCATCCCTCATCCATCTTGCACCATCACTATCGTAATTTTCCCCCTACTCCTCGCACCGCCTAATGAAATTTATTATTCTTAGTTATTTTTTTGTAAATGCTGTTGAATAATATTGGTGCATTATTGATTACGTTGCTTAATATTATTAAATTTTTTCTCCTGTTATTGTGAGTCCTCTGTAATTGGCCTTGTGCTGTTTTTGGACTGGATTAAATAAATAAATAAACTTCATGTTGGGATATTGCTCTCCTGTGAGACTAAGTATGACTAATGCTGCGTCTATTTGCCTCTGTCGGAAGAGTGATTACAGCATTTGTTTTCTCTTATAACTTGATTATAGATATGGTTTCCATCATAAATTAATTAGCATAATTTTTAAGTCAAATTCCCTGATTATTATTTAATTCCACCGAAGTTTTGTTTCTCAGAACTCATAAATGTAAAACACTTTTCGATGGCGGGTATTAACTTATTTTTAGATGATGAGACTATTCAAAGGCTTATTCATTAATTCAGGCACGATGCATGAGGTTTATCTGCTTAGCTTAGCAAATAAAATTTGCCCAAAAATGTAACAATATATTCATGAGATACTCATAAAAGATTAAAAAAAGCTTTCCATTAAAAAAGGTAGAATATTAAACTTCGCCGATGGATTTACAATAAAGCATACAATTAATGTTTGCGAGGTGATTCACAATCCTTAGAACATCAGCTTAATGCTGCTCAGAGGGTAACTTTTTCATCCTTTGTTGATAATAAAAGCATGGACGGAAATACATAAAGGGCTTTTGTTTCTCTTTAGTTTGCATCCCGAGTTTTAGAATGGTGTTGCCGTGATCATCAAAAGGGGTGATCATTTCATAGCATATTGCCCCTCTCTTTCTCAGTTTTTAATCGTTTACCTGAGGTTTTTATCGATTGCTTTGTGAACTTTTTTCGTATAGAAAATAATATTTTCTGTTTTAACAAGCCCCCAAAGAGATACTTTTTCTGTAAATTTTAGGCTTTATTATTTCGCGTATTGAATTGAAACATTAGCATGTGAGTTTTATAGGCATTTTAGAGAGTGGTAATGTTGTAGTGCTTATAAATGTCATATATTGGTAGGAAATAATATACTTTGTAAGTGAGCAGCTCCATTTTTTGCCCATCGAAGCGTGTAATCGATGATACGCCGGCAATTTATACACTAGAATTAATTTCAAGGATGGTAGCGTGAGAAAATTAAAAAAATATAATTGGAGAAGAAGTGGAGCTCCTTCAATGGGATTCAACTTAATTGAGAAACAAATTGTACTAGAGATGTATTTACGGCCATTGCTTGAAACATCTGTTACCATTGAGCAGCTTATTACTTTTCTATAATCAAGTTATAATTGCTTGCCTCGTCAGAAGAATAAAAGAATCAAAAGAGCCCCGTTTTAAAAATTCAATAATTAGCGAATCAAGCCCCCCGGCTGCCTTGCCAGCAGCTGCTTTTCGTGGAGTTGAAGCCGTTTCCGCAGAATATCTAATTCTCACTCATTAATTATTACTACCTACTCACTCATTTACCGGCGGTTAATCAGTTGCTTTTTTTATTTATTATGAGTCGGGAAAGAACCCATGACATCCCTTTCCTTCTCCCTAATCCTTTCTCTCTCTAAATTCCCTATTCTTGCGTTTTAATCTGCCCACTCCACTCAAAACTTTCCTTCGCCTGGAGCGGATGCTTTGGAATAATTCTAATAAGTAGCAGGCTGCCCGGCGTTACTCGGGAAGGAAAATACCCAGAGAAGTGGGAGGAATGGAGCTGGGATTTCGTAATCATGTTTGATTTTGGTTTTTATCTTGGAACGTGTATGTAGATGTGGCTACGCGGCATTATGTCCAAACGCAGAAGTTGTACGACGTGACGTAACAAACGGTAATGAGAAAACGACGCACAGGACGCGTCGGACGTAACCGAAAATAGCACTTTGGGGGATCGGGAGCAGGAGATGCACGTATTTACTAACTTTGGTCGCAACCGGTACAGCCACATAGAAACGCATAGTGGACAGACAAACATACATCCACTTGTTGAAAGAAAATAAATTCCTCAAGGCCGTACTCTTTGGTGGGCAAAGTGGGGGTGGAAAGTTACAAGGCTGACAGGGGGGGTAATACACGGAAAACAAACTAAAACACTGTGAAACAAAACAATCGCCCAGCTCACTCACTAACGTTGCAGATTTGCTCTAAGGGACAAATTTCCGCGAGGGTCTCAATCACACACACATTCAGGTTTGCGAAGTTACCGCTGACGCCAGTGACCCACCACCACACAAGAAATAGACAAAATTATAAAATTAGGAAAATCACGCTCACACACTCACGCACCTCGTGGATTTCCTCTAAGGAACAAATGTCCGCGTGGGACACACGCACTCACTCACATAGGTTTGTGAAGCTCTCTCTTACGATAGTGACCGTCAAACCCACGGGAGTTAGGGATGGGTAGAAGGGTTGTATGTGCCCAAGAAGTTTCTCCTGATACCAGGTGATTGAACTGAACTCCTGACTGAATAACTGCTGAGATAAACATAAAATTATCTCAGAATGACCTAAGTTATTGACATATCAGTTTCCTCCCATCGGAAATACTATGAAGAAATTTATAAGCATACATCCCTCGCCATGCCATTGGAAAGAATTTGGAAAAAAAACGTTTCCACATAGTAACAGTAATTTTGATGGCTACTGGTATCACTTCACGGAAAAGTTTCAAGGAAAGCCTCATCCGCCTTCACCTCAAAATCGAAATCCACCCAATAATTCAGAAACATATTCTATTTAAAAAAATGCAACATTTCCAGGGAATTTATCAAATCACTGCATTAAAAAAATTGAATATGGCTGAACGCGACAGATTTGAGACACAATACACCCGTAGGATAAAGTTTCTCCGGCCGCTAATACCAATCAAAAACGTTGCTGAAACGAATTTTTAGTCAATATTTTTGATCAGTTACCGCGTTCATTAAATCTATGTTTGTCGCCGGTAGATTGATAGTGGAATCGAATAAGGAAATATTACAGAGTGTAGTTGCTTGACTGTGCTAGAATTTCATCCGGTAATAGTTGGCATTTTAACGAGGTGATTAAAACGATATATTGGGGTGGGTTGGATTTGGAAACGGTCCTCTCTAAATACGAGGGCCGTTTTTTTTTCAACCCCCATGCGTCATGATCAGAACATGAAGTGCTTGAAGAAAAATTATTTCCTTGCTAAATTTTGGGCACACTTGTGGTGTCCTTTCGACATAATCGCCTCGGCGATTGAGTAATGGGTTGTGACTGTGGACCAGCTTTACTATACCTTCTTCAGAGTATGTTGCCACCAATGGCTTCAAATGAATTATACATTTGTCCTGAAGCTCTTCGGTAGTTTGGAAACGCTTACCATCTAGCCACATCTTCACTTTAGCGTAAATATAGGAGTTCCGCGGCACTAGGTCGGCATTGCACCGCGGGTGATTGAAAATGTCCCATTGAAATAGCTCAAGGAGCAGTTGGGCTGCATCAGCACTGAGATGACGGGCGTTGTCATGAATCAGAACACTTCAGGAAGTCAGCTGTATCTTCTTTTGCTTTGGATGGGAATGGGCGTAAGGGATCACAATGATTCACACACTAGCCACATTGCATTTAAAAAATCTCTTTTATCGGCATAAAAGTCGAAACATATCAATGCTGAAGCCATTCGGCGAGTTTTCTGGCAGTCTCTCCGCAGTGCACACTTGGAGGGAGAATCAATTGAGACAGTGTAGTTAATGAGATTGCCATTTACCTTAAACTAACAACTTACGGTGAGAAATGACTTGAGCGTGTGGTACGGAGGACGCGCAATTGCCCTACCTGCGCATTATTCGCCTGTCGCTTGTATGGTGTTTTTTGCGGAGCTATCGGAGGTTAAAAAAACCTTTCTCGTGTTTTACTACCACTTCTCTGGCGGATGCGAAGTACATGGACGGTGTATGCTCACAGTTAGTGTGCTATTCTGGATGTTTTTAACCCTGACGGTATGAACGATGGTAAAAATCTTGTTATATCGGAATTCTTCAAAACATTGGAAGATTGTCATCATTTCTGTTGTCACCCGTTTATTTTTATTTCTGTCGTTTAATATTCATTCATCACATGTAATTTTTTCTAGAGAGATCCAGTAGAATTCATGCATGCTTTATTCCATTGAATTTTGCAACATATTATTCCATTACCATTCATGTAATTTACTTATTTATCTATGTCATATATTGAGGAGGCTGCATCAGTAAAGTTGTTAAGAATAAAATGTTGCTATCAAATATAATACTTTGAAAAATAAACAGGGTTAATAGCTGCTATTTATGATTGAGAGTGTAATAATGATAACCCTGTATAACACGGTAACTTCATTTAATTGAGATTCGTTTCTGTGGTAAAGTATGAAGATAGAAATAGAGCCATGATTAAAGCACAAATGGTAATATCCACACTACTTTATTTATCACTAAACCGACAATGGTTTCGACACCTTGAAAATGACACTGATTGTCACATTATTTTATTCATCGCACATTATATACCATCCACACTATTTTATTTATAACTTAACCGACCATGGTTTCGACTCTTGGTGTCATTTTCAAGGTGTCGAAACCATTGTCGGTTAAGTGATAAATAAAATAGTGTGGAAATTACCATTTGTGCTTTAATCATGGATATAGCATTTTTCCACAAAATTAAGCCTGAAAAAATTTTATACGATAGAAATAGAGGTTGGAAAAAGTCCTGTCGAAGTATTTTATTGCCACTTCTCCGGCGGATGTGAAATACATTGGCGATGTACGCTCGCGGGTCGGCTGCTATTTCTCTTCGCTGTAGCCTCGTGTTGTCTATGACCCCGACGATTTAAGCGATCCTCAACAATAAAACTGCCTCGTCGACGGATGGTGCGGGACAAGGATTTTGGATTTGTTCTCGCCTCCATCCCCTTTGAAAAGCCTTGCTGCAACTCCTCTTCGGGGGTAGGATATTGCCTGCATACCCTCCCTTTATACAAGCTAAAGGGGGGGGGAAGCAAAATTGGGCTTTCCCAAATTGCGATCGTTCGTGTGACGTTGACATCCAATTACGGCGACGGGGTTTACATACATATATCCCCCCCTTAAAGTTTTAGGGGGATCGCTGCCATTGGAAGGATTTAGTTCCTATCAACGAGCGTAGAAATTGGTTGGCGGTATTAACAAAGGCTACGGCAATGTGTAACATGAGCGGATGGCCTATTGTAGACGTAGAACTATGCTTTTAATCAAACCAGAATCCAGATTCACGATTGTATGTTGGAAAGTTGGACAGGTGATTGATTTATACAGGCTGTTCCTGGAGGAATCTGCTATAATTCAGGAGGCAATGGGGGAAAAATGTTATGTATTATTTGCCCATAAAAATAGGATGGCACCTCCTTAGTTGCATACGATTGATTTATAAAGTTTCAGAAAGAATCTATAATGCTTCAGGAAGTGACAAGATAGTCAATTTTAAGCATTTTTTGTCCATAAACATAAGTAACAAAGCTATGCAATCATTTTTTTTTTGGATCCAATGAGCAATTACCATGAAAACTGTGTTTCTTGGGTATCCAGACTTTTTGACACGTTATATAACACTCTGGATATATAAGGATATTAAATAATTAAGGGTGGACGAAAATGTTCGATTATAATTGTCTTTGAGCCTCATTAAACGGAAGCTAAGCACGGGTATCAGCAATACGATTGCCCAATCTACCGAACTGCCGAGTGCATCTAAAAAATAGTTTTCGTTTCCGTAGCTCGGTAACTAAGGTGTTGTGACTCCATGTTTATAGGACAAAAAATGCTTAAAATTGTCCCCCCGACCACCTCCTGAAGTATTGCAGATTCCACCTGAAGCACCCCGTATACTAACTTACCAACTGCAGATTCAACCTGCTGCTCATGCCGGGGGGTGATTGGTATTGGTGGTGATATAAAAGGTTAGTTGCTAAATATTCGCAATTCGTATTTTTGGTAAAGGTGCCGAGGGAAAGTAACTGGGCTCAATGACATATATTTCGTAAAAAAGTTATCGATTACGAGTAAAAATTATCGATTTTTAAAAGTAATTCGTAAAATTAACTTTATAATTATGATCATTCCTTGTAAAATTTTTCCACCCGATATCAACTGGCAACTTTCGAGTATTGGAGTAAAAATGTGGAATAATTGAGCCATGAAAATTGTTAAAGCTGCAATTTCACTTGCGATTAATGCAATTATAACTGCAGTAATAGCACAAGGGGTGTTCTATTTTGTAATTATCCATCATAAGTAGGCTACGACATAGGGGTGACCGAACTTAAACAAGTATAGATACTGAGGGTTTCCAAGTTATCTAGGACTAGGTAAATAGGCATAGATAACTTAGTAGGCCTAGGTAAATAAGTGAAATCAGTAATCCTCGATTACGAGCAAGTAACGATTACAATGAAAGCAACGATTCCTCATTTTACGTAAAAACTAATCGTTACAAGTTCAGATTACTACAACAGTAATAGTTAAAAGTAATCCGATTACTTTTACCCAATTACTTACCAAAACTTGCATTTTTCTGTAGATAGAGAATCTGTAAGTTATACGGGCTATCTTTATCTCCCTCACGGCTAAAAATGTTTTTTTTAGTTTATTTTAGTCAGTTACAACTGAATGAAGAAAAATTAGGCAGGAAAAGGATTAAGGTAATTTTTTTGGGGAGCATGTGGTATTACCGCATAAAATTTAGCCATAAAAAGAAGAATTTACATAATGAGTTAATAAATGTTTAGTGAGAATGCATTAATATAAGACACGGTCTCAGGCGTTACTTTGTGGAACTGCTTCATCATAAAATAAAATAAATTACTTGGTTCTATCCCACACTTTATTTTAAATAGCACGACCACGACGAGGGTTTCAGCATCTCATATATGCCATCATCAGGTGATAGCATTAGATGCTATCATCACATAGACAAGCCAGTCATGCTATCATCACCTGATGATAGCATAATATGCTGGAACCCGGGTCGTGCTATTTAAAATAAAGTGTGGAATAGAACAAAGTTATTTTATTTTATTTTATTTTATGAGAATGTATTGTTAGTTCTTTCAAAAAATGCACGAGATACATGTGTTTTGGTATGCATTTATGAACGAAAAATCGTGTTTCGTTGTGCAATTATGTGGGAATTCCTGAGATTTCCTAACGCAGTATTACTCCAGGAGCTTTCGGATTGGCGTCAGAATGGCTAAATATAGAGTTGAACTGTTTTTGGAGAAACTTTTTTCACTCTGGTCGGTGCGCTTCTCATTTGAAGTAACTCCGCCATGACTCATTCATTCTAATCTGCGAACCTCCGCGCGAAACTTTGACTGCAAAATTAACATTTTTTCTGCAACGCGCGAATTTTTCTCCAACGTCCTGGAGACATATTCATTTCCTGTGAATAGCCTTATGTCCTCGGAGAGGTTATAAATTCCCCGGCACGGTTCTCATCTGCGAATGCCTTCGGGCACTGCGTGGACCCCATAGTGCAGGTTAATTCTGCATGCCAGCACCCTAATGGTCCTCTCTACTTCTCATTAATTTGACAAAAGATTTCGTGAGTAGGGACTTCTAGCGGGAGAAATGGACTCGCTGACTCCGTGCAGGTTTGTCGCCTGCTGTGCAAATCGGATGGCCAAAGGAGCAGGAGGGATGGAGTTAGGTGAATAACGAAGATGCACAGAGTAGGTGTGGGATTGATAGGCGCAGCTTCTCCTCCGGGTTGTCCTTCGCGTCGATTCATGTTCGTGTGACAGTTTTGCCGGCTTTGCAGCAAGCGTCTTCAGGTTCGAAGTCTTCAAATTTCTTCTTCAAACAGACTTCAACCTGAATAATAATAATAATGTCGTTTATTTTCGTAGGCACTGGGGCCCATGAAGAAATAAAAGTACAGATTTATACATTTCCAACTTGGTAGATAAATAGAAGTAAAAAGTAAATACACCTGTTGATGGAGACTTTCGCGGGGTGGTGCAGCATGCGTAGCAAGGTTTCCGGGTTGACCTCCGCGTCGATTCATCATCAAGACGACAGTTTCGCCGGCGTTGCAGCTAGCGTCTTCAGGTACGAAGTATCAGTAAATATCAGAAGATATCAGTAAATACACCTGCTGCAACGCCAAATCTCTTATATTTTTCCTGATTTTTCCACGTCATAGAAAGAAATATACGAAATATTTCATCCTTTTCCCCACGGTTTGGCGGAAATGGGATTTTTTTGTTGAAACAAGAATTCAAGGAACCGTCGTATTAACTATTAGCTTTCCTGAAGTAAATGTCTCTCACTTATATGAAGTAAGTGTTACGTTTCACCTCGAGCTATTGATATTTCCTCACTGGGAATGGGATGAACCAGTCATCCCATACCTCAGTCTCAGTCTATTCAGTTATCCCAGAAATCTCATTAATTAGCCGCAAATGAGATATTCCCTACTCCTCCTCTCAGCTGGGGCGTCGGAAATCCATAGCTCCTTGTTGCAAGCTGCGATATTTTTTTAACTATTTTGCCATCTATTTCTTCAAATAATTTTCTAGTTCATTTGATATTGGAAATCTCTTGATTATCCTGATACAATATTGGAAGTGAATTGAAAACTATTGTTAATACCATTTGATTGAATTTATTAAAAGTACGCCAATGAGCTAAAAATCAATTTGGTTGAAATCAATGATCACAAAAAGGAATAACTCCTAAAATCTTAGGCAATAGAAAACAGATCAATTCTCGTTTTCGAAATTAAAATGTGATTGGCAGTGGGCAAGCAACTTAGCGAATTTATACACTAAAAAAAAACAATTACATGCTGTTTTTTACTGTTTTTAATTTATTTAAATTATTTATTTAGTTAATACACTTATGGTTAGGTATACATTAAAATCTCATCATTCAACGCAAAACAATGCTTAAGGGTTCAGCTTTGCCCTCATTAATGCGTGACATCATGAAGGATAGTTTATTTTCACTGTCGATTAAACTACCTACTCAAGCAGCTCATAAATCCACTGAAACCAATGTAATGCACATCAAATGTCTTTAAATGGTACTTTATATAAGTGCCTGACACTGTTTTGACGTTAATAAGACTAAATTTTCTGAGACATCATCCCTAACTTGTATACGAAACTTCAAGATTCTTATTTATAATATTCTTTGCTTATTTAAGATTCGCCCATGCATATTTATTTACTTTGATTTCAAGATTAATTCTAAAATCTCTAGATTAGGTACCTAATTAGATTTTTGCATATCTTTAGCATACTTTGCACATGATGTCATACGAAAAACGGAGGTATTTTGGCCACCAGAACGGCCGATGTTATATTGTTATTACCATGGTAAAGGGTCAGCTCAACCAGACAATAAGTGTTCCTGGATATCAGACAATTACTTATATCACACATTTTTATCAGAGCGCGACCCGGGTTTCAATGAATTATCATCATCTTCAGGCGCAAACTATGATTTGTTTATCTCATTATTGTTACCTAGTTACTTGATGAATTTTAGAACGGAGGACAGAATAGGGAAAAAGGATGGGTAGAGATATTCATTTATGAGAGTACCGTCCTGACTTTCAATAATTTTTTAAATTTCTAACTGCTTCGTAGAGTCCAGTTCACGACGGTCATTGCAAAATTTTAAAATATTTATGTTAAAATCGCTCCTCTGGCAGTTGCATATTAAGTGTTTAGCAAAACTACTTTTTATCTTTGTTATATTTGTAAGCACTTAAAGGTAAACAAATGATAAAATGCGCCTGAAGATGATGGTAATACAATGAAACCCGGGTCGCGCTCTGATAAAAAATAAGTGGCATTAGTAATTGTCTGATATCCAGGAAAAATTATAGTGGAATACTACAAAGTACATCAAGAATTAGTGAATTTTGTTTCAACCAGACTTCGATATTGCTATTGAAACCTGGATTATAAATAAATATTAAAACAGAAAGAAACCGAACTTATTATTTTTGCCATAGCGATTTCAAATTTATAACTGCAGAGGGAATCACATCTACTACATGTCAGTGCATCTTATAGATCTTCCATGATTAAACGTTCCGCATGATAATTAAAATGATCGCATGCAAACGCATTTCGATTGGGAGAATCAAAGATGAATGCTGGCAATCTATTGTTCTCCTTACTCACCCAACCCAAGATCAGTGTGCTACATTGAAAATTTCGCGAGAATTCTCCGTGGGTGCATTATGTAGCTCGTATCGGCGTCTGGGAGGAGCGAAGTTGGATCCGTTGGGAAGGAGCTTGCGGATTCACATCTGGATTGAATATCCCAAGAGGGCTGGGAATCGAAATTCGACTGGAGAGAAGGCGGCCAAGCGTCAAAGGAACGGAGCCGTATGCCTGCGGGGTGAGCGTGGTAGCGTAATCCAACTAGTTCCGTGCGCGCATCAAACGCTTTTGCCAAGGATTCTCTCTGCTGGTAATTGGGAGCTAGTTCAACTTTTAGTGCTCCATTCGCAACACGCAACCCGTACCTGCTGCGCCTTTCCAAGGGACTTGAGTGATGAGCAGTGACATCAAAAGGAGGAGGAATGGGTGATGTGAATGACCTTCATAAGATGGAAGTAAAAGGCCAAAAGTCAAACGGATAATTCTTAGAGGTACGAAGGTGATGTGACAGTCGTATTTATATGAGAATGACAGCAATGATTGATTGCAAAGATTTTAATTTTAAAGAAAGTTGTTTTTGTTCATTAACCCCTTGAGTGTCAACCGATTTTCTAGGCACTATGCCAAAAGTGCCGAGGCATTTTTGCTGATTTTGCAGTTGGTTAGGGAAAAAAACAGGTCTCAAAAACAAGTGAAGGTATATGTTGAAAAACTTTAGGAAATCTTTGGTTTCACCTTTTTCATTATATTATTTGACGAAGTTTTGGTAATGTGAGTTAATTTTTATGATTTGAAGAAAATAGTTAATGTTAAAACAAAATGAATATTGACAATTGTATGGTTAGTTAATTATCAGCATCTAAGAGTGACATTGCATTTTGGAACTTTTCGCGGGAGATAGGAGGAGCACGATAGCGCTCCCCGGCACTCTAAGGGTTAACGAGTCAGGTGGTTAGATGGATAAAATAGGCAGATTTTTAAATACTAATGAATATTTTTTTTGAATTAGAAATTCAATAGGGAAGACGGCTATCCTTTATCCTCATCTTTCAAACGGCTTTTCCAACAATGGAATTAAAAATCAACATCCGCCTGACTAGCTATAAATAAATAAGGATCACAGATCTGCAAATCATTTGAACCCGAAGACGGGAGCTGGAACGTGCCCGAAACTGTCGTCCGCAAAACATGAATCAACGCGGTGTAAACCCGGAAAACCATCACCAATCAACTAACCGCGGAAGCCTCCGTAGTAATACTAATGAATAAATTTAAGACATATGATTAAGTTCTTTCCCGGCGTGTGACACTGGTGAAATCTTTTCGGGGACTCTGACGTTTTGATGGCAGACGCAGCCTACGAGCAACTCACCCGGTAGAATACCCGAGTTGATTTCTCCTAATTTAAGGCAGTCAAAGACTTGAAAAATGATGGAATGAAATATTATTCATTGTGGTTAGACGCCTGTACTAAATGGTCGAGAAAGAATGCTCTATACCTCTTTTTATCCAAATCATTCATGAATTAATCGATAACTTCGCCAAATGGGTAGATAAGTGGAATCAATGCGATCGGCTCTTTCAATCTCGTTAAATGTGTTTTCCCTGAAATTATTTTGCGGAACTCAGATGTCATATTACGGTTTAAAACGGATTCTCAAGATCCCACTAGATCCACTTCGCTAATACCACAGGGGTAGATAATTTGAGTCAATTTATCTTGTGTGTAACCTTTCTTTCATAATCATCATCACTGGTCAACAATCCTAGGATGGTTTGACGCAGCTCTCCACTCAGTTCTCTTATCAGATAATCTTTTCACACCTACGTATTTCTTCTCTTTCACATCCTTCTTTACTTGTTCCATATATTTTGATCGGGGTCTTCCTTTTCCGTTCTTGCCTTCCACATGTCCCTTGAAAATCGTCTTCGTCAGGCCATCATGTCTCAAAATGTAACCCTTCTTTAGGAAAATATAATTTTCTTTATTCTTTAAGCTAGTTTTGCTAAAGAACGTACCTAAAACCTTAGATTGAAACATAAAAAAGTCTCCAAATATAACACAATCATATGTGAAACGCAATGATGCTTAAAATATGATTTATTTACAAGGTCCAACTGCGTATTCAGGCATTATATGTTATTTGGGGTATTTATTACATAAATAATTAAGTTTAGATAAAATCTACCTCTAATACAAAAATGTATACTTACTAATTCTATGAGGCTAACCAATTTGGCAGTATTAATTCGGTTTTGGCAGCTTGCTAAATAATCAAATGCATGGATGGCTGTCTTTCTGAGCAGATATGGTAATAGTTAGATTGCTGCCTCCTGCCATGTGGAAGAAATTAATTACCCTCATCTTCGGCAGTAATATAGGGTCTTCAAATAATCTCTTACGTCTGCTTATGCAATACTGATATTGGTGTTCATATTGGGCTTTCCATGTACTAAGTACATTGTACTTACATATTTTCTGATACGAGTGGGCATGTATTTCTACTCATTTAACATCATAATCGCCGTGCATTTATTAAGTGAGTCGTCTATTATCGAATAGAAATTGTAATTGTAATCATGAAATAGTAATCCAAAGATTAATGTACTGTAGCCCATTACGTTCTAACCATTGCCATATTTCTATTTTCTCGAGGTTTCTCCATATGTCCTTCTTGATTCCCTCCCGTCTCTAATAAATATTTTAGTCTCCTTCCCACTTTTAATTAAGTAGATGTATCTCTACCTAGGTAGATATAGATCTATCATCTAGGGGGTCGTACTACTAATTACCTAATAGTAATAGTGGAATGTCACATATGAGTGGGTGAGAAGCAAAGTGGTACAAGTGATATATTTTTTTATTATTGCAGAGTTAGGTATAGAAATCTGCTACAGAAAACAAACGAGATAAATTAGATACTCAGTAGTGCATTTGATTTTCCATTCGATGTCAGCTCAGACCAGAGACTCACTTGCATCCCTTGGCAACCAAGTTTTTGTGTATCTCTTCTAACAATGAACGTTACCTAACTCTGCAGGGATGAAAATCACTTGTACCCCTTGGCTTCTCACCCCCTCATATCAGTTAATTATGAATACATTCCTAGTATGCCGTTTTCTCAATTTGATTCTCATACACCCTAGACCAGGGGTCTCCAAAATACGGCCCGCGCACTCGTTTCAAGTAACACGCGATCCTCGCTCATTTAACTCTGTGAGACGCCGCTAGGAACATTGCAGCTCTGTACTTCACGTCAAAGTCGCCTTCAACTATTCGTAAATAAGAAATACGCCACCGGATACTTAAGTAGACGTTGGTATTGAATACTTCAGTCATCGGCAAATTTGCTATCCGGCCCGCGGGTCGATTCGGAACTTGGAATGTGGCCCTTGTGGCCTAGTAAATTGGAGACCCCTGCCATACGCAATGCATCTTTTTATGGAGTTATTTTTTTAGACTCATTACTGCCTCAGCTGACTTCCGGACCAAAATAATGTCGGGACTGGCGCTTTGGCGGTTGATCTCCGTTGTATTAGCCACCACGCCCGTCGTCGTCAGCAGAGGGAGCCAGGAAGCGTACGTGCATGTAAAGCCATTAATTTTTCAACTCTGGGCAGCGTTCATTTGTTATCCGTCCGTGGCTCACCTCTGCGGAAACGGTCAGTCTTTTTCGTGAGGGAGTCATCTCTCAACGCACTCTGGGAGAGGGTATCTCATGCAGCGATTCAACCCCCTCCCTCATCCTCTCCCAACTAATCGTGATGTATCGCTTTCTGAACGAAAATAAACACAAAAGGTAGCGGCGAAACCTGCTCTTTTTTTTCGATTGGAAAATTTCCAAATTTGGTCTCCGGGACCATGAGGGAGAAAATTGATTGAAAAATTAACCACTCGCTATTTCCATTGAGTACAGAGCTAAGGGAATAATGGTCTGAGGGAAAGATAGTCACTCTGTCGTATTTCCTGATAAAGTTGGAAGATTGCAATTATTCGCATGATTACTCATCATGCAAATGATTGTAATCTCAAAATTTTTCCCAATGTATTTACAATGTATTTCTCAACGTTTTCTAGCGTATTTAATGAAAAGGTATCAGCTCTTACTTTAAAAGGAAGGAGGACCACGAAGTCAAATCATGAGCCCCCAAACGCTGTTACAATAATATTTTGACAAATCTGATTTGCGCTCAGATTTTTTTTGGCAGCTCTTTATACCACTTCCTATACCCACACGTATACCCCCCTTCCCCTCTTATATTTTATGTTATATTAATCCTTTACAAAATGGGGGGGTGAACAGTGTATTCCTCCCTTAAAAACTTTTCTATTAGCTACCATGGCATATGCAGTAAAAAGCGAAGAAAAAGGGTTATTTCAATGTTTTTAAAGTTATGTTTTTCAATTTTTACCCCCAAAATCTTTTCAACCCCAGTCAAGTTTGTCTCTCTATTGAACCTGATAGCCTTAAAACGTCAGTTTTTTCAATCAGATTACATTAGTAAAAGTCACTTGAAAAGAGATAAGTTTAGATAAGGGGTTGTTTTCCCCAATTTAGGCGTTGCTCGTAAAAATGGAGGGCGATAGAAAAAAATGGAGGTCATTTTCGGATTCAGCGGCTCAAAATTAGCCAGAAACACCCTAAATTGTAGCCAGGCATTTTTTAAACTTTTTTTGCAGAACAGTGATATTGCTGATATAGATGATGAACATCGCGGATGTATGTAAACACGGCACCAACCAGGTCCATCATTAGCCCTGAAGGCGATGGTCGGGTTGGAGTGGTGGCTAGAGTTTTGGTTTCTCACCCGGTGGGCTTGGGTTCAAATCCCGGCACTGACAGAATTTTCAGAGACTGCCCGATCCCTGCTTGAATGATGTGTGGAGGACACATCAAGCGCAACACTCCGTCCTTTGAATGGGACGCTAAGCCGTGGTCCCCATGGGGCGTTTCGTTAAGAGCAGGCTAATGCCGACGCCGGGTTTCTCTCAAACCATTCCTTCCATACCCTATTAAGCGCAACACTCCGTCCGTTGAATGGGACGCTAAGCCGTGGTCCCCATCCCCTTTGCTTCTTTCGTTAATAGCATACTAGTGCCAACGCCGGGTTTCTCCTTACCCATTCCTTATTCCCTTCCCTCATGTAGTAAATGACCTCAGCTGTCGACCGCCTTTTCCAAATACTCGTCTTCTTTTCTCATATTCTTCCACCAACTTCCTCCTTTCTCAACCTATCCGTTTCTTTGATCCTGTGTACCCGTGGCTAACCCCATAGTCTCGAAATCATCGAGTATTTGTGGTCAGATTTTCCCATTCCATGGGACCATGGGCTCAATTTGTGTCTGGGGAATCGGAGGCACAAAGGGTTAAGCGTTGTGTGGTGGTAGGGCTGCTGTTGCGGAGAGTGCATTTGTTGTCGGTGCGGTTTGTGGGCCGAATGTGATGGTGTGGGCATGGTGTTTCGTGGTCGCTTCGGGGGAGGGCGCTGCCTCCGCCGGCGGCGGCTATTAATTGATGAGCGGTTGGTGCCACGCCCGATTGATGTGCTCCCATCGGAGGCCGTTTAGGAGCGTGACATGACGGCAGCTTCATTTCTCCATTTTTTTTTCTTCCCTCATTCCACTTCCCTTTTGAAATAACACCCTCGTAGTGGTATTGCGAATTTTAGCCTGCTTGCAGTTGCGTGAAAACATCAGGTTCAGTTTTCTAAATAATGGACGGTGGCTTAAACATCAGTATTTTACCTTTCACGCCACTTACGAAAAATGCTGCAGGAGCATGAGCTCAGTTTGCGCACACAACAGAAAGTACGGATGTATTGCGTGACTGCTCGTTTTGCGGAGGGAGGCATTAAAAAGTTCCATCGTGGCATGAAAATGGAACTCATCTTCATCAATTTAAATTATAATGGATAGTTGAACAAACAAGAAGCATAGGATGCATTAGAGCGCGCCATTCCCCTGATATGAGTATCTTTCCACTCATATCATGTAAGACAGAATATGCAAAGAAAACCTACTTTCCGCAGGGGTTTTATACTGGCGTTGTATTACTGTTGAAGTTTTTCCTAATTACTTGATTGATATGCTTGCATGAAGTGTAGCTGGCATTTTTAAGTCAGTTTGGAATAAGAACAAAAAGTACTCTTAAAATCTATTTTTTAGCTCAAATAACTATTATTTTATATTGGATTTTTATTGCAAAGCTCTTTTGAAATGCTCTGAAGAGGTAAAACTGCAGCTAATGAGGAAAAGCGGAGGATTTTCTCTATTTTATAACTGAAAAACGTCGATCGCTGAATTTGAGGACCACCAATTAAGTTCAAATCTGCATGGACTGTATGTCTTATGTATTTAACTGAATTGTACGTTGCGTATGCCCAATAAGAAATAGCTGGAAACTTCCTCACAATACATCGTATTGTATGAGGTCAGATATATTGGGAAATAACGAAAACACTAGCAATCAATTATGCTACTAAGGAAGAAGCCCATTGATTTATTCAATGCGAGCTTCTCTGTATATTATGAGCATTGAAAGGAATTCTTGGAGAGGTAATTATTAAAATCAATGCACTACATCAGCAGGCAAATAATCCGGTTCAAGGAATCTATTTATATTTGGTCTATTTTAATCCATCATGAACGTAAATATTCTTTTAATATTAAGTTATCCGTCTGGGATAATTACTTGTAACAATGGTGTTATGAATGATCAATATATTACGTCACATCGAAAGCAAATCTACTGAAAATGCGCTAACTTCATAAGAAAACATATCCATATTTAAATTCATAGGCGCATAAAATTAACACATCTAATAATAGAAATATTAAATTAGTTTTACCGGTACTCTATTTTCACGGTCGGCCCAATGTCTGGTTCTGCAGAATAGATACACAGTATTACAAAGATAAGAAATTGAGCATTTATGGCGTCTCCCAGAAAAATTCTTGATAAATGAAGCCCTTCCAATACCTTTTTAACTATCATTTTCTGATAAAACCTTCGTTATGTGACTTAGAAAATATATTATACCATTTTTAATTTCGCACGCGTTAGTCTCCGTGCCTTGATGTGATCACTATCTGAAACAGGAGGATAAATTTATGATTTATTAGTTTTTTTATTATTTCGGGTTTCGATTTGTTAAAAATTTATGATAGAAGCGGAAATTTTAAAATACCGCCGCTATATCCTTGTGGAAAATAACAAGTATCTTTGAAGGTTCGTTCTTACATAGTTAGTTTACTTTTACCTATTACTCCTTTATAAGAGAGGATACATGCCAAATTTTCAAACCTTTTCCCATTAAGCAGGTGGAAGAATTAATGATAACTGTGTCGAAACTTTCAATTTCTCATGCATAAATAAATAGTGAAGTGTGAGGTAAAGAGGTGGGTAAGAGTAAATATTTAGGGGGGATGATGCAGATTTGGAGGGAAGATTGAGAAGTGCTCTGGGGAAACGGGGGGAGATTAGGAAGGAATTTCGAAACAGCAGCGGGGATAATAATAAGCTTCCGCCAAAAGGTTTTTGGATACACAGAGTATTTTGAGAGGAATCTGCAGTACTTCAGGAGTTGTTAGAAGAGACTATTCAAAGCATTCTTTGGTTCATAAACATGGGGTAGCAAATTCTTTATTGCTGAACTATCGCAACGAAAACATTTTTTAATGTACTTCGCTGTTACCATGAAAACAGTTTTTCTTGGGTATCCAGACTTTTCGACACCATATTTATTGCTCTGGATTTTTTAAGGACATTAAATAATTAAGGTTGGATTAAAATGTGCGATTATAGTTGTATGAAACAATTATTCTGAAAATGGGTGTGATTACGGAATCGAATATTTGATACTCGCTCATATATCTCGTTTCATTAAGCTCAAATATTGATTGTTTCAAACAACAATAATAATCACACATTTTCGTCAAAATTTTATTCATTTTAGTGCCATGAAAAGTTTCCACTGCCACTTGCCACTGCTCCTGCCACTCCCAGAATAATAATAAAAATGTCTTAAAGATAAATATCTAGGAAAAACAGTTTTTATGGTACCTGCCAATTATTTCCAAAAAATGTTTTCGTTGCCATAACTCAGTAACCAAGTAGTGGCGATCCCATGTTTAAGGACAAAAAAATGCTTGAAATTGTCTCACTAACCACATGCTGAAATGTCGCAGATTTCTCCTAAAACTATACGAATAAATTATGTTCGACTTCCCAACACAAAATCGTTAAGCCTCATTTCATGTTCATGTCTGATTAAAAACATATACGATTGCCTAATCTCACCCAACTGCAATGTGCATCCAAAAAACATGTTTTAACTGCCACAAGAAATGATAAAAAAAACTGTCTCCTCCACTACATCCTGAAGTATTGCAGATTCACCTTGAAACACCGTGTATAAATGGGGAGGATTGGCAAAAGTGGGGGATGTTGAAGAGCTGTGGCGGCAAAGCAGGGTTTCGAGTTTTTCCACGAGGCAGGAAGGATATATATGAGGGTAAGGGGTGTGAAGGGCTACGCTCATTTATACCCCCAGGGTGAGGATTTCACTCCCGCCGTATTTCGCATACTGCCCGCAGGACTCCGCCCCCTTTCTTTATTTTGCACGTAAGCCAGAACGAAAATGGATGAAAAATTCATAAGCCAAGCATTTTTAGCTTCCGTCTGGACGCCTATCCCATTTTTTTTTCTGGCCGCACCACCGCGTGTCTTGGGGCGCTCATATCCCGCGGCGGGCACGGTCTGGGTGAGATTAGGAGATCCGCTGTGAAGAAGTGACGAGGAGGATATTCATTCGCGCTGGATGGTGGTGCGCTGTCGTGGTGTTGGTGATGGTGGTGGTGGTGGCATGGACTGTCTCTTGTCGTGGGATCGATGTCGCCAACCCAGATGTGAATGAAGTGGTCTCCAGATTTGAGTCCTGAGGTGGTGGCTTTAAGTCGCCTGCCGCGTTTCCAGTTGGATGCTGTTGATTAAAGTAGAATGAAGACCTGACGAGAGGGAGTATCTTTCTGTCGAAAATATATCACAAAATATTTAAAATTCCTTCGCCTGAAAGTTTTTTCATTTTCCTAGTAAATTGATCAATGATGGTATCCCATTAGAGTAAGTAGATTTTTATAAAAATGTCAGTATCATTACTTGTAATTTTAATGACGCCGATATATTATATTTTAACTTAATATTGCTCAAGATGTCATGTGTTTCAATGCTCTTCAACTCATCAAAGTTTTCAGGTATATATCTTCGTCTCGATTCTTCCATCTAAATGAATGGAAAAAATAATAGTTATGTTTTCGCTAGCTACAAGCATTCCCATTAAATTTCAAGCCGCACAATTTCTCTTTATCCTTGCCAACTTTATTCGTTCTTCGTCATAATATACATTATAAGGTATTGTGCTCAATGCTAAAAACATCTTAGGTCCGGACGTCTATGTCTGAAATGGTGGAAACCAATTTTGCTTCCAGGTAATACTATTTCTCCCTCCAAAATAATTTATTTTTATAAATTAATGGATGGAATGGAAGTGTAGTAAAGAGAAATGTATGAAGTATTGCTAAGATAAAGAGGAAAACATTTTAGAGGTAAGCAGATTTGAGATATGGGCAACGACTGATCTCATCCTTCATCAAACTCGGATATTCATAAATCCCTTTAAAACAAGGTTGTAGTTCATCACTGTTTGACCGTCAGTTTCTAGGAAGATCTGGTATTATGTTTGTCTGTTCTCCAATGTATTGCAAATGCAATGGAGCATTGTTAAGAAGTATGCAAAACAATGATTATTTTTCATCGGCTCTCATTTCAATATCTCCATAGATGATTGTACTAATGAATTTTTTATTACATAGTATCACGTCATAACCGATTCCCATCAAAGTTCAATAGAAATGCGCAAATTCATTAAATCAATTATTTAGGGAAAAACCAGTTTTGTATTTCTGCAGGAAAACTGGTGAGGTACTACGGTAGACTTAAATAATATTTATAGGTCTGTCTCTGAATCAGGTTTCCAATTGTAATATCCATGATCAATTGTAAAAAAAACCAATCGTATTTTCCACAATTTAAAATAATGCACCACTACCGATCATGGCTTTGACACCATTGTGTCCATCTCAAGGTAGATGACTTTTGAATGACATATATGTGTTCAAACCATGTCATTATTTTATAATGGTCGGCAGTGCATGTAAGTGCTCTTTCTTTTTTGCCACAGAATCAGCAATTATCGAATCTTTTGCTGTCCAGAATAAACGTGATAACTTTAAAATGTGTAGGCTGGGTAGTCATGAGATCATAGTCAATTCATTTAATCAAGCTTGCCAAGGATTAGATGTAGTGAATATACAGTAAACATACAATCAAAATCAAAGTATAGAAACATTTAGGATAGATATACTCCAGAAAGCATGAAAAATTAAAGATTTCAAGCTCCGATTGAAAGGAACTTATTCAAGAGACTATTTTTGTTCATCAAAATGAATTCATCACATTCTCTTTTGTGAATTTTTTTGTCAATAAAAATCAGGGACACCATTAGCGTTGATCGCTTCAAGAAATTTGATTGCCCATTCTGTTCTGGTACGAAGCGAAACAAAGTTTAGGATCCATGATAGAATATTTAACACCAATAGAAATTTCCACACCTGACTAGGCAAATGCACATCCGACAACGGTTTCGACACCTTGATATTGAAACTTACGTAAAAAGTTTCGAACCCATGGTGAGCATTGGAGTTGTGTAGTAAAGTATGGAAATTTATTATCGCATTTCCACCACGATAAGACTGAAACGGCTGTCTACAGTTGTATTACTTTAGGAATTCACTCTTTGGACTGAATGTAAGCTCACAAAATTTTATAGAATAAAATAAAACTACTTTGTTTTATTCCACACTTTATTTTAAATAGCACAACCCGGGTTTCAGCATCTGATGCTATCACCTGATGATGGTCGTGCTATTTAAAATAAAGTGCGGAATGAAACAAAGTAGTTTTATTTTATTCTGTTCTATAATGAAGCAATTCCACAAAGTAACGCCTGAGACCGTGTCTTATATCACAAAATTTTCAATTTTTTTCAAAGAGATAAATATTTTTTTACTGGAGGATGAAATAGTGCGAGACACAGTCCGGGATGTGCTGTGGATCTCGTGAGCGTCGTGGTCCAAGTCGCCTTTCGAGGAAAACGAAGCCGTCAGAGGGTCCGGCAGGAGCAGGTGGCCCGAAGGGTTGAATTGGCTGAGGGATGGAGAGATGCTCCTTTTCCAAATTGGACGGACGAAGGCGTTAGCGGAAGCGATGGAAGGAAAGGGGCGGAATGAGTGGATTCCCGCTCTCTCCCAAAGAGGACGGGCAGGGTTTTGAAGGAAGGAACCCCTCAGGAGGTGAAGAGGAGCGAAGAAGATAAAGCAATGGGTGACAAAATAGATCCCTGCGGGAGGAGCAGCAGCAACCCATTCCATCTCGTTCCGTCCCGACCCTTTTTTCCCATTGACACTGACGTTTAATTTATTTCCCAAGCAGCCACCTCCTCCGCTGGCCTCTTACTTCGCACTCTTCCCCGGGCGTCGCCTCCACTGCTCCCAAACCAATAAGGTTATTCTTCTCCGGTGAAACAGTTTTGAGGAATCCTTTTCTTTGGCTTCTTGGCTGTTGCATCTGCTTCCAAGTCTGTCAAGGTGCGTCTAAACAATCTACGTCTGACATCTAGTACTATGAGCCTATGTTAAATTGCCTTGTTGTAACAATATCCTGAATAGCTTAGTGGTCTTATCAGTGGCCTGGAAGTGTAAAGGTCCGCGGTTCGATCCCCGATCCAGGGTAATTATTTCTCATGGCAATTCATGTATATTCCACCGCCGTTCACGAGACAGGCTTTGAAATATTACACATGCTTCCAATTACTACAGAAATAGCATATCATCGTAGAATTCTATATTATTTCCATAATAATGTACCATGAACATACGTTCAACTGGGGTACCTTTGGTCCGTTCAAGGTAATTTTGGACGTAAAAAGATTCATAGTTCTGTATTTTGCCATTTGTATTGAGTTATCGACATAGTTCTTGCATCAGTACAGGTGACAGTTTTGATTCTTCTTCTGATTAAAGTTTGATCAACATTCTGATGTAGGTTGGGAGCTAATTTTGAACATTAAATTTTTATATGTGCATTGATACATGGCAATATAGTATGATTCTCCCTAACCGAATAAAATAAATTTACAATTTGAAATAAAGGAGCACTTGAAAACAGTATGCTAAGGAATATTTATTATGGGGTACCTTTGCTCCAATCCAACTAACAGTTTAAAACTAGATTCGTATGCACTAATTAGGTTGAACCAAAGTTAGCCCAGTACAAGGTAACTTCGGCCCAAATTTTTGAAGAAAAGATTCTGGTTGTTAAAATACGTAGATAGAAGCTCAGAAACAGCCTTACATTGAAGGTGCAGTGATATGTTGTTTATTCGTATTTGGTAATCATAATAATTTAATCAGTCGTAGATATTATTTTTGTTAATGTTGATACATGTTGTTTTTTCCCATTTTTAATTAGTGCATCGAAAATAATTGTGTAATGATGGTAATCTAAACACAGGTCCGCCTTTTGGGTTACCTTCAGCTCCTTATATTTTGTTTTATGTATTTATTGCAGACAATATGAAGTTATTATAATACATTAATATATTATTAACTTAATAAACATTATTATAAAATTATTAATTTTTTCAAAATCTCCATTCGCGGCGATACAAGTCATCGATATTCACTTTTCAAGAAAAATACACGGCAGTAATATGTAATTTAGAAAAAAAATCATATATACCACACATAAAACGCATGCGAGGTGATTGTAAACATAAAAAATTACCACTACGGTCAAAGGCGAAATTTACACTGGACTAGGCATCGCTGCCTAGTGACTTCACCGAATAAAATGCGCGCGAAACAGCAACAGACATGTAACTCTTTGCTGCCATGTTCTTGGGCCCCATATTATGAAGTTCCCTTAATGATCACCCAGGGGATTGCACAGAGGAGGCCAAATGCCATCCCACAGATGCTTGATTTCTGTTGCCAATTCGGTCGCATTTTAATCTGCTGACAAAAATGTCTGCGACGCGGTAATGAGAGCAATGCGATCCACTTTTTTCCAAAATTTTGCAGCATAATGTTTGTGATTACGAGGCATTGCATTGAAAGGTAATGAATTTGATAGATCGCATCATCATGTGTATAAGTTTCGCTAAATAGCCAAAATTATTCCTCATATCCCCGAATTCTTTGTCCGACAGCGACGCAAGTGGCGACTTTTGTAAACCCATTAAACCCATTCGCCTCTTAATTTTTTTATGGAAATTTCTAACTTAAATACCTTTTATATTTTTCCTGGGGTTTTCATTTACCTATTATTTTAAAGAATATGAAATTTTGTGAGAAGATGCATAGGATTTTTATAGGATAATTTTAGTTGTTTTTTGGCGCATGATATTTAGTTTTAAGATTATACTCATTAAATAAACAATTTTCAAATGCAACAACAGCAATGACGCCACCAGCAGTTCGCCGGCTCTTTACCTTAAGGAAAATCGTATCAAACCCGAATGGGTTAAACGCGCGGGCGGTGCGTGACAAAACTTTTAGAGGCCGACTTGAGGATATTTTGTAGTATTCGTAATGGCGTCATGGCGTGGTAGCAACAATGACTCCAACACCTACCTTTCGTCGAGATGACAACGAGAGGCTGCCGCTGGATATTGAAGTCGCTGCTGTCGCAGTCTCCTCCGATTCGGGAAGGCAGTTGCGGCGGATTGAGTGAGATGTGATTCTCGCCCAAGAGAAACAGTCCGTCCAACTCCTTTCCGTCTCGGTGGGAACTCCAGGCTCCTATCAAGAAATGGAAATCAGCCGATTCTAATCCTGGAAGAATTCAGGTGATATCCCGGCACACGCCACAAAAAGGCATTGAGTGTCCTGACCACAATTTAGTGGTTAGTGGCAGTGGGTGCTAACGAAACAATTGTAACACAAAAACCGAGCAGACGAGAGTGAACTAAGTAAAGAAGAAGTCATATGTGACAAATGCACGGCGGCAATTCCCATGACTAAAATTTTCTTCGTGCGTAAAAAGACTTCTCTAATTATACAGAGTTTTTCAGGAGGAATCTGCAATCCCTCAGGAGGTTGCAGGGGACACAATTTTAGATATTTTTTATTCATAAACATGAAGTCGCATTCCTTCATCTCATCTCCTTATTTCCTTATATCATAATAACTAGAGATTCTTCTTTTAAAATATGTACTGCAAGACTTGAAATTAATCCATAAATTAGAGCCATCTGCAGTAAGTCGACAACAGACCCTTTTCTTCCCTTTTTATCGGGATTCTGGAAAAAAATATTTTTACGCATCTTCATGAAGCGATCCACTATGGGGCCTATCAAATTCACTTCTTTCTAATGGCAGAAAAGATCTGGTTCCACGTTGTGGCAGTCATGTTAAGAGGAAGTAGGGCTCATTTATGGCCTCTCACTCATAACTGAACAGGTAGACCTTAGTATTGAGGTAGAACATGAAAAGGTTTTCAAACAATGTGCGATAAAAAAAACCTTGAGCAAGGTAGTAGGTAGAATGCGATTGCCGACAGTGCTGGGCTAACAGCTCCTGGGAATTTTTGAATCGATGAAAGAAACTCCCTGCTTCGGCAATTTCTTTAGTAAACGATATTATGCATAAATTATTATACTCCTTTTGTATATTAAGTACAAATACCTTAGTTTATTACGGGTTGTAAAAAGAAAATGTGAATAAATCCGAGCTTTCTACTTTAAAATGTCGTTCTTTATGGGCGTTAATATCAAATTTTACTTTAATGTTAGTTTTTTCATTGTTCCCATAGCATATAATTTTTCCAGTTAGTATTGCTTTTTAAATTAATTGAATGAAACGTACTATACCTATTATATCTCAGTTTACTGCTTAATCATCATTATCCTGTAGTTTAAGTGAAAAGAAAGGCGTTGTACGCCTGCAAATTGAGTGTAAAATAATGAAATTCCTCATTTACTTTCTAATAATAATTTCCACGACATGGTGTCGCTATGTCTTTAAGTTACTTTTTTAATGTTTATGTTGAATACGAAGCCGTCGTCTGCAAACTGTAGAATAGTTAGCAATGGTAAATGGAAATTTCCAGGTATAAATGCTGCGTAAAAGCTCTACATTTCCCAAACATGCATCGCTGAGGTAAATATTTTTCTAAAACAATTTCACGGAGTCGTTTTGCGTTGAGTTGGCTGAATATGATTTTAACCGTACCCCGAGGGGGTACCCGAATTTTCAGGCTCGCTTCCTATTCACGTAGAACCGTATTATATATCCATCTCTCCTAGTCTCGGTGGTGAAGAGTAAACATTGACACAATGCATGCAGAGTGATCGCTTCCAAAGTGAGTGCGATAAAAGCAACTCAGGGATCAGCGTATCATCGATAAAACCCGCGTCAGAGACCGCTCTCGGTGACAGAATCGAACGGACGCGAATGATCGACATCTTCTTTATGGACACGGGAAATTGCGGCTTGTTTTCACTGCGGCCCTCCTCTCAAATGACCGCTTTGTTTGCGTATTGTTGGGTGGGCGGGAGATGGGTAGAAATTGACGCGGGGAAAAAAATTGGGCGTAAAGAAAGGCATTGAATAACTCGGATGAAATCAATCCTCATTATCGGTTGTCTGTGTCTTGTTTTTCTCTGCGTGCCGCTAATATTAGTTTTTTTTGTATAGCGGCGAGGTACGATGTACACCCATAAAGTAAGTACCGGATTTTTCTAGCTCCATTGCAGACTTCTGTAGGTGCTCCGGCCATACGCACTGGTCTCCTTGTTTTTTTTGCCTACAATTGACGTCATTTGGGTTGCGTGAAGTATTCTCGGTTTATTTCGTTGCATATCACCAATTTTCAGTGAACAACGGTCATTATCGGTTGTCTGTGGCTTATTGTTCTCTGCGTGCCGCTAATATTAGTTTTTTATTTTCATAGTAGCGAGGTGCGATGTATACCCATAAAGTTAGTACCGGATTTTTCTACCTCCATTGCAGACTTCTGTCCGTGCTCCGGACATACGCTTTGGTCTCCTTGCTTTTTTGCCTACATTTGACAGACGTCAATTGGGTTGCGTGAAGTATACTCGGGATTTCTGCCCATTTATTTCGTTGCATATCACCAATTCTTCAATGGACGACTCGCCACTCGTCATCAGGTTAAATTAATGACTCGGACGGTAGTTTAATTGAGTGTCAAACCGTTGAAATTCATTTTTTTGTATTTTTATTAAATTTAACTTTATTGAATTTAACTTTTATTGAATTAATTTCCCGACGCTAGAAGTGTTACTTAGCAAAGTTATTTAGCAAAGTTTAAATTTCCAGTATTGTTTCATCCAGATGACCGATTATTGATACGTTGGAGATACACAACGATTTAGTCTGGTAGTAATCCTAAGAAAACTTCACTCCATTAATTCGCCAGGGAAGAATAACTTTGTTATTTAGGTTGCTTTCTCTATGGTTTTTTTCTTGCCCGCGTACATTATAAATGTACATACATAACCACTTCCAAATCTGTTGGCCGTGGGATTTGACAATTATTTGATGTTTGATCTCCGACAAATGTTAGAATGAAATTCAATATTATCTTAGAACTATATTAAGAAAGAAAGGAAGTAATTGTGGCAGGCGAGATGAAATGGAATTACATGGAACTGTTGTAAATCTAAGAAAATAGTCTTAAATTTAGGAAACTGTACATAATAATGCATTGGAAGTCAATAAGCGTTTCAAAAGAGTAAGCATTTGGAGATATAGTGGCAAATCGTTCCATTTTAATTTAGGGAAGAATGCGAAAAATCTATCATCACAGGTTCTAAACTGCATTCAAATTCTATTACTGAAGAAAATAAACGATTAAATGCATATACTGAAGAATCTTCTTATTAAAATCAAGGACATTTCCTGGAAGAATTATTTTCGGTACTTGCGTAAACCCCAACTTACACTCTATTTGTAAATTCATAGCTCCCGACCGCCTGTCAGGTTCTGTGACGGTATGCTCGTGAGAAGCGATGGAAGGGATCGAATTATTTTTTTACAGCCCCCGGTGGCCACAGGACTACGAGAGATGGTCATGCTAGAAACGGTACATTAGAGTTGTCGTACGGTTTATTTCCGTGAATTCGATTCTGCCCCTGGCAAATGTCCGGGCGAAGGTCCACGGTGTTTCACTGGAACGCCATGCGTGTTAAGGTTCCCTGAAGGCGGCGAGGAGCTTTGATCTCCTGCATGAAGACTTTCCATATGCATACATATGTGTTAGTTCCATTCAAGTAAAGATTTGCCATATATTGTACGTTCTTTACCCGTAAACGCCTAGCGGTACCATATGGTACTAGCTAGTAGTGCAATGCTAAACGAGTCCTTTTTTGTTATTTATTGTAATTTGTTTGGGATTTTGAGAGTTTTAAATTGATAAGCATGTTTATAATTAACGTTTTTGAGAAAGGTTTGCTTTTTGAAGCAAGATTTGACATTTAAGAGTAATTTAGGATGAATGATGAATGAATCTTTCTTCTTGTGAAAAATAGAAACACTTTAACGTTTTTTTCCATTAAAATGTGAAATTACTAATGTTTATTTGATTTCGATTTTTTTTACCCGTTAAGGACCTAATGGTACCACATTGTACCAGGCTGTATCTTCAAGACTACTTATGCTAAAAGTATAAAATTTGCATCCAAGTAATCAGATTTTAAAATTGAATATTACGAAAAAATTCGGGCGAAATTTTTAATTCAGGCGTTACCGGGTTAATTACGTGCGGAAAATGTTGCATTCTGCTCTGTTAAATCTAAATAGTCTTCAATTATTTCCTTCATACATGCTACCTGTTCATTGTTTTGCCTAATTGGGTTTCAAACCCTTGTCACTCACTTTTATTGATTTTTCACATCTTTTATCTATCCACTTCGTTCATTTCGTTCTTGTTTCATAAAATTCAACGTGAGTCAATACTTAAGCTTCTATTACACTTTCATTTTTCATGAACAAGTTAAGGTATGGCGGCAATTATAATTCAGATGATGAATCTCAGATAGTCATGTATTAATACTCAGAGTCAATGTGGAATGAGGTGGTTCAACATACCCCCTCCAGTATATTTCTATACATACAGATAGTATATCTCCAGTATATCTCCTTATATCCCCTTCTCTATATATCCAGAGAGAGAGTGTTTGTTGCTTCATTAATAAATTATGTAAAGTGTCGAAACCATGGACGGAAGTGGAGTTTTATATTTAAGCGTGGAAATGACCATTTTTAGTTTTTATTTTATTATGGATATATCGCATATACACCACGTCAAGCCTGAAACTATTACAAACTTTTTTAGTAAATATATAATCCAAAATTCACCTCATGTATTTTCATCTTGTTCCAAAAGTTTGACTCAAAGCTAAGCTCAGCAGGGGGAATGCGAGAGAGGGGTAGAAAGAAAGCAGGGGGCGAGGCAGGGATAAGGAGGTGCGGTAAATTTTGGAGGGGGATGGGGTCGTGGGATGTTTGGAGGGATATTAGTGGGCAGTTATTGGGCGTGGTCGCGGACGATAAGGTTGTGCATTCTCCCAACCTGACCACCCGACACCGTGAACAACTCTGCCATTCCCACGCCCAAAAAATGCCCGCGGTGCCATAAAAACGGAAAAGGTTGGGGGGAGGGGTGAAACAGCGGTCTCATCAATTCACAGAGGTCACTTATACTGCCCGAGGTACACCGCCGAGGCGCAAACCCTTCAACCCCCGCACTCCCCAACTGCGATATCCGAGGCCACTGCCCTCAGCCCGAGCCAAAAATCGGACACGTAGCCCATATAACGCGTGAAATTTATGTGTACCTGGGCGCAGTCGACGGCTACCTGTAGCGTACCTAATCTCGTACCTTTAAGGAGTGTCGCAGTATAATTCAGAGAGTTTACTCACCAAGTTTCACGGATGTGTTTTTGGGAAGTTGTACCTGCGCCAAGTTTTATAAGTCAGCTGAAGCTCATTAGTGGGTAATGCCTTGAATAAACGGGGAAAAAACTGCACTGTTCTGCTATTTATTTTAATTTAGGGATTTTCACGGAGAAAAAAATACATAAGATATTACAAATGATAAAAAAATGGTTTTTATATATCATCTTCACCCCTTTTGAATTGTTATTTATTGTCTTGTTGTCTTAGTCTTTATAAAATTAGCCCTGCATGTACTTGCCCATTCTGTGTAGTTGTTGAAAATTATGCGTAGCCATGCCTATAATTTGAGACCACCAAGTAATTCAATTTTTATTCGGCAACATTACTACATCTTCAGCAAAGGAATTATCGATAAATGTATTAATAAATTGATTTTATTTGCTCAATGTAAGTATGAACTAAGCATATTTTAAACGCTTTTTGAAAAAATTTAGGAAGAGCAAGCAAAAAAGAGCATTAACGAGAAAGTCGGTAACGCATATCGGCTGTATTATACGAAATATTTTATTTGATATTTATATATACTTTCATAAGTACATATATATGTATATGCGTGTGTATTCTTTGAAGCTTCCTTCTTTGCCTTGAGAAAAGGTCTAGTGGAATAAGTTATACAGCAGCCTCTGGAGTATTTTCTTCATGGTGTTTTAAACGACGGTGCCGAGGTCTCCGTAGATGCCAAGAGTCAACGTTGGAATTCTTCCAACGCCACTAGTGGAATAAGTGAGAAAAAATACGACTTCTGGGAAGAGGTTGGCGAAGGTGTGTTTAAGAAGTATTCGGATGCCGGGCCTCAACCGTTTCTAGCTCTTCTCAAAGCCCTAAGGCTCCATGCGCTGCTCTCGTTTTGAGATCTTCCTCCAACCTATGGTCGACTCAACAATCCCAATTCCCTTTACGTATTTTTTCTGTCGTCCGAAAACCATATTTGGGTCTCTTCCCTCGCTGACTTTTTCTTACATTTTCTCGTCTAAATTTCCTGCTTGGGCATTTTCAAGAAGTGGCCGGAATATTTTTCCCAGCAAGAAAACCTTTTTTTCGTCCTACTGCGCGCAAAAGGACGTGGAAATTGCTGGACCTGGAAAAATACTGCGACCAATACTGTCTCTAGGAACATTGACTGCACGCTATTCTTACAACATAGAAAAAAGGATAAGGTTTATGAATGCCCATTGTTGGCTGCCTTCAATAGATACCAATTTTTTCCCACGGTTACAACATTGGACAGTTGATGCATTAACATGCGTGTGTTTTTATCTTTTGATAAGCCATAATAGAAAGAAAATATAGTTCCTAGTCTTATATGTTCTGTTTAATGGTTAATAGCGATTTCAATGGCATGAATTATTGGTATTTTAGATGAATTTTAGCTATTTGAAGTGAATTTTAGCTATGAAAGCATTTGTAAACGGGAGAATCTCCTTCCAAACAATTGAATCTACATCTACATCTACATAATACCCCGCAAGCCGCCTAAAACGCGTGTGGCAGGGGGTGTTAGGACACCAGCCGTTTACAGCAAAAAAAATTAAGTGCTCCAACGAAGTTGGGACTACCGTTTATTAAAGTCCTTTATGGTTCGGGAGAAAAATGAATTCGCATATCTATCCGTTCGGCAAAACATCTCTCTTAATTTATCACTTCTATCGGACCTGGATATATAGTGTGGCTCTAATATTATGTTCTCTGTATCGCTCTTAAAGATATCCATTCTCAATTGTTCAAGCAATCTAAGCCTAGCGCGCAGCCTCCGAGTCTCCAAAGGCTCCCAGACTAATTCGCTTAACATCTGGGTAACACTGTCTGTGCGCCCGTAGCAGTTTTTGACGAAACGCGCAGCCTTCCTTTGAATTTTATTCAGTTCGCGGATTAAGTCTTTCTGCACCGGATCCCATATGCTCGCTGCATATTCAAGGTGCGGTCGGACGCGAGCGAAATAGCACCTTTCTTTTACTTTCTCATCCGAAAATCTTCCCACAATACGCTTGACGAATCCTAATTTCTTTAGGGCTATGCCGCAAATATTCTTTATATGTGTTCCCCACGTGAGGTTCGAGGTTATCGTAACTCCCAGGTACTTCACTTCGTCTGTTGCCTTTATGTTAATGCCATCCACTGCATAAACATGGTTAAAGTTGGACGAATTCCGCAAGAAATGTAACGCCATGCATTTGCTCAGATTAAGTTCGAGTCCCCACTCTTGGCTCCACAAATGAACGTTGTTTAAGTCAGATGATAGAATTTCATAGTCAGAGTGATCACTAATTTCGCGATAGATGGCAGCGTCGTCAGCAAATAAACGTATTTTACTGCTAATGCGGGAGCAGAGATCATTAATGTATATAATGAACAACAGGGGGCCGATTACGCTTCCTTGTGGAACACCTGATTTAACGTTTACAACATCGGAGCTAATTCCGTCTAGAACAACTTTTGAATGCGAGCATTTGCAAAAGAAATGTTACAATCTTTGTCTCATCTACTCTTTGCTCAACGAATATGCAATATCGACGGGTATAGTTACTATTTTCCACGTCTGAATATTTCAGTTGAGATTCTAGCATGTATAATTAAAGGATTCATTCGGTGAAAAGTAGTTTGATTTGGACAAATAACATATTTCAGCATGAGTTCGTCACAAAATCCAGGAACGATGAACTAAGCGTGAAATTACATTTCCATGATAAAATTTTTGAATTCATACACTATAATTGGAGTTCAGAATTGTCATTTATATGAGAAAGTTAAGAAAGAGCACAATGCTTTGGTAGAGTTTACGGAAGATTTCTTTTTTAAGGAATTCAATATTAATTATATACCTTTACCTATATTTACAAACTAACTAATACTAGAAGTAGGAGTTTTGTCAGGGAGGGCAAAGATCACTGTGCCGCCCCCTTTCACTGCTTCCCACCCCTTTCTCTGACCCTCATCCACTAAAATATAATATCTCCATAAGCTACTATTTATATGTGTTAGGTGAAAATACGTGCCGTATGTTCGCTATTAAGAAGTTTTATTAATATTATTGTTTAGTAATTTATAAATTAATAACTATTGTCAAATAATTTAATTAGAAAAATTAATTTAAAAAAAATATTTGCCGCCCCTGAAATCTGCCGCCCGGGGTACGTGCTGCCGATTGCTGCAATAACTTACCCAGGTTAGCTTAACATCAAGTTGAGGAAAACTAACCACATTCCAAGCACCCTTTAAAGGAGCAAATGGTAACATGCAGATGTTGATCCTGTCATCGAAAATTAATTTTCTTTCTCTAGCCTTCCTTCCATTGTTGTGGGGGGGGTACATGGTTCCCCCGTAAACGTTCGGTGGGAAAACCGAGAATTACTCCTTCAATCTCAGTAATGTTAATAGTGCTGTGCAAGTTGAGAAAAACTCACCACATTCTATGCACCCTTCAACCCTTAATCGGTGACGTGCGGTCTGAGAGACCTCTGCGTTTTTATAATTATGAACAATTTCCAAATGACTATTTTTAAGCATCTATAATTATCGTTAGCTTAGATTTTTGGGTAAAAAGGATGCAAATACTCTTAAAATTTAATATTTTTATTGTTTATTTTTGTTGATTAACAACTGAATTCGAACAACAGTCTGAGATACCTCACGTCACGCCTGCAGAATCCATCAACGAAAGAAATGAACGATATTTATTCAATTTTTTCTCATTAGTTAGCCATCCTAATTTAACATTTGAGGCCTTATTTTGAAATCTGGCTCTATGTTGACACTTAAAAACGATAATAATTCATCAAGTGTTTTTGACACCAGGTATTTCATCCTGTTCTCATAAAAATTTTTACCAAAAAATTGGGTCGCATTGATAATGCATAAAGTATATGTTTTAGAATAGTTAAGCTGATAAAGAAACATAAAACTAGGCAATAAAATGGCGTTGAAACATTTAATGTATATTTAATTTATTTAGATCTTCCAGAGCACACGTCACTGGTTGTGCAATAAATATTTCACGTTTTAGGTGAAGGGTCAAAGTAGCAAGCAGGGTATGGTAATGTGCAGATGTTGATCCTGTCAATGAAAATTCAGTTTCCTCCCTCAGCCTTACTTCCATTGTTGTTGGGGGGAGGGATAAGGAGAGGTTTTTCTCCCAAAAACTCATCCCACCTACCGTCTCTCTTATTCGCCCAAATGCCCCCCGTCCTTCCAAATTCCCTCTTCAAACCACAGTTTCCCACGCCTCCATCCCTTAACGCTCCGCTAAGTTTCCCTCCGCTTTCCTCCGTCTCCGCCTTTCCTCTGCAAATCCCCCTCGCTTCTCTCTCTCCTTCCTCCCCAGCACTCAGTATATAAGTCCCGCGAAAGATAAGACGTTATCAGAGACGGGGCGAGGCAGCGGCCGTAATCGCTTTAAACAGCAAATCCTGTCGTTTCGCTTTTTCATTCGCATTCATAGAGAGGAGTGTTTCGCTTTGGATGCAGTGGTGTGCCGCATTCTTGAGATGAGCTGTAGTGATTCGTCAGCATTCAATGGAAATTTATAAGAAAAGAAATAATTTATTTATAACAAATTCCACTCATACATCATCTCAACCCTTTATAACCCAATGTTTCTTCTGAGCAACATCAAAAATTCATGGTGAAACAAAGCCCAGCACTATTCCACAAGCTTTTATTTTAACAATCTACTAGTTTCGACGTTTATACCGTCATTATCAAGACTAAATAATAAACTTTTATTTTAACAGTCTACTAATTTCGACGTTTATACTGTCATTATCAAGACTAAGTTAGTTAGTTAGTCTTGATAATGACGGTATAAACGTCGAAGCTAGTAGACTGTTAAAATAAAAGTTTGTGGAATAGTAGTGGGTTTTGTTTCACCATGAACATTTCATCGTTCCACCAAATAACGCCCAAATCAGTTGATTTTATTAACATCAAAAATGTTTTAAATTTCAGCTCTATTTAGGAGATATGTAAATTGAATATTATTTTGTCGTGTGCATTTTAATGAGGAAATATTTAGCTACCAGGATAGTTACCATTGGGTGTAAAATTTTCAAGTTTTCAAAATGAAAAATCTTGAAATATGATTTCTCCCAGAAAAAGCTCTGGGTTAGAAAGGGTTAATGCCAGTTTTCATGAGCTTGCAAAACCATTCGAAAAACCGGCAGTGAAATACTTAAAAGTACCAGGGACTGTGAACCCAAAAAAAACTAAAAACATAACACCCCCAAAATTTCCCTTAACACCACCCATGTCCCTTCCTGTTCATCCGAATCTTAATTAAATATAATTGTTTGACAGCAACCGGCAATAAATGAAACACCCAAGAGACACCATAAAAGCTGAGAATTGAGAACTACATAGACAGAGAAATCCGTTGCGTGCGATCTTAACGCATACTGACAAACTATGATTGATGGTAGAAGAAATCATTTTGTTGTTTTATACCTTTTCATTCATAATACCCCCTTTTTTTATACATCTCTCGAGTTAATATTGATGAATAAATAAATATTTGCATTTAAATTCAATTTCATCAACACTTGGTGGCAAGTTACTTTTATAGGTCAAATGAGTTTTTTTGACAGAGTTGTTCAGGATTGACATTATATGGCTCGAACATGCTTTAATATGCCACTATGCTGCAATTTTCATACCATGGGACCAACATGAAAAGAGCATTTCATCGATTAGGCAATATCAAATTCATGCATAGCTTTCCTATTTTCAACCTTTTTCATGCAAAAAAAAGATTCAAAATAGACTAAAACTAGCTCTCCTATTCGCTTGCACACCACCAACTTTACCTGTAATAGCGCGATTTTTTAGACTATTTTTATCATATTTTCCTCTGGGATATCCTGGACCGTCACAGTAAAACGCATTATTTCGACCCGGATAAAACGTTTCTTAAGGTAAAAATTACATGTTAGATTCCATTAGACGATTTTGTAATTTTTGAATCTATGTACTTTAAATGTTGCTCTTTCGAAATTCGGGAGAAGTAAAAATGAATTTGTACTATGGGAAGGTCAAATATTTTTATCTTAAGTATTTTCAGCTGCGATTTTGCTATTGCTGAAAGCATTGTAAAGGTAATTGTTTTTACAAAAGTATTGTTACGGAAAGTATTTAGAGAAAGGTACTCGGTGTAGTCGTCGTAAGACACGAAGTATTCTCACTTCAAGACGTAGTTGTGCTTGTGAAATTTTTGAGGCAACTGAATTCAATTTAAAAAATAATGAAATGAAGTGAAGCTTTATTTTATGTAAATAAGCTCAACCTTTCTCTCTATTCCACCTTTGTTAGGAAAAGTTTCTCAAAAAGTTTTTCAATTTGCACAGCAGTTTAAGCTGCATTATCACCACACCACTCTGGTGCCTTCTTAAGGCTATTGTTTCCTCAATATTTAGGTCGGTTGGCGTCCGGGCTTTGAAGTTTCAATTTGGAGGAAGATCTTAAAACGCTGTGAAGGAAACACTCTCATTATTTCCGACTCATTCACTACCGTTTCTCATTTTTTCACGGAGAACGGTCCCATATTTTAGCCACCATTTTAACTCACATCATTATTCACGTGTAGATTGTTGCATTTTAAAGTACCTATGATTATGATTTTCATACTATTGTTCTGGTTTTAAATGGGTTTGAAACAGTTTAAACCTATACTTATCGATAAAAGAGAGTTCTATAAGAACATAATTCATTTTAAACAATTTTTTTGTATTCCTTTATAAAGTTGCGTTTTCGCAACTTAGGCCGTAAATGAGTTACATGGATAATTGCCCTTTTTATAAGTATATTTCAACGGTATTTGGAGGAGGCGAGCGATAGCTGAGATAATTTGTGCCATGGGGGAAGGGTATGGTAGGGAGGGTGGAGAGAAACCCGGCGTCGGCACATCTTCCACAGAACATTCAAGCAGGGATCGGGCAGTCTCCGAAAATTCTCTGCCTTCACCGGGATCTGAATCCGACCCCACGGGTAGGAAAGCCAACACTCAAACCATCACACCAATCCAATCCCCTTGCATATTTTAACGAATTCTGAATGATATAGTAGCATACTTGACGTGCAAACTTTTTAAGACAGTTCGTAATGTATTTCCTATTCTCTCTATAAAATGGCACGCTCCCATAGTTCAGTCAGAAAATATTTAATCAAGCATGAAAGATTCTCATGGAAAAACTTTTTTCAGTGAATGCCTCGGCGTTCTTAAGGTACGAGGTATTTCGCCCCCGACAAACGCATTTGGAGGGAACGGTTCAATATAAAACAGCAAGGCGGCGCTTGTTTCTGCGCTCAAGCTGGCCCACTTCCAGCGTTTATGGAGCGGAAAGAAAGAATCGCTACCAAGAAATACTCCGCACGAGTATTCAGGAAACTCCTCGCCCTTTCAAGGGTCCAACTTTCGCGTCACGCTGACCACTCTTTCAAGCCAAGACTTTTATATTGCTGATACATTCTTTGTTTATCGTTGGCATGTTTTTTTTTACTTATGATGTGTTTGAATTTAGTTTTGGCAGAGACATGCTTTCCTTTCATCTCGCTTCAAAAATAAACGCTGCTATGGCAATCGAATTTTATTTTTTGGAAAACAGTTCCCATAAATTTTTAATTTTTAACCATTGTCGCCTTAGTTGACTTAGCCATCACTACAGATACGATGAGTAGTACTTTGAATGATAAGTAGTTACGTATTCTTCAGAGAAACTATTTGTACAAATAAGATCAAGCAATCAGGTCCCTAAAAACTCCTCGAATGCGAGATGGAATAGGAAAAGATACTGGTTCCCTGCCCTCAATATGTAAAATGCGCACGCTTGTGGTACGAACCTGGGTGAGCTCTACCCTCACCTATCTCGATATAATGAATCACCGAGTGAATGATCGCATATCATCGAATTTTTTCCTTCATTCCAAGCAGGGTGGAGGGACTAGAAAAAAAGTACAAGGTGTGTAGTGTAATCGTAGCATTGAGAGTAGCTAGGCTCAAGGGAAAAGTCTATAAAACCGTTGTATGGCTAGCACTAACGTATGGAAGTGAAACTTGGCGAGCTAAGGAAGCTCATGAAAAAAATGGATGTAGCAGAGGTGAGAATGTTGAGATAGATGGTGGGAAAAACAAGAATAGATTGGATTTGTAATAAGACAATTTAATGTTAAGGTCTCAAGGAAGGATGCAATGGTTTGGTAACAATTTTAGGAAAGAGAACGAATGGAAGGCCAATGAGAAGATTGCGTCGAGAATGATTTGAGGGAGAAGGGTTTGACTGAAAGTGATTGATGCCCAGGATATTGAGTGACTTGGTGGTGACTAGTTAGGAATAGGGACCCCTAACGGGAATTAAGCTATTGATAAAGAAGAGGAAGTGCTACAGCAATCCTAATTTAGCATATTGTATTAAAGTTTTCGTTATAACATACGAGTCCCTTCACCTACACGTTGTTCTTCCTTGTGTCTTTGTCAATCTCTCAACACATAACACTGAAGTTATACAGGATGGAGAAAAATTGTGTCACAAAATTTTAAACCTGGATAACTGATGCCAGTTGGAAACAAAATTATGAATAACGTTTAGGTCGGAAACGCTCCATTTTTAAACTACAGAAACTTTGAGCCAAATGCGCGCGAGTTTGCCCTGTTGCCGGAAGCTCTAGACAACTCATGACTTCGTGTTCTTTTCCAGCCGGAGATGGCGATGCATCCGAGGTATACGGTAACAGGATAAACTCGTGGCCAATCGGAGCGTTAGCCTCAAAGTGTCTGTATTTACAATTTTTTTTAAGGTTTTCGGCCCAAGCATCATTGATAATTTGTGAATTAGTGAAGAGTTCTCGGGATCGCCACCGGGTCAGGAACTCCATTGCTGACGAGGTTTCGATGTCCGACTCGGTCATCGTCCTCAGGGCCGTGAGTGTCGAGTGAAGTATTTTGACTTGCTTATATACAGTCACTCTGGTGGTCAGGTGACTGCTGATTGGCTGTCGTCAGCGGCATGCTCTGATTGGCTGGCGTGATGGTTTTTCCTAGCCTTTTGGATAGTCTTGAGCACAGGTTTCCAAGTGCTGCTCAATGCATATCCGGAATCTCTGTTGACGGTATTATTGGCCAGTCTAATTTCAATAGACTCTTAGATGAATGTATAAGCAAGTCAAAATTCTCACTCGACACTCACAGCCCTGAGGACGGTGACCGAGTCGGCCATCGAAACGTCGGCAGATATGGAGTTTCTGACCCGGTGGCGATCCCGAGAACTCTTCACTAAGTCCATTCGCCGGGATAGCACGAAATCTTTCTTCATCATTGCTAATTTTGGTTCCTGCTGGCCTAAGTTATCCAGTGTTACAATTTCGTGACACAATTTTTCTCTACCGTTTATATATCACTCTTCATTGGCTGTTGATTATCATTATCCCTCTCCTGACTGGTGGATATGACCATTGCCTCTGCGGTAGGACGGATCGAAAAAACTCGACTTTTTCCTCAAATCCATCTGGCACAATGATAAACGTTGTGGGAATGATTAAAAATAAGGCCTGAAAAATTAGAGACCTCGCTCAAATTCCATCTAGGGGAGGAGGGTAAATATCGGAAAATTTAATATTTTATGGCCATTCCGTACATATTTTGTTGAGTTACTTTCCATCTTGCTCAAAATTTCGAGCATTTTGACGTATCTGCCACCGCTAAGTCACAAAATGCCTAATTTGAGCGCGGGTCCGCGAAGAAAAAATTCCAGCGCCCACGCAACGTCGCGGATACAAGAGCGGCAGGCCGCTTCCGTCCCCTTCCCGTTCCCTTCCTCCGCTCCCACGCCTCGAATGCAACAAAATTCATCCCGCGTGTGCTACTAGAAGGGCGCTCATTTTTGGTAATATAAATCGGCATACGGTAGAAGGTGCAAAAGAATGCGCAGTGAGACGACTTGTCCCTTTTCTGACGTCTCGTTGGCGTTCATCGTGAGTTATCATCTTAAAGTTGTGATGTATTCAAAACTCTCTACATAGATGTGTATATATGTGTGTGTATTCATTACTGCCTTAGTTAAAACTCAAGTTTTTTATGTTAGTAGTATTGAATATTTTACATTTTATGTATAAATATCTACTCCTTGTTACCCTAGCAATAATCTCCATAATGCCTTATTTTAGGTAAAATGTCTTTTATTAAGAGTAGAACATTTCCTGTATTTTCTATTTTTTGCTCTCATAGGTTTTACCTAGAGCATAATAAAAATATTCAAATTCAGCAAATCGACGTTTCCGACTTCAAGAGAAGTAATGAAATATTTTTGTGTCGTTCGCGATATTTTTAGATCCGAGTACGCAGGAAAAGAGCCTACGGTCTAAGAAGAGGCCTCTCTATTTTTCCGATCCGCCCTACTATACAGGCGACCTAGCAAACCTATTCCTTTTCCTTCATCCCTTCTACTGTCCTCTGTGTGACTCGCATTTAGACTCCGTTGCCAAACTATATCCATCCCCATAACGCATGTAGCCATCTTGCTAAATAAGCACGTATCCCGATCGCCGTTTCCATTTAGCATAAAAAAAAAGAACGATGGTCGCCCGATGATCGAAAGCAAATATTTTCCCGGACTAAAGATTGCTTCTGGCATCGTGTGTTTTTTGCCCGTGACGTGTCCTCCCCCGCCCCTATCGGAAATATTCTGCCTCGTCCCCTGGCATGTGAGGGTCGCTGCAACGTGGAAGCATAGATTGCTACCGGAACGTGTATTTATTTCAGGATGTTACTTTTATGCATGTCCTAGTTTTATGCCGGCTACATAAAGAGTTGCTGGGAGACATTTTGTCCTCCAACCAATCGCCGATGTCAGAATTTTATTTTTGAAACGAGGAATAAGGGTTGATTTTTTTATTTTCTCTCGCCCATTTTCATGATTTTCTACTTTTCTGGTTGAAAGTTGCATAAATTAAAACTAATTTTTATTTCAGTAGAAATTTGTGAAATAACAGGATTCGCTAACGTCATCAGGTTAGATTGAAAAATGTCATTAAATAAGATTTCTTTTTAAATGGCTTGATATAAAATTGTGAATTTATTCTAATGCGATATTCAAATATGCTTTTCCAAAAATTATATATAAATTATTCTAAAATATTCTTGTCTTAATGATGGAGGAAATAAATATACATGTGAATTGTAGGTTAATCTTAATAGAAAATATGAATTATTACGTAGCATGTTTTAAAATGCTACCATCCTTCTTGAAAAATAATACTGTGGTCCAAACAAATTTTTGGGTAAAACTGGATTGATTTTTTGGTGGAAGCTCCCAAATTCAACATATACTATGGTTTTATCAATAAAAATCATGGTATATGCTGCATATCTTTCTCCATGCAATTTCTTTATGACGTAGTCACGATCTCAGGTAGAGAACCCTCTCTATACATGATATAATAGAATGAAAATGAACATTCTTCTTCAAACGATTTCGGAAGACTCGGAAAACTGCGAATTAAGATTTTTTGCTACGAACACACAAAGTAATAGATTTATAGGTATAACAGCATTGGAAAAGGTTTCCATGTGATTAAATTTACTTCCAAGGAACGTAGGTGTATTCATATTTTATTTTTATTTAACTCCTGAACTTGCAAGAATATAGATTCTATAAAAATACTTTAATTTCTCAGTACGACTCCTAAGCAGTATATATTTGTTTACAGTTTTAGAAAAGTAGTTTTTATTTTAACGTTTTTTTCCAAGCGTTCTTATCTATCCATAGATCCATTTGTTAACTTTCAACGACCAATTTAGATTAAAATTCGATGATTCAAGCGTGATAATTTGGAAATTTTCCATATTGAATTCTATACTTGCAAAATTCTGCGATTTTCTCGTGATACACCTTGAAGATGACGTAGAAGTATTGAAACCTAGGTTCTAATATATTTTATTACCGTGGAAAATTGCAAGTATTTATTTTAACTTGAGCAATCTGGAACGCTCACAAAAAATAGAACTTACAGTCTCAATCACTGAAGCGAAACATTTTTCAGAAAGGGTATCTTTCCATCTCGAAAAAGTTTTCGATTTCTTTCTGGCTTGATGAGCATCACCGCACTCCGTCCCCCTTCCATCAATGCCCTTATCTTCGACCTCTCTATCTTTTCATGGGGGGTCGTTTGCCGATGGCCGTTAAGCCAAGAAGGTGTAGCCTGAAGATCGCAATCGCCTCGGGGAGGGATATTTTCCATGAGGGCGCCCCGTACCTCATTATCAAACTCCCGAGTGGGCATCTGCTACCAGTACTCGATCTTTCCTTTTTCCAATTCCTATTTGAAAGAAAGTGACTCTCATATCTTTACTTCTCCTCCTCCAGGGATAGAGATATAAAATTGGTCTGCCTTTGAAGTGAACCCGAAGGGTGCTCTGGAGTTCATACTAATTTACCACTTCATCTATTCCTAGGCGATTTGAGGATTATTCGATTAGACTCCCGCTCTATGATACAATCAGAAGGTTGGTAGGTTGATAATAAAATAATAATAAAGGTCAACTGTCGTGAACTCATCGTTCCTTAACATGTTGATAGATGCAGGGGCGCAGCTAGGAATGAAGGCTGGGGGGGGGGGTGGGTGCAACTAATACCGGGGTATGTGGGGGTATGGAGTACCCACCAGGATAAGCGGTAGGTGCGAGATTATTAAATTGCAGAATTTTAAGATAAATGGTTCACATGGTGAGATTTACGGCTTTCTGAAGGATATTTTATTAATCCTTACACTATTCTATCAGTAATATCAATCCAAATAAGTAAAATGGATTAAACGTAAAAATTTCTCTGAGCTGCTGGGGGGGGTTTTATCTCCCTCAGCAGCCTGCTGCTGAGGGGGATAACGTAATGCGGGAATAACGTAATGCGGGGTAACAAAAGCTGCGCCACTGGATAGATGAACTAACAAAATAATATATTTACATAAAGAACAAAAATATATAGCATAGTAAAAAATAAAACTAAAAAATACTGAGTTACGTGTACACATGGAATGAATAGTAAAACAGTACATAGAGTGAATGGGAATAAAAAAAATAAAAAAATACAACTCTCAATTTCTCTTCTAATTTTAGCATGCTGGAATTTATTGCGATGAAAACTTTGTTTTTAAAACTTGCCAAGGATTTACATGTTTTAAAATCATCCGGAAATGAATTCTAAATGTGGGAAATGAAATAAAGATCCATGGTATACTTCTGTGCGATGGTGTCGGATCAATAGATCAATATGTTAGGATGAATAAAGGTAGAGCTCCCAGACAGCAATTCGCACATTTAGTGTAGTTGCTTTCATTGAGTCATCTTACACATCAAGGATATTTCTCTAGCGACTTCATCCCGTATTTCTAACCATAATTCTTCGATTAAAACCCCAACGGTCTAGCCACTGGGCCACAACCATCGTTTCGTTATAGAGCATTGCCGTGGGGTCATTTTCGTCTTTTTGATTTATTTAAAGTAAAAGTAACAAAACAAAGATTCCTCACATGAAAAATAAAGAATTATTTATAGATATAGCATGCCTAACTTCGACATTCATTTTCTTCTCTACACCTCGGAAATTGAAATCTACCTTTCGCCCATTTAAAAAATCAAAAAATAAGTAAAATTCAATTTTATAAAGTTATATGTAATGAGAGAATGTCGATCTCTCTATGAAATATACAATGAAATGCACCATTCAAATAGTTTGCCCGTGACGGTATGAAGAAGACTGTTTCGCTGTTGTCATAGTTTTTCGCGTGTTCTTATTCACTCTTTTGACTGTGGAACCTAAACGTTTTATTTTAAACTATTTTTAACGATCTATTGTTGCAGTCTGATAAACTATAAGTAACAAAATATATGGCTTAAAAATATATAGGCTTAAATTTCAGCGTTCCACCTTTTTTGCGCCGATAGCAGGAGGAATTTGTCTTCCCTTTGATGTTAACTGGAAATTTGCTGGTTCCAATTGACGAAATTGATTCAGGCACCTGAACAACTCAATACATTTGGTTCATAACCTAGTCTATGTGAGTATAACTTGTCTTTAGTGTATTGTAGACCCAATGGACGGATCCTATTACTTCCTTATTTTAAAATGCCTTTGCTCAGGAGTAGTTATTCAATATACTAATCATTGGCCTATTTTTTGGTCCAAAATATGAGACCATTCATTAAAATGCTTATTCATATGGGCTAATAGCAATGGGTTTTATATCGTGAGCAAATTTAATTCGCGAAAAAGCGCAAGTTCTTCCGATGTGAAACGTACCCTGTATTTTCCCTAATGTTTTCCCTTCATTTTTCGCGTGTTCTCTCACGCTAATCCCATTTGGCTCATATTTCGGTACTGATGATGTAACGATCACTCCCGCGCGAGTCATAATTTTGTTTTACGGGTGGGCGTTGGGATTTTATTAAAGCTATTATTTACGCCCCCATAACGACTTTGAATATGATGTTTGTTTTCCCTTCCAGAGTGAATGACCCATTCTCATATTTTTCCCTTCAGGAAATTTTTACCCCGGGGTTATTTCTTTTTACCAGCATCTGCCAAGGGTAAGAGAGATAACTTGCAACTCCATAAAATAACCCCTCGTTTCTCGTCAACGGAAATGCGAAGGTTGAATATGATTTATGTTAAAAGTTCTTTACCCTAATACACTGGAATAACAGACCTAAAAGTAGTGTAGATCGTTATTTTACAAATTTTACATTCTTTCCAATGCGTTTTAAAGGTTTTTGGAAATTATTATTTGAACTTAAGGTAATAGGAATCTGCTTCTTAATAGTGGTGAGGTATAGATTGGTAACTGCAGCGGAGAAAACAAGGTTGGAAGCTTTCAAAATTCGATTTTATAGAAGAATGTTAGAACGTAGGTTTCCGCGGCGATGGTTTGATCTCTGCATAGTTAAGGAGTGCCGATACTTCCCAAGACAAATCAGGGAAGCAATAGAAATTCAAAAAACACCATTGAATTTCAATCGAGAAGATGGATACTTCCTTCACAGCGCGTGGAAAAGAGTAATCATAGAGAGAGCCAATCAGATAGAAGCGCCCAGTCAAACAGCCAATCACAGTGCAGCTACCATCCAGCCTACGGTATATAAGCGAGGCAGAAACCGACAGCCGACACCTTCGACCTGAAGACGCTGGCAGGATAGCCAGGGAAACTGTTGTCTACAAACAAGCTGACGCGGAAGGAAACCCGGAAGATTTATAGAAGAATGATGAAGATGATATGGATAGATCCTGTGAGCAATGTGAGGCTGTAAGAATAGTAGAAGATAAGTCTCTTGAAAACAACAATAGGGCAATGTAGTTGGCCACATTGATAGAGTAATGAAAAATTATTGCTGAAGGACAGGTGGAAAGGAACAACGCCAGAATTAGGCCTCAGATAAATGCACACGGCATCTTTATTTATTTATTTAAAATTATTTTCAAACCACCGCATACAGCTCTTATTGGCCATCTTTTACTGGTCAACAAATGTAGCAAGTAAACGTAAACGAACAACCATACCCTTACCGGACCGGGGAAACTTACTCAGGCGGGACTCGAACCTCTTGTCCGGCAGGCGAGAACGTTACCCCGCCGCCACCAAGGCTGGTGTTTAATGAAGGATATTAAGAAGTAAAGTTGTGTACCTATTAGTCGAATGGAGAACTCTGTGTAGAGGTGCGTCAAATCATTCTTAGGATTGATGACTTTTGATAATGAATACAACACCAAAAATAAGAATAGAGATGTACTTACTCATAATTTTTACTTGATATTTTATAGAAATAGTTATATAAAAATAAATTAAGATTAATTTGCGAACGTTTCATACGTTTTACTATTTCTTGGAAAGTACCTAATACAAAATTATTTTATGTCTCTGTTCCATCTCTACTTGTTTATACAAGATTAAGTTTCGTGGCTTTTACATCAGTTATTGTTTTTGGCAAACATTCCGAAAGAAAAAATACACATTTTCCCTTAGCATGCACGTAACTTCTAGAACCTCTTGGTCTTCGTTTTTATTATCACTTATGAATGAGGAAATAGGTCTAAATAATTATCGCATGCTATCAATCTAAATTGTAAAATTTCACTGTGAATTGAATTTTTACGGTATCTAGGAGAGTGAAATCAAGTTTGTTTGATAAATAGGTTTAAAATAACCATTTAAAGTCTACAACGTTAGAATACTTTAAAATACATACGAGAAAATTTAATTTTGGTGCTACCAGCCAAAGAGCATTTCTTTTTTTTTAGATTTCTCTCTTTTATTGCTAATCTGATGTATAAGATTACAGGTACTTTTAAGTTGAGATTTATTGGTGAAATAATACTAGATACAACATTTGTTCAAAGTCTACCAGCACTAACGCATACAACTTTTGCGTTTAGAGTATTGTGCAAATTTTTTTTTCATATACAATATTTTCTATGCGTTCGCCTGGTTTTAGATTCCCCATGCCTTGTTGTTCCATCGCCTGAAGAATTCCTAAGCTTCTACCATTCTATTCGTGTTTTTAAAGGGTGACTCATACGAAGAACATTCTCACAGAATAATCATCTTCGTTTCCATTGTGTTTTCAGAGAGCTTCATCCTTCCCAAGATGTCGATGGAAAAATTTTCAATTCTTATATCTTCCTCCATTGTTCTCGGCATATTTCTTTAAAATATCATTTTCCTCAATTTTTATGCTCTCATTTCTGTCATTTCGAGTGTCCTTGAACCATATCTACCAAATGATTTTGTATTTTTAGTCCTGAAGACGCTTTTGTATTTTTCATCCTTGGTTTTCTTGGCTAGATGGCAAATATTGGGAAATTTGGGACAATTAATATTTGGAAATTTAAATATCTTCTTCCCATATTGATCTACCTTGTCGGAGAAGATAGTGGGTAACTTACTCTTGCATATTGCTGAACTTATAATTATTTATAATACTCAAACAAGTTTTTAAATTACATTTTAATGCTTAAGGTTTCCAGCTCAAATTGTGGCACCGCGAAGGAGGGACATAAAATTCATTTATTATTATACATTCCACCCTGAATATTTATTGGCAGTGACCACGGTTTTAGTTCTGCTACAACTTGATAATGTATAGCAATATCGAAAAAATTGTCCGAATGGAACGTAAAAATAGAATTTTTCCCAAAACTTTTGCGCTTGTCCCTGGAGACTTATCCTTCATTCTGGAATGTTCTTTGTGAGGTCTTAGATTTCATTTATTAAAGACGTGTTGAATAAAAAATCTCTCATTATTTATCTCCTAACGACTCATTCCACCGGCCTCGGTGGTACTTAGGTAATATTTGCACCGGCTTACAATGAGGCCTCTGGTTTGGATCCCAATTGGATGGTTTTTTTTCAACACCCGGCCTTTTTGGTATATGAAGGTCCTTTATGGTCATTGCTAGGGAAGACTTAATGGACCTTATTTCGCTTGATACAAAAACACATTTGTCTAATATACTTTGTCACTTGCTTTGTTGCTTAGACGGCTTTCTGGTCTGAAAGCGATGTTGGTAAATGGCAGGAACTTGGGTTAAAAAAAATTGGGTTCAGAGAGGGAAAGAACATGAGCAAACTTATCAAAGAAGCTTGTTTAATTTTTATGAGATATTGTGCATAAATTTTCTTCCGGTATCAAGGTCACATTTAAAATTGAATTGGAACATGTATCAAAATAGATTTTTGTGAAATGCTTTGAACGCACTTTTATTAAGCATCGAAAGTACTTTTCCAATTGCGAAGGATTTCCAATCAGCTGCCTAGAATAGAATGGATTATAAATTTATTGTCCCTGGACGTCTTCGTCTACTAAGTGCATACAGCCAAATACCAGTGGCGCCGACTCCATGGGGCCTGAGAGGGCCCGAGCCCACTCAAAAATTCGTTATGGGTGTGAGGAATAAAATGTGTCAGGCTTGTCGATTTACCCCGGAGTGTCCAGATTTTGAGATTCGAGTTATCAGGGTTCTAACGTTGATCATATGACTCTTATAAAATGCTTAAAAAACTTAAAACTCACTACTTATAAAATTTCCCGGGGCAAAATCCCCGGTTTGGGCTCCCCCAATATTTTTTGTAAGTCGGCATCCCTGCCAAATACATATATGTTTGAGCTCGATAGCACATTTATTCTCGAAGCAGTTATATCATTAAGAACAGTAAAAAAATCATTCAATGAGGATTTTCTAACTTAAAAAAAATAAAACCCTTCTTGGTTGAATAGATATAAAAATACTGAATATTAAAGCTCGCAGTGAGGCGTGGACTGAAATGAAAGGTTGGAAACATTGGAGAGAAAGTCAAGCAGACGCTGATCATGAGGCGGAATAGTACCGAGGGGAGAAAAAAAGTGGTGCGCAGACGAAGTTAGGGGGTGTGGAAGTAATAATAGGGCGCTCGGGGGGTGTAAATCTTGGGAAAGGAAAAACGGAGGGGGATGGATACTAGCGTAGCGTGGGAAGGGAAGTTTGAGGAGTGGAGGGTGGGGGAGGAGGTATTGCGGGCACTAATCTTGGGGCTGAGCGCGGAGGACGCGATGAGACTCCGTCGTAAAAGTCGTCGGATGACCCACTTCTCGGAGGGAGCACATCTTGCCAATGACGTGCAATCGTCACTCTTTCGTTCACTGCGTCAAATTCCTCGCGTCTGCTCTGCATGGCTTCCCGTTGCATGCATCCGAGACAAATGCACTGCTACACAGCCCTCAGTTGAGAATGGTATTTGGATTTGGGAGTGGTGTCTGTCTTATGCGTGACTTCATTATTCGATTTAAAATTATGGCGTGTAATTATCGATTCTATTAGCCTATTTCAGATATAGACGGCTCGATAAAAAATGAGTAACAATATGATAGGGCCCTATGGGGCTTGGGCAGGATTTTGTACAAAGGCTTAAATTTCAGCGTTCCACCTTTTTTGCGCCGATAGTAGGAGGATATTGTCTTTCCTTTGATGTTACCTGGAAATTTGCTTGTTCCAATTGACGAAATTGATTCAGACACCTGAATAACTTAATACATTTGGTCCATAGCCTAGTCTATGTGAGTATAACTTGTCTTTAGCGTATTGTAGACTCGATAAAAAATGCTGTGACTCGATCAAAAAATGTAGTCACAGTAGGGAACAGCAAAATTGAAAGCAAATAATGAATTCTTATGAGTGGTAGGTGAATTAACTTTGTAGAAGTTTTACATGATAAAAAAATATAAAAAAACTTTGTACTTTCTACACAATTTTAATATTTAGCGACCGGTTTCGATGTTTTGCGTCATTTTCACGCTAGACTGTCTAGTCTGCAGTGTAGCTTGAAAATGACGCAGAACACGTCGAAAACGGTCTACAAGTATTAAATTTTGTGGAAAGTACAAAGTGTTTTTATATTATTTTTTATTTTATAATGAATTCTTAGCCCGTTGGCCGTGATATTAATAGCTTTTTATGCGTAACTTTAGCATTCGATTTTAAATATCTAGCCGGTACATTTTTTAAGCTCCCATTAAAACTCATATCCTGGTTTTTCAACGGAATAACTCATATTTTCACCGTTGAAACCTATTGAAAAAATGTATGGGTCAATCAATAGCTTTTCTAGATTTTAAATGCCTAATTAAATTAAGATATTCGTTACCATAAATATAACTCAAAGTAGCTTATTATTCACATAACATACTACTATCACGTGGTGTCTGGAGTACTCGCTCTGTTTGTTAAACTGTACACTCACTTTGCGGCTAACCAAAGTCTAGTTCACTGAGGCCAAGAATAATACTATGGGAGTTGCGTTGTAAACAAAGAATACAATGCAATGGCTGAAAAGCCAGTGTGGGCGTGGCATCATGCACGCACTCGTCACACATTTTAATGACTTCATATGGCCGTTAACTTACGGTGTCTGAATGACCCCATTACAAATTGTGGCATTCAAGGAATTGGCCATCAAAAATGAAAGCTTTAATTATGAGGGAAAATCATTGCTTTTCAGTTTGATAAGCCAGAAATGTTCATGACCAGTATTTGATATGAAATCCTAAATATTCTACAAATTTAATGCCTTACTATGCAGAAGGATTTGTTTTAGTTCTGCCTCTTGTCCGAATTCTGGTCATCTGCTGCCATTCTCGATATTTTGTTCACCAATTGAATGTTTGTTCCACGATTAGTTTTTTCAGAGAAATAAAATCTTATTTACATTCCTAAACATTTAAAAAATAAGAATAATACCCTCGAAAATAAGCCCAGCAATGCAATACTCCTCTACAGGGGCGTAACTAAGAATTTGTTTTGAGGGGGGTGGAGGGGAATGGGAGGGACACCCCCTCCAAGCATCGGGAGTTCCGGGAACATTTTGAAATTTGACATGTCTGGAAGTTCATTTTACATCATTTTGGCACTTAAAATTTAACTTTAAGAAGATGCAGTTATTATATGTCAAAACTAGACAAAAGTTTTAAAATTATTTTTTCTACTTGTCTGAGGTTTTAGGTGGGGTCTATCACCTCTTCCCCCCATAGTTACGCTACTGATCCTCAACTTCTGCTTAGCGTCAACTACGTATGCCTCCTTTTGATGAAGCCAATCCTGGTCTATTGTTGCTCTTGACCGCTGTATCAAAGCTCTTTGAGAGTAATATTTGTCCTCTGGGTGAATATATCATTGACTTCAAAATTGCTTCGTGCTGTCGTTAATTCTAGGCCTACGAAAAAGGATTGTCAGATTAAACAGAATATTGCATTTACAAAACAGAACGTAAGAAAAAAATAGAAATTTTTCATTATGGAGGTAGTATATTGTTAAGATCGGTTTAAAACGGTGTGTTTATTATAAATTGCGTGTTATGAAATATATGATACTTTGTCTCACATCTGCTGTACTGTCGGTTTTATTGAGATTTTTATTCAAGTTTTGGTGCGAAATAACCATGATAATGCGTAGATAATATTTCAAACATGTTGTAATACTTTATTCGAGCCTTGCCAGTTTAACGTTGCATAAAATCTAAAACGGACTCCCATTAAAAATGTTTCAAACTATAAATTATTACTCAAAAAGAATTATCAGTTAAAGCGTAGTTACTTTCATTCTCTATTCTTTTACACATAAATGGTGCGTCTATCGGAGAGACTCGAAAAAGAAAAGAGGAACTTAAACTGAATCTGGCTTCAACTGGCTTTGGTTCACAAAGTGGAGTCTCAACAAAGGTGGATAAAATTTGGAACGCTTTGAATTTTCTCTTCCGCGAGTTAATCTTTTTCAACTAGTGTTTTATATTTTCTGTTGATGCGTCAACCGTTAATGCTTTAAAAATATATGATACTCACCACAATAGAATTACAATACCCAAAAGTACACGAGCTTTGCTTAAAGAAGCGGATTCGCAATGAAAGTGAATGAGTTTTAGAATGCGTAAGATATTTTTCTATTTAAAATGTTGTTTTAGAATTACAGCTGATGCGTTTACTGGTAATATTTTAACCCTCCGACAGTCGCGTCAAATTTTGGAGCGCTATTAGTCGCCGCTCACACATTCGCCATTTTGGAATGGTTAAACAAAATGCATGAAAGAAGAAATATTTTTTTTTAATAAAAGGAATTATTCATTAAATACTCAATTTCATAAAAGCACAAAAATTTATGAATGTAATTTTTTGTAATAAAATTTTTTGTGTCGCACTTATAACTATTGGGATAGAATTGTGAAGGAGGCAATTGCCATTAGCCTTGAGGAGAAGAGCTTAAACAAAGCTAAAGGCTTTCAACTGAGCAGTGCCTGGAATGCCATAATTAATCGCTACATCCGCACACAACAATAACGGCAACCAGGGATATGAATAAATAAATAAATAAGTACCGTAATAAAGTACCATTAAGAGTAAGCCCCTGAAGACGATGGCAGACTCAGCCATTGAAACGTTGTGATAATTAACCCAATACCTAACCCGGTGGGAATCCCGAGAAATTTTTCATAAATTTATGTATAATAATTATGGAGATATTTGTATTAATCGAAGACTGAATACGACTAATTTTGACGTTTCCTGCAGTTTTTCTTTCACCGAAATTAGGTCAAATTGATCACAATATAAAATGCGTAGCAATAAGACTCATATCCAAAATTTAATGGTTTAAATAGTTGTTAGTTTAAATTATAAACGCATTTAAAAACTTTGCGATGAATATAACGAAGCTATTACCATGTAACGCATTGTAAGTCAAGTTGTCGTGTAGCGAGTATTAGACTCCAAAAACAACCAAGTATCAAAATTTATTCCATAAATGTGGCAAAACATGTAATCATATTGGTTTACATTTCAGAATCATAAAATGATAAGATGAAATGAATATGAGCTTCCTTAACATTAATAAACGAAATAAAGAAAAGAAGATGGCCTGGCATCTGTTTAACGCCGCGCGACCGAAGGAGGGTTAAAAATATATGATATCTACCATAATCCAAATTAATGCGGGATAATTTAAGATGGGGAGTTGCAATGAAAGTGAATGAATTTTGGAACGCTTTCGATATTTTTCTCTCCGAGTTCTCATTTTGCACTCTTTAATGCCCCAAATTGGCCAAATAACCCCAGAGTCAGAAGCTGAAAAAAATTGGATCCCCCCCTCTCAAAAATGTAGGCCAGGTCGGGCGATTCGCTCACGGGGTTCGATAGTACGTACGTACATTCATTCGTAGTTGCCTGCCTTCCCCGTTCGCTTTTGCAAAACTACACAATTGAGACGGAGAGGAAACAAAAGAGTTGAAGGAAGGAAGGGGGAGGTCATGCGTTCGCGAGGAAACCGGGTCTCTCTTTTCTCCCCGTTTTCGGGCGTTTTGTTCCGTCTGGGAACTGCGGGATAGGGAACGGGAGGGAGTTTTCTTTTGGCACGCAACCCAGCGCACCAATCACGCTGGCGGAACCGGGTCGGATGCGGACGTAGACGCAGAGAAAGTGGGGGATGACAGAGGAGGGAAATCGGAAATTTCCCGGCGGCCATTTGCAAACACCCTAAAAACATTTCCAAGTCCTCCTCTTATCCCGGTCTTTTTAGTTAGCATCCTCGCCGCCAGCCGTAGCGCTAAATTAAATACACTCGCGTTCCTTCCGGACCCGTGCGCGCCTCCCTGCGTTGCGATGGCAGGAATGCGATAGAGGAAAATAATTTACTTTTCGTTCGCCCTGGTAGTTTGCCACTCTGCCCCGGGCTGCTAAATTGTTCCTTTGTATTCATCCTGTCTCCTTGCGCTGCGAAACTTGTACTCCGCGAATCACCGTTACTGCGGTAACTCCGCAAAGTCCTGCTTTGCATCTTTTTTCCGTAAATTTTATCTTTTGGCGCAGTATCTCGAAGTTTTATCTCCATCTCAGTGATCATATTTTGCAGTTACATTTTGTTTCAACACATTTAATTGGAAAATTCATGGCAGCTATAACGTGGAGCCAGAGAAGTAGTTTGGGTTGACAATTTAACAAATGGTTCGAAGGAACTTTAAGTCTTTTCATTTATCCTTCTGTGCATGGCTCAGATAAATTCAAATGCGACAATATGCTGTAGAAATTACGTTAATAGATTGCTATTCACTAATTTGTTATGCATTTCATCTTAAAAAAGATTATTATAAGTTTATTACTTGACACAGATATTTTAAGGAGCTAATGTACACAGTTCCTTGTAATTTGCGGTGGAAAAAAGGGATTCCTTATTGAATAGAATATTTGTAGCAGAATGAATGGTTGGCAGACGAAAAGTGTATTACATTTGGAGACGAAACATTGATACAATCTTTACATATTTCACATGATTGATTGTGTTACCTTCGATGAAATGGTGACATTGCATCCACCGTGTTTTGGTACAATGAAGGCCAAGCTGCCTCTAGCATCCAAGTTAACTAAAAAAAGGAGATGGTCGTAGAACAGGAGTAACTGCTAAGACTTCCCCAATCAGTTCACGTAACCACCCCGCTAAAAAGAAATTGATCCGGCAATAATTTCTTAGACAGTATATAGTTTGTTGGAAATATAAGTGCAATGATTTATTAGAACTTAAAAGACTCTAGCCCCTACACTACGAGCATAATTTAATGCAGCATGAATATGCAGGGATCCGGTGCAGAAAGACTTAATCAGTGAACTGAATAAATTCAAAGGAATGCTGCGCGATTCGTGAAAAACTGCTGCGGGCGTACAGACACCGTTACCAAAATGTTAAGCAAATTAGGCTGGGAGCCGTATGTACATAAATAGATGTAGATGAATATAGTATAGGGAACAACTTCTTTCACAAAGATTAATAAAAATGCAACAGAATAAATAGTATGTGTATTTTTAATTACAATTTACGAGTAATTTTTTTCTCTGGGCATCAAAGGAGAATATAAGCAATTAACTTTCTTGTATTTCTCACTAAATGAATGAATGCAAAAAAGAATGAAAAAAAGGAATGCGTTCCCATTTGGGTTGGTGTCATATCCCTGTCTTTCCCTCGCTTCGTGGGACTCTGGAAACACACTGCTTCTACCCCAAGTACCGTCAAACCAGCTGAACTACAGCTGATCCTCTCTCTCCCATTTATGCTCACATTGCCCGCGGGGCGCGGGTATATCGACGTCTCCGGGATCCGCTACCGCACACTCGGCTCCGCCCCAGCACCTTCCGGCGGTGCAGGCACCTTGCCGCGCCTCCACTACCATACCCCCCACCCTGTTCCGGCCCGAGGGAAGCCAGTTGAGGGGGGAGGGCGACAATATCCGTGGGTGCTCCAGATGCGTTGCATTGTGGCAGCGGTGGAAGATGTCGGATATAACGGATCCGGGGCTTGGAGCGGCCCCGGGCGGATGGGGGATAACTTCCCACTGCAGGAGCGTGCCCCCGGGGCTTTGGGTGAAGGCGTGCGCCGTGCACAGTCTGCGTGCAGGCGTGATCCTCTTCCCTGAACGCGCACCACGGAGATACTTCATCACCATGAGAGATGCGTGGGGAATGCTGTCTGCTGAGGGATTATACCGCGACCTGAGATATTCCTTCCCTCGAGAACTGGGTGCGTCGGTGGATACTTCCTTCTTCGTAGCATTGATACCCATGTTCTGGCACATTATTCTGCTTCCACTTAATACCATGTTATCCACCTCTTGCGAAGAAAAACCTCCCGCCGCAAACCTAGGTTAGTTCGGTTCGTAATCTAAAGTATATTCTTGCCTTTGGAGTCGGGAAGTGAATAATTACACAAATTTTTTCAAATCTTTACCCAAAGCTTGTTTCCATCTAAAATCGCAGTAAATCTGTTCGATGAAAAAACATAATCAATGAGACAAAAAAGTAATGAATTTGTGCGTCTAGAGTAGCCAAAATTTAAAGTAATATTACCACCGTCTCGGGAAGGAGAGGAACCGCTGTTGAAGTCACGGGTGGACTGCGAGGCGCTTCTGAAGCACGCGCCGTGTGGCCCGCGCTTCGACTCCCGCTGACGGTTGCATTGTGACGGCACCGTCAGTCAGTAGCTATAGAGTAATCAATAGCCACTAAACGACCAATGAGAGAATCGTTAACCACTCTGATCTACTTACCATTGACGCGAGTGATGAGTGATGACTGTCATACTGTCTCCACCATTTCATCATATAGGGAGGCTGAAATAAGGATGCTTAAGACGGACAGTAAGGGGGAAGAGGAAGGCTCAGTCGTTTTCGAAATTGAAAGGTACAAATCCCGAGGCATAGTTTGATATAGCTACTGGGTTTGACATGGTAATTCTTAGACGCTACACAACTGCACAGCATGCATATTTTGAGAAATGGAATTCTTCTATTTCCGGATCATTGCGATAAGTTGTTTGGCAGGGGGTTATCAATAGGGTGGTTTCCTTTTATTTTTTATTGCCTAAATCGAAAGATCGAAATCTCCTGGAGTACGTATTTCACGCTTTTAGATTTTTAAATGACGATATCTATTTTTCGCGATTAAATGATAAGTGAAGATTTTCAAGCGCGCGAAAACGTGACGGATAAGTATGAATGCTGGGAAAACCCCGTGTAACGTCATTCTGGTTCCCGTTGTCGCCGTGTGAGGTGACCTTGGGGCGAGGATGATGTGCTGCTGCAATGCAGGCTGCTAGTAGATGGTAGAGTACCCTGCTAGCAGGTAGCACTTGGCTTAAATAAGGATTATTAATACCTTATCAAACGAAGGAAACTTTCTGACCATAGGCAGTTTTAAAAGGTGAGTATTAAGAGATGTTTCCCTGAGCTCTGTGCCTCAAGCATGCATTGGTAATCTCAGACGATGTAAAACTCATATCTAATCGTATAGAAAGTAGGTCCCTGTGACCTCACGTGGAGTGGCATCGCATGGGCGCCAATCTGGCCTTTTTCAAATGAGGTTAAAATTGACCATTGCCATTCGTCTAAACTGGGATTTGTTAAACCAAATAATGTGATTATTATGAATAAACTAATGGTCGGTAACGAATCGCAATCAATGCCTCTCGTTTTCTTTGATGAAGGAAACTACCCTAATACCAGTATGCAGCATGAAACAGAATCCCAAAGTGCACACCAGAAGATCATAAAATACACTCTCAATAAAAAAACAATACACCTACATCTTCATAATACCACGCAAGCCACCTAAAAGGCAGGGGGCGTTAGGACACCACCCGTTTACACATGAAAAGGAAGTGCTCTAAGGAAATTAAGACTAGCATTTATTAAAGGCCTTTATAGTACGGGGTAAAAACGAATTCCCGTGTACAATGTACAGAGTACAACTTCACGAAACTTGCAGAGAGCTACTTAGTGAAATGCTTGGTGTTCAGGTTCTGTTTTTTCTCAGCCTTGGCTGAATTTCTTGTTGAAAATAGCTCCACAGGTACGTTATTCGTCATTATGATTGATGTTAATTTAAAATAATTTACCTTATCATTACTTTTTTGTGGGATTATTTACTACCATATGATGACTTATTTGATAAAAAATTAAATTCAATCGAAAAAAATATTATTTTACCTGCAATTTAGCCCCCAAAACGGAATTTTAGAAACGTAGGCAAAAATGAGTTGTGTTGTGCGGGTGGTCTATACACTAATTTTGTTGTTAATTCATAGACATTGTTTGAACCATAGATTTTGTCAAATAAACTTCAAATTTCATTTTCATCAACTATGAACATGCATCCACTCTTTGATATTATCCATTATCCCATATTTTTATAAAATTCGTCTTCATAGCCGTTTGATTCTGAAATCAGCCTGATTTTTCGCAAAATTTTAAACTTTAGAGCTCGGGCGGCAGTGGTTATATATATATTATCCGATCCGATAATATTATCCGATTTGAAAAAAAAATTTGTGTGTGTGCACAGGGCAAATTTGATCAGGAAAAAAAAACAAAAAGTGGGCATCGTAGCACACAGCCCTTTACGACAACATTAATACACTTACGTAGAGAGCCAAATCTTACCAAAGGTTAGTAATAAGTCTAGAATATTTGTGCAAGCTAAGAACAATATAAAGTTTCATCCAAAAACAGGTATAACATGAAAAAACCTTCCGCTATCAGCTTAAAATGTTTAGAGTGCACTTTGACCATTTTTCAAAATTGAATGATTTGAAAAAATCTGAAATTCAACCGCTTTATTTCTTCTCGAATGCAATGATTTTATCAATATTTATTTCAATCACAAAACACTCCTCTGAACGGACAACCAAGCCTCGTGTCTTTGCGGACTTTACGGACCACTGCGAATATAACTACACTATTCAATTAACTTAATACCCATGGGAAAATTACCAAAGTTCACAATGCAAGAAGAGAAAATTCAATGGCATAAACTGCGTGATAGTTGATAACCTAAATTATAGTCGAACGTATGAGTTTTAGAATTTTTTTTCATAATCAAGTGATAATTTACGTAAATATATATCGGCTAAATTAAGTTTAAGTCGTTGATTTACAAGTTGCTTTTGCGATTTATTTGATTTCAATTATTTTCAAAAGTTGAAAACCCTTAAACTTTGAGGAAAGGGGAAAAATTTTATCTGCAATTCTGTAGACTTTTTAAGATCTATTGTAAAAATATTTTTAAAAATTAAAAAATGAGACTCTCCCTCCAAAAACATTCACCGCAGACATGTATCATTATCATATACTATGACTTACGTGAACAGTGCTGCCTGTCAAGGGAATACAGCAAAGCCTGAAATATTACTTTCGCGCAAGATTAGCGTATACACCCACAGTGTGGCAAGATGGATTTTTTTCGCACTGATACACCTTCGTTTAGATAGGAGCTACCTTACCGTCAAGAACTTGTGTTTACTAGCATGCCTGAATATAAATTTTTATAAAAAAAACAGGTGTCTATAAACCCGAAATAAGTACCTCGTGGCATTTAGCAACATATAATTATCGGTATATTGAGATACACCAATTTAAATATTAAGTCAGCATTCTTATTTTAATCGGCTCACTTTTAGAATTATTTTGCGGCATTTGATGCATTCATGCCTAGTCATCGTATTGATACGGAAAAGTGAACCATAGGAAACAGATTTGAATGCAATAAGTTTGTAGTTAACTCGTTTTTTTAGGATTCCTCAAAAATTAAAAAAAATATCCCTTCATCCGTTTCCTTCAAAGACCTTCAAAAAAGAGAAAGAGGCCTTGTCAATATTCATGACGCAGAGATCAAAGGGATTTGAAGGCTGGTGACGGGGTGGACTGTGATGAAGAGCAGCATCCAAAAGGCAGCCTGCAAGGAAACAGAGGAAAAATTGATTGTTTTTTAATTCCTAGTTCCCGTTAGGCCCGCCAGAGGGCCGGCCGTACGTACACGTCTCCAAAACACTCACCCCATTCTCTCCATTCGCAACCGAATTTTCCCTTTTGCATGCCTTGTCTCTCAGAAGGCTGACATTTTTCCAGAGTTTCTCTTTGTGGATGTCAATGTGAATGAGAACATGCCGATAAGCACAAAAAATTGTTTTTCTGTTGTTTGTTTTAAGATGAAATATTATGATGTTATTTCTGACCACTAAATCTTGTTATTATTTTGAATTTTGCAGTGATTGCTTTTAGTAGTTATTTTCGCGTGGTTCATCATCATTAGTCAACAATCCTAAGATTGGTTTGACGCAGCTCTCCATTTCTCTCTCCTATCCGCTAATCTCTTCATAGCTACATATTTATTCTCTTTTACATCCTTTATAACCTGTCCTATATAACTCATTCGGGGCCGTCCCTTGCCCTTTTTCCCTTCCACTTGTCCTTCAACGATTGTCTTCATCAGACCATCGTGCCTCAAAATGTGGCCAACTAAGTTGCCCCTTCTTCTGCTTAATGTTTTTAGGAGGCTTCTCTTTTCTCCCACTATCCCTAGCACTTCCTGGTTACTCACACGGTCAATCCATTTTATCTTCATCATTCTTCGGTAGCACCAAATTTCGAATGCTTCCACTCTTGACTTCTCTGCTGCTGTCAACGTGGTTCGCGTGGTTAAAAATATTTTAGTGCAGTTTTTCTATTGTTAATTTAAAAAAGTATGCATCTTAATTTTTGAATGGCACTAACTAACTCTATATTTAACTTTTCAATTGATAAAATTGTTATTAATTTAAATTTAATTATTTCCAAACCATTTAAAACTTTATTTGTTTATATTCTGTTTATGTTGCTCAAAGAATATACATTTTTTTCTCAAGCGGATAAATCCCCAAAACAATAACTTTCTTTCATCCGTACATGAGCAGGAGATGAATGATCACCGAGTTAAAAATCGGCGCATCTGCAATGTTTTAAACAGTTTACCTACATGTAAAAAGACATTAAACATACATGCCCATTGTATTCAACCTCACTTTGATGACCTTAACGATGAAAGGGAAATATAGATTCCACAAGCGGGGAAAATTTTAGAGGTCATATCCAGAAGCGAGCCTCAATGCCTCTTTTTGCATTGATGGAGATTCCAAGGCTAAGCAGTTGACGTGTTGGTTAACAGGTAGTGAAATCATTCAGCTTGAACAAGGTCTACGCCGTCATAATTAATTCAGTATCCAATTTTATCCAACTTTTTGGAGGGAATTATATAAATTATATTCATTTGATTTATTTCTTGGAAAGGGTCAAATGGTTTTTCTAATCATTGTGCTCCTAGATACGAGGGTAATTATACTCTATTAAAACTAAGTTCGGCACCCTATGATGATCGAAGTTTTTGAATAGATAGAGCATCACGCCTAGATGATAAATATTGATGGCTTATGCGATTTTAAGTTTTGACATTTTCCTCTTAATCCCATCGTTGAAATAATGTTTTTCTCTTAAATGGATGCTCTTTGCGCTCATAGGGTAGTTTTAGGACATTCATTTTTCTTTTCGTGGCACGAGCGTCAACGAGTCAGTGATAATATAAATAAATATATCCACAATGTTTTGAAAACCTCTTATGAGCATTAGGATGAAGTTTTTCTTTTAGGTATATGTCCACATTTATTTGACTATTTTGCACCCAACTTATTTGGTTTTTCCCTGTATTTTTTTTCCGAAGAGTAGTTTGGCGGCCATTTTCTCCTTTAATTTTTAGATCATCTGTCATATACAAGAAATCCATAATATACTAATTAATAAAGATCATTTTCGTTGCGCAGACTTGATGTATCAATACTTTGCTTGTATGATTGGCTGATTAATATATAGCTGTTGGAGAACTTTAATTTATTTGTCAATTTATTCTTTAAATGCACATTTTCTCCATTCAAGGTAAAATTTTTAGCTTCATTGTGTTTACCTCAGTAAGAAATTGAAATTTGATGTGTTAAGTCGATCGGGAAGTAGGAAATGGCCGTTTTTCTCCTGTTATAAGTATTTATGTTTTAGTAATGGGCCATCAACTTACCTTATCTTCGCTTTATACGCGTACTTATATTATTTTCGATGATTTGAAGGAAAAAATGTACAAATTTATTAAAGGACGTAGTCAAATGATGCATCATTATTGTAGTGTATCGTGATGACATGATACAGCCATGACGAGTGCTAGTGATGCCTGGCACATGTTTTGCGTTATGCATTTTCACTCTCAAATAAGTTTTAAAGTTGGAAATTCACTGAAATGGTGGGATCAATATATTTAAACTTTAAAAATATCATACAATAATAGCAAGTAAACTCCCTGTTCGTACAAATTGCAAATGCTACATTTTGTGGATGAGCAAATAAAAGTATTCGTTTTGATTAGAGTTATTTATACAGATTTATTTACAAATAAACTAGTTTGAATAGACGAGTTAAACAAAAGAAAAAAATTTCGTTAATTTTCTCGATGTGCAATAAAGCTGCGATGACTATTCAAAAATATTATTATTTACTCTGAATCATATAATTTTTTTAGAGTTGTGGGTCAGTATTGATGAAGCTTTTGGTGACCACGGAGCAGCCTGGTATGGAAGATGAAGTAGCTACCCAAATAAACGTGCGCTTCGGCCCATTTCTTTATTTTTTCTGACACGGCGAATGTTTACGGCGAGAGTAGTAGAGATTAATTTTTTAGAGAGAAGAACGTTTTTATGGTGCGGCTAAATAAATTCAACGCGTTGAAAACGTGAAAAATGCCCGGGGAGACTGGTGAATAGCCCCAATATGACCCTCCCCCAAGAGATCCCGATGCAATTTTCATTTCGCCTTTTACGGGGTCGCTTCCCTCCCGAGTTATATCGCCATCACTTAAGCAGAGTGAAAGAGCAGCCCCGACTTTCTCCCCCGAGGATGACGCGCGGGAGTTGTTGGTCTATCCTTGGCCGTCTGACCCCCCTCTACCCTTTTGGATGGTTCCTAGTCCCCACATGAATATTTGGGAAGAGAATTGGGGGAAGGGGAAAGAAAGGAAAAGAAGTATGGGCCAAGGATAATAGTTTAAGGGACGCAAATTGAGCATGTACGAGGCGCGCCCGGAAAACAACGGGAAATGAATGTTTAAAATTTCTTGCGAGCTTAGAGAGTCCGATTGTCAACTTATTTTTTTATAGAACTGCAGGAACAAGTGACTTTGTACGCAGTCAAGCGCACGGGTGCAAATTTAATAGATCAAAGTATGAAGTTCGCAATAAAAAAATTTTTGACTTAGCCGGGATTCGAACCCTGACCTCCCGATTGCCGGTCAGGCGTGTTAATCAGTTCCACCACCAAGCCTAGGGTGGTGTAACTGGTTAACACGCCTCACCGGCAATCGGGAGATCCGGGTTCGAATCCCGGCTAAGTCAAATATTTTTTCAGGGTGAACTTCATACGTTGGTGTATTTAATGTATTTTTTATAATTTGCATCAGCAGTTCGAATTATTTCTTAGAATTTTATGAGGTGAAATCAAATTTATAATTTGTCACAAAGCGTGGAGTTTTCCTAGAAAATTAATCAGTTGGGTCACAAAAATGTATAGATAGGGTTTGAGATTGTGCTTGAAAAAATGGACCTTCATAATTAAAAACCCTAATACCAGACAGTAACATAATGCATCGAAAAAAATATGGTTCGGCGTATGAATTGAATGAAGTAGTATATTATATATACGAGATTAAAGACTTGAAAGGAAGATTACAGCGATTCTTATAGTTTAAGGTATCGCATATTGACGGTAAAGGTGTACTCTGTACTGTTCTAATAAAAAAATCCCAATACACGAGGTGTGTTCGTAAATTTTTTTTTTCTTGCAACAATGGAAATATCTGTGAGTATCTGAAAATTCCTTGTTCAGCATTGAGCCCATTTTATGGGAAACTCAACATTTCCGGCCAATTAGCGGAAGTCTGTGACTTGCGTATTCCGAAGCCTTATCGGAAACTAATTACCCTCTCAAACCCCTTCAGACGGTATTTATAGAGAGAGGATTAGGTTTCCGTTTCGGGTTTGCACCATAAGAAGCTTGGCAACAGGCCCAACACTTCATTGAATTCTCAATACGTGAATTGCTCGCTTTAAGTTTGCCTACCAGGAATTTACTTGGGAATACCATCGAGGAATCTAAATTAATAAGCTTCAGTCAAGTAGATAGACGGCTGAATGGTATTGTAACTTTTCTCTGCCGGGATTGAAGTCTAACAATGAGGAAGGTAACGTAATCCTTTTATAGTTGAATGATACGATCGATATGTAATCAGTGTGTACTGAAAGGGAATTTGTGGAGTTATCTTAATTCCAGCTGCCATATAGAAAGTAGTGCTGTGAAAACAAGATTGTTCCACATAAAAAAGTCGAAAGGAACTCTACCAAATGCGCCGTTGAGAATGTAATTGATTCGTTCAACGTAAATATTCCCGGTTAGCAACTGGTTGCGGGTCGCAAACAAATTTTTCCATGGCATAGTTTTTCACTGCAAACAAAATTTACCACTTTAAAAATAGGTATCTATGATTCTCTTAACAAAACATTTGTATCTATAAATAGTATTTTTGAGTTAAATATAAATTATTAGATATATAATTATAAATATTTATATTTATAGTGATATAATTAGTTTATATAAAAATAATATTACAATAGAAAATATTTGAGTGGTTGATTTTTACGAAATTATTTTTGAAGATCATTCCGCACTATCTGATGCACGAAATCGTCACAGTTCAGGAGTCATATGGATTGTTTTTGCTCCCGACTCTGTGTGGTTCCTTATGGTAATTATTGTAATTTCAAAACGTAATATGCGCGAAATTTCACATTTTTCTGTTTTTCTTTGCAGGTACCTAACTTAGGAGACGTGAAGAAGTCCGCATTTGGATTTGATTCGAGTGAAGTCGGTTGCAGATAACAGGTGTCCTTATGCATGCTTTGTCTATACAGTTCTCTAATCAATCTCACTATTGAGAAATGTTAGAGTACCTTGGCTTTTATGTAAAAATGAGAGTGAAGTGAAGAATTTGTCAGCCTTGATAGCATATTAGCCCTGAAAAGGTCTTTATAATTTCAAAAATTACGTTGACGTCACCATACGACAAACAGCGGGAAGTCGGAGCGATCATCTAATCAAAAACACCACGAAACTACGAAATAATATTACATCACATCATTAATAATTTGTTAATTATCTGTAGATAATGTCTCGATTGTAACATCATTAGTTGGTAGGAATAAGTTTCACATTTTAGTATTTCCCGGCCAGATATATTTGGCATATTCGTGCAGCGGAAATTCGTGCACTCCTGCTGAAAATTTCTTGCTGCTCTATATCGTTCATATTTGTATTTAATCATGTTAGTTTTATGCTCGTATTGCATATAATGTCATCAAATCATATTGGATTTTATGGCTTGGGTTTATTTGGATATATTTATGGTTGCAGAGAAAAGGGCATTGAGAACGATTTCTTTTCTCGGTTTCATATCGTTTGAAAGTTTTCAACCTCAACAAAATCTTTCTTATTTTCCGAAGATTTTTTTTTCTTATTTCATATTTTTGGTTAGAACTCTCAGTGTAAAAGCAGAAGAGCTCAATAAAGTTTTCCTTTTGCCTGAAGTCTCAGTAGCCCACCTATAGAGTAGGAGGCTTTTTAAATAGGGAAAAGCAGGCGGTTGTAGAATCTGCCCACTCCTTTCCTATTTCCTTAGCAACAAATTATGCCTTTCGCCATTCTATGAGAGAGAATTGCTGATTTTATCCTCTCAAAGAAATTCTAAGATTCTTCTGTGTTTCCCATTGAAAGACTTAATCTCATAAAATTTTAATATTGAAAAAAAAACATAGTTACCACATGCTACTTGGAAACTGAGACATTTTTTCATCAGAATTTAATATATTGGATATAAATAGACTGCTCCTTGTTAGCTGTAAATAATTCCAGGCTATGACTCTTAATACGGTAGTGAAATTTATCTCAAATTAAAATATCTTATGAATTCAAAAAAGCAGTAAATTTTTCGGGAAACAACTGATGAATGGTTTCTTTTGAGATTTAAGCCAGTTTTTTCAATTATATGAGATTTTTTACTAGGTTAAAATTTTGATTTTCTGCTGTTGAGATTCACGGATATAGCATGAATTTAAAATCATGTTCTTTCTTAGAAATTACGCTTAAACGGCAAGCAATATTTGCTATTGACAGAAAACACTGGATATCTCCGGTTGTTAGCTATTTTTACACTAGAACTTAAAGACCTTTATAAGGTGATGCGAACGATTTTATCATTTGTAGATGGTATTCATTGTTGTAAACTATTGTTATTTAAAAGAGTAACCCCTATAATATTCAGAATTGAATTATATTGTGTTCAACTATATTATGCAATTACGGCTGGAAACTATTCTTTGGAAAGAATATGTGCTTGGTCATAATCTTATGGAAATACGAATATGTTTAGTTACCTTGGTAACTGAATTTAGCTTATACCTCTCTGTGTGTTCTCCTCAATAATCAAGCATAATTTTAAGATTTATTTTCGTTTATTACTCGCTCTATAAAATATGAGAAACTCAAAAATTCAATTCTGGGACAGATGAAGTACAAAAATGATACTAGCTCCCGTACCTTGTACTTTAATTTCATGATTCTTGGAGCTTTCTCTTTTTCCTCTGGTTATTCGCTTTCTCTACTGCACTATAAGGCTTTAGTTATTAATTAGCATCTCCCAAGCAGTGCTCATGGTAAAAATTAAAGGGTTTTCTGACAATATGTCCCATAATCTTAAAGCTGAATTGAAAAGAAATTGGGCTCAAAGGGAGGCGTGGCCCAGATACCCCTTGTTGACCTCCTTCAAAATTTATATCCCTAATTACCTAATTGTTTGTTGATGTTTACGCGGCTTGGCCGTTTCCATCCCATGCAATGTATTTGTCATGTGACCCGGGGACACGCATAGTGATCCGTCGTCTCCATTTATTTCGTTTTTATGCGATGTTCTTTCTCTCACCATTACATTTCGCACGACTCATATCATATATACAGCATTCAGCATCATTAACTCTTGCGCTGCGCTAAAAATCATCTAGAAATGAAGCCTAATGTTAAGGATATAAGCGTTTTAGCCAAGCGAAATATCGACAACCTAAATTAATAGAAGTTTTAAAAAACGTTAACTATTAAATGAAAGTATTTCATAAAATTCTTATTTCAACTCTAATATGTTAATAGAGTATGTGCTTGGTCATAAATCTTATGGAAATACGAATATGTCAAGTTACCTTGGTATCTGAATTTAGCTTATACCTCTGTGTTATCTTCAATAACTCTCTTATTATCTTCAATTATTAATCAATTACTCTCACTTATTAATAATTCTCTTCAATAATTTTCATGACTCAGGTCCTTTCTTTTCCTTTTTTTCAACATTAAATTTTTATTTATATCACTTTATTCCAGCATGCTTATATTTGACTATATACCTTACACATTTGCGCGCGTGCAAAGTTCTTAACAGGAATAGACGTTTTCGGAAATGTTCACCTGTTTGTCACAAAGCTTTTCTTATTCCACCGTCTACCAATAAAGACTCCCAAAAGAGGCTCCCAAAATAGTGCACGCCGAAAACCTTGAATTTTATTGAATTTTTTATTAACTGAGTGCTCTTTTAATTATTGCCGTCTTCATGCATGCAAGCTACACAAGAAAAGTGATTCGACCACGTAACATGTTAGCCAAAAGTTACGATGCAACGTAATAATTTACTCATACAGGTGAGTTGAGGGTTACTCAATGCATTAATGCATTAGATTGGGAGTGACCATTAGCTTAAAAGACTACAAGTAGGTTGAAATAACATGGGAAATGTATAGCTCCAATACTTCAATGTGATCCATAGAATATGTACAATTGTAACCGTGCGATAGTTCTTCCTTTAAAAGTAACGAGAAGGTTATGGAACATCATTGCCCTATGAAGAGGTACCAATAATCGTTTTTCCTGCTTGCAGTGTGGCGTTATATGAAAATAGCTAAAGGTAATGGAAAGCATTCCCAGTGCGTAGTAAAAATTACACTTATCACCCCCGTGTTTTCAAATGTACGGTTGAAGACAGTTTTCAGTTTTCTTCTTCAGGGCACACGTGGCTTTTTGTTCCTTAGTGTTTTCACTACTGAACCATTAAATGTTTATTAATCCACTAAATATCTCAAATAAACTCAGTTGGGTGTATCTATTTTAAAAAATAAATTCAAACAGTTTTCCTGTTAAAGCTAATTTGCTTTTAGCTCAATTATTTATTTCAAAATCTCATCTTCGTTAACTTTAATGAAGGTGCGTAATTTTTGTGATTGGCTTTTCAATTAGACTAGCTGCAATTCTAAAATTGGCACGTTCATCTATGGTAAGGAAATGTAGGTGCCAATAAAATTCGATCACTTAATCATCTGGGAGAGTATTGGGTAGTCTGCACTTTTAAGGGGTTATTGAGACTTTTTTAGGGTTAAAAAATTAATAAATAATGGCGAATAAAAAACATTACCCTAGTCTCCGGATGAATATCGATCATTCGCAATCAGGATAATTTATTTGAAAGTCGCGTGGGTAGATGAACCGTTTTAGGAACGCATTCCCGTGATTAGCATTGGTAACTATTCGCTCGGAAAATTTTCAGTAACGGAGAAGATCTCCGGAATCTGACTTGCCAATTCATCGCGTTATTTTATATTGCCTTTCCTCTTTTCCTCCTTATTTATCCCGGAGCACTGCTTTTCCTCGGCAAAAAATGTACTCCCTTCCATCCGAACGAAGCCTATGACTTGCGTCTTTTTAATAATCCAGTTGTGAAACGAGATTTTTTTCGCACGGTCCAAGGGGAAATGTTCGTCTTTTTTTTCTTTTTCCTTTCCTTCCTTTTTAGTTTCGTAACTCGTGCGTTTTTTGCTCGCTTGAAGTCTAAAAGCACGGCTGAAGTGGGGCTCTGGAAGTTATTTTTTTCATCGCATTGATCCCCATGGATTTTCTTTTTCTCGTTTGACCTCCTTTAGCTTGAAGCGTTCGTTCCCTCAGGAGTTTTTTTTCCTGAAAAGATGCTCCGGGCATGATTCCATGGGAAAGCATATGGCCCTGCAGGAGGCTATCATAATAATAACATACATTCCAGCTTAGAACTTGTATTTAGTAATACGCGAAAATGATGCAGTAACTAATGTTTGTCTATTCATTTTTTCCGTGTCTGATACGGAGTATATGGTTCATTCAAAAATAAAGTTGCAGTATTGGTTGAGAACTCTACCGGTTTCGACTTTTTCAGGCCATTATCAAGAGGTAACAGAACTAGATACCTTTTGATAATGCTCGGTTACCACATGATATTGATCTGAAAATGACGAAACCAGTAGAATTTTCAATGAATAATGTGTGGAATATATAAACGTTTATTTTTTAATATATCATGTCACCTTTCCACGAAGTGAACTCGCAAACCATTAATTTGAGTGGAAGATTTAGAATTTTCACTGTTTTTTGTTTTTATCCTTGGTGGAAGCCACGTAAAACGGTAAGCATACACATAATCATTGATCGTGTGGCAACTTAATCGGCCATGTCATGAAGCATGATAGCCTGATGAAGACAATCATCGAAAGAAGAGTGATAGGGAAGAAAACGAAGAGTGGCTGAAATAGCACGGGTTATTGGGGATAAAAGGAAGAAATACGTCAGAATAAAAAGGTTAATAGATAAGAGAGAGTATCGGAGAGCTGCGTTAAACCAATTTTCGGATGGCAGGCTTATGATATTACAAATGATCATTTATTTTCTTCGTAGTTGTAATTTCTTAGCCAGCACTGACAATTTAATATTATGGCTTGATGATTTAACGCACTTTTTTGGAAATCAATAAGATTTGATTTCGCTTAATTATTGATCCTGTTACAAAAAGTATGATGTCTTCTGAGACTCACTCTAAGTTATATGTAACACCAGGTATTATCGTTCGTTAATCTAACTTTAAATTATTGGAGAATTTTCTCTGGTTTCAGGTTGAATAAACGTTGACCTCATTGATTTTTAAATATCTTTTATGTCAGTATCATGAGCGATAAGGGCGATTCAATGTTTAAATGATTTAAATTATTACATTTTTGTTGGTACTGTGGTTCCATCTTAAATCTTATCTTGGACATACTAAATAGGATACTGATATAGGTCATTTTTCTGTGACCGTAATCTCTTGTCGAAATGGAAGTTCGAACTCAACTAGGTGTACTTCATTAATAGTGTCATATATTACAATAATGTGCTATAGCATAATTGATTCAAATATATTCAGTTGAATAATACCTGCGTATTATTAATTAGGGCCGTAAAATTTTACCGCGGATTTATACTTGCTAAGTCCATTGCCATTACCATGCTCGATATCATTCTTCGTCGTTATTGGTTTGTCAGCAAGAATGAGGTTCGCAATAGCAATGAGGCAGTCGGTAGGTTCAAAATTACAGCTGATCACCAGAATTTGCAAAATTAAGGAATTTGACAGTTTACTTTATATATATTTTATTTTTATAATTTTATATCCTAGTTTTAAGCACACCGGGACTAGCCGCGGTGATAACTTTAAGGGAGTCACTCGCAATAATCCATAGAGAAAACATCATTCGCCTTGACTAGGATTCGAATCCGGATCCCTCGATTTATATTTTATACGCTATTGTATAGACTATGATTACAGCAAATGGTCGCACTATAAGTGCAGAAAAAGTAATAAGAAGATAAAAAATAAGCGAAAACAAAAAAGCACAAGGCGGCGGAGTCGATGTCTGTAAAAAAGAAAGTCCTCGGAAGTGAAACATGGAGTAAAATATTTGTCGCGCTGGAAACATGCCATATATGACGGAACAAAGGACACGGATTCATGCCTCGAGTCGTGTATTCGAGTGTTCCGTGGACAACCAAAGGGAGCTGTTTTCCAAGGCCTCCCTGTGTGTTTGCTGAAATCTTGGCGATTTGTGGACAGCTGCCGAAGTTTGCGTCGGGATATTGAAAATGACCCTCCGTAAATATCAGCCCTGCCGACTGGAGGGGACAAGCAATCATTATGTGCGCTCCCATGTTGACCTGCTGCCCCTCACTGAATGGTTTCACGAGGAACTGTATAATTTTGTTTGATCGAAGTGAGGAGACATACGGACAAAAAAATCAGTTAATGCAGGAGGAAAAAAATCTTGCCGCAGAAATTTAGATGAAAGAAAATGAGAAAACATTGAGGAAGAACAGGCTGCCGCTGGGTTCTCTTAACAATGTAAAATCGTAGCACAAGGCGATGGCCCCAGTAAAGAGAAGTTCCAACTCCTATAACAGTACGTTTCTTGTGTATCCGAAATGTGAAATTTTACTCCTGATATTAAAGTTAAATGAAATAAGATTTGAAAAACACAGGGGAAGAATATAGTATGATTGTTGGGTTCTCTCAGAAATATAAAATGTTAGCATATCTTAACGCGATGGTCCCAGTACAAGAAACTTTAAATCCCAGTAACAGGATTATCTTTGTAACAGGACTGTCTCGTGTAACTGAAAGAAAATTGGGAAAAAATGAAAATAACCCATAATTTCTCTTTGGTGATGAAAGGCATTATTTCAACTCCAAACACTCCCAAGAGTGTACTTTATTGAACGTTGAGAGACACACAGGGTTTGTACCAGCTGGAAACTAAAACCATCGTTGCCAATTTCTGCGGAAGAAGGAATTGTGGTCCTTTCCAAATGCTAACTGGCGCCAAAATTCCACAGAGAAAAAATTATAACCATATTTTATTCTTTCAACCTATGGGGTTACCTTTTACAGCATGATTAATGTGGTAATACTCTATATATCGATGGCTACGTTCTAACAACGCGTATCTCAAAATCGGCCGGTTTGATAGAGGTATCTTATTCAAAGTGTAATAACATTAAAAAATAAAATACTTGTAAAAACCAACTCTTTGTTTGCAAATGAATGCTTATTTTTCAGTTTTATGAACTTTTGATTTTTTATTTCAGTGTACAAGTAAAAGAAATTAATCACTTTTTAGCTCTCCTGAAAAGTTGCTATTTTTGAGATACGTGTCGTTAGAACTTAGCCAACGATATGTTTAATTGCGTTTGTATACATTATCACACTTGGTTGTACTTTTGGAATAATAGTCAAATATAGGAATTAATACTAATTATTATAATTATATACAAATAATAATAATAACAATAAAACGCCTTTATTGGGCGAGATTGGGACTAGAAAGTCCCATCTTCCATTTAACCCTCGTCAAACATGAAATATATGCAGTTAACTACAATGTCAAGTTGCTCATGCAGAGAAATTACATAAAAAGAAATAGAAGTTCCATTTTCAATCAACAAATAAAATTATAAGTAAACAAAGTTACCATTGACCAAGTGTAAAAAGATGTTAGTGAACGTGGGAAAACCCTAAGGATATTGACTGCCGTCCTTATTGGAAAAAAAAACCACTGCAGGAAAACGCCCACACAAGAAGGGGGGCGTGAAAAACCTGCGAAAACATACTGAGAGAGCTAATGTAAACCTGGGTATCTACAAATTCAATACATTACTTGTAAAATGTCACCCAGTACCTGTAAAGAAAAAGAAAATTAGATGAAGCCGGAGGAGATAAGTGATGAATCTTTCCTACTGTTCCCATATTGTTACATGTCTCGTTGTTGCTCCCGAAGAAGTTTTACGTGTAGTACCTTTTTGAAGGAGGCGAGTGATGATGAGTCACGTAGCGGTAGGTCAATGTTGAACCATTCGTGGCATGCAGTAACAATGAATGATGTATTATAATAGCCCTGCTGTTTTGGCTAATTCCATTATCGCGTAGATATATTTTAATTTCAGTTAAAAGTATTCGAAAATCGTCAACCGTTTTAGTGGTATTGGAAATGAAATGGATTCGGACGATTTGGACGTCTTTGGTATTTTTTCCTGCGAAGATGTTCATGGCAGCAAACTATGCCAATTATTTTACTTCGTTGCCACAGGTAAGCGTTACGATTCACGTTCCCACCCCTCCTCGCTTGCTGCATTGGCTATGAAGCTACATCAAGTGGTAAAATTTCGAGTCAATGCATCTCCTTTGACGATGCAAAGAACGTTGGCGTGGGAAGAAGAGCGCCTTGGAGGAAAACCAAGGAAGAAATGCGAGGGAATAGAAGGAAAAGATTTAGGGGAGGAGAGGCGTGGAGCATAGGACTGAAAAGGGCTCATCAAACGCCAGAGTGGGTCAGGGGGCAAGGGGGAGGGAGGGAGGGAGGGTGGCGTAATTTTACCCCTCGGCAGGGTGGTTTTGTGGGATTCCGTGGGGCTTACAGGTCTGGGGGCGCTTGTTAGTGGTGCCGCCCGTCGATGGCGTAACAGGCGGCGTTCTGGAAGTGAGGGAGTGTTGTGCCAATGGAGAGGGCGTGGAATTGGAGACGACCAATGAAGGGGAAACGCAAGAACACAGCGCGCCACCTCTGGATAGATAGAGGGAAGACAAAATTTCCTCGAGTAGCCCAATTAGTATTCTTGACGTTTGGAATACGCGAACTCTTGTTACATGAATCGGTTAGTTCATTTGGCGGAAAGGTCTCCCGGGTGGTTAACCCTGAACCGGTGGCGTGAGAGACCGTTGCGTTACTAAAATTATGAATATATTCAAAAACTGCTATTACAAAATATCTATAATCCTAGTGAGTGACATAATTTTGTATAATAAGGACGTAGCACTCTTAAAATTTAACGTTCCTATTGTTCATTTTTGAAAATTTGCAACTGAATTTGAGTAGCGGTCTGTGAGATCTCACGTCAATAAATTGGAAAAATCTATAAACGTAATGCTGGTGGAAATAATTCAAATAGTTGTTAAAAACAAACTCCTGGTGATTTTTCAAGAATATTAGCAATTAATAATTTGGAAGGAAGCATTTTAGTTGCATAACGTGGATAATTAAGTACTTAGTTAAAAAAGTTCAATAATAATAACGACTCAAGTGTTTTCGGTATCAGTTTTTTTATCCTGTTTCAAATAACAATTTTTACTGAAAAAGTTGGTTCGTATTGGAAATGCATAATATTCTATATAAGTTTTATAATACCTAGTTGGGAAGTCAAAGAAACATTAAACTAAGCAATAAAAATGACTTCGCAAAGTTTTACGAATTTTTGTTTTATTGCGGTCTCCCAGACCGCACGTCACTGGTAGTGTAACAAGAATTGCACGTCACTGGTTAAGGGTTAACTAATACTTACACCCCTGCCTGCGATCATTTTTCTATTACTTATACCACATCTTCTTCTTATTATAAAGCGACCCGTGTTTTAATGAATAGTCATCGTCATCAAGCGTGAATTCTTAGATGGCTAGCTTCCTGAATAGCCGTACTTGCTTCTCGAACAAAAATCACTGACTCATTTTTATTGTGTGGTATTCCCATTTAAGATTTCTCGAATGGTTAACTACTACTTATAGCACCTCCTTTTTCAATAAAGCGTCACGATATCTGTGGTTTCATTTACGTATTCAGAATACCAAGAAGTTCAATTTTTGTTTCAGGCTATTCATCTTTTTATTTAATGCCAAAAATGCTCTAAATTATTTGCATTGGGTTGTATGAAAATAGTTACGAATAATAAAAATAATAGGCAAATTCAATGTGACGAGTATAATCTGATGATGAAGAAAAATATTATATTTGGTCAAAAAATATCCTCCATATTTTTATCATCTCAAATAGTTGCGGATAAGTACTACCGAAAGATTTGTCATCTTAAGCCAGATGTGGTATATTAATATGCATTCCAGTTTTCTCTTATGAAATATTGCATTTGAAATTCACATATGGCACAGAATATTTAGCGTCAAATTATAAACTAGTCCTAGATGTATAATATTTTGTTTGAATTAATTATTGATTTGAATAACAAATGAAACGACTTGGCTGTCCTAGTCGTAGAAAAAACATAGTTTAAAGTAAGAATTCAGATCAAATTTAAAAAGGGATTGCTTAAAGATAGTCGCAACAAATAAGCCATTGCACAAATACGTATATACTGCGTCATACTTCCTTTTTGAGTCATTAGAATGCTGTATATGACATTTATGATATATTGGTGCTAAAGGTGGTGACATATGGTATGGTATTTGAAGGACATCAGGTCATTTGCACAAAGAGTGAAGGGTAGGAAAAGTTGTGTAGAGAGAAACGCAGCGTCAGAATTAGCTCTTTCTTAACAAACTGTTTCGAGGATGGGTTGTGGACCAACTCACTAGTGACCACACCAACCCAGTCTTCAAAGCTGGAGAAGTAGGAAAAGTTGTCGACCCAATTATTCATTGGATAAAAATAATGCACTGCGTTATAAATATTCATATTGCTCAACGTCGATATTACATATGGGAAAAGAATTCGTTTATAAGTATGCCTAGGCATGTGATTCAACTACGAAGCTAAATCGGAACCACCAAACGCTGGATCAAATTTACATCCGGTTGCTGAGGTAACGTTTTTAAATCAGCAAAAGGGCATGATTGTGATGCAAAGGTTGAGCTAAGTTCGCTGGGAAGGTAAGTTGATGGAGAGTTGGATGTCTGCCGAGAACTGAATTTAGCTTCGCTCATCAGATAGCGCCTCTCGAATTGGACCACTGCTGAAGCGAAAGACTGAACCAGTGCCAGATGCGCCCGGAAACATTTGAATCCTGCTTGCGAGAAAGAACGTGCTTTTCGTGGTAGGACCTTGTGATATTTCAGAAACCGTGAGAGCAGCTGAGTAAGTGGATTATCTTCGCTTTCACGTTTCAGTTCAAGGGGCTTTCAGGCATATGAGAGTTGATAATACTTGCATAAGAGAGGTGAAATGTGAAATGCAATACCCTCACGTCTCAACTCGTAATTCGTTGACAATTTCTAGTCAAAAAGTTATTCGAAGGCCAGTTATGCGCATAATATTTCCAAATCATTACATTATTTCCAGCTTTCTGTTATAGAGGGTGGCCATTGATATGTTAACTAGTATCTTAAATGGTACTGAAGCATTATCAATTTTAAAATGCTTGCATTGGACATGACAAGACTTACTATATGATTTTAACGACACTATTTGAAAATAAGTGATATATTTTATTCATAACTGTCCGAAAGACGAAGTATTGTTTTCCACACCTATTTAATAAAGAGTAATAATCCACCTGTATTTTTAAATAAAGTAAATTTAGCTTAAACAATATTTTTGTACATTTTGCTAAGTTTTATTTTGAAAAATTAATAAATATCTGCCAATCAAGTTACCTATGTAATTTTCCTTTTTTCCGACCAATTTAGCGGCAGAATTACTATTAGGGTAACTCTTAAAATGGAGTGCGTTTGAAAATATATATCTTACAAATTCTTTTTCGTTTCATCAAGCATATGTTTTATCAAAATTATTTTCAGCACCCAAAATGCAGCAAAATACGGTCAGTTTAACCGAGAGTTTTGAATATTAGCTACATGCAATCTCAAGCACCAATATCCTTGCCAGAAGCATCCCAAAGGGCAGCTAACTGGTTGGGACTCGATGCCACAAACTTCGGTTTGGTAGGCATGGACACAGCTTAATCGAGGAAATAACTATCTTCATCGAGGCCCGGTATTAATTTGTAAATAAACCAGTAGAGCTGCCGTGAAAAGAGAAATGAGTTTATTAAACAAAAAGAAAACTGTTATCTCAGAGTATTTTTCTGTATCCGCTGCTACCACATACTATATCACAGGAGCCACCGTTTTTACTTATATGTTAAAAAATTCGTCTTTCATTTTCATAGTTTAAAAGTGATCACGACAGGAATGATTTGATACTTTAAGAATAGGTCTCCTATGTGATGAAAGATGGGCTGAAGGGTTTATCAACGAAAGTTTTCTTTCCGGAACCCCTGTCATCAACAGGATGTAACCCTTACTTTGTCACTGTCTTTCGCCGCCACTTGCGAGCGAAGTTTGAAGGATGGTGAGTGGCGTAGAGTTCCGTGAAAGGAAGCAGTTTAGTCCATGAGAAATAGGTGTACCCGCAGACTGGAACTGTTTAGGGAGATGTATTATTCCAGGCACTGCGATATGCATCACGTTTTCAGTAAAGCACGCCATCAGAGTTCCTGCGGTATTCCCTCCTACAAAGGTGTCATAATTTTTCATTAAAATTCAACGACTTGCCTCTTTCAATGGCAGCAACTACAAAATATTTTTACAATACTCAACCATAATCCAAATACATGCATCACACTGAGAAAGAAATAATAATTTCAAATAACCACCGCACGAGAAAAACTCTTAATTCAATAGAACAGTAAAGCGTTAATTTCAGGAAATCTCAGGAAAGACTGAAAAAAATTAATGAAGAAGGTAATGATGAAAATAATAATCTTACTCGTTACTATCTTTCCCGAGCAACGCCGAGTGGCCTGCTAGTACCCTACGGCGTACCCAGGATCAAAATAGGGTTAGGCAAGGTTGTAGGTAAGATTTAAGCATGGAAAAGGTGAATGTAACCAAAATTTTAAGAAAACTGTAACAGCTCTTCATTGGTTTTTAAAGCTATTTGCTTCAAAAAATATTATTTTCCTATAATAAATTTGCGAATTTTGCTTCTATGGGGCAGCTGCCTGCTCCTGTCCCTCGCTGGGTATACCCATGTCTCGAACCACCAAATTGTTTTCCAACACCTATTTCATTAAGAGTAATAGTCCACCTGTATTTTGAAATAAATTAAATTTAACTTAAAATATTTTTGTACATTTTGCTAGCTTTTATTATGAAAAATTCGTATTCAACACTTGAAAATGTAAGTTAGTATATTATGAAGCCCAGTTGTATAGTTAGTCTTTAGCTTTCCACTTCAGGGAATGTTTTTTTCTATGGAGGTTAGGTCTATTGTAATTAAAACTTCTCTCGTTACTAACTTTCCCGGCCAACACCGGTTGGTCATCAAGTATACTATATTTTTTGTGTGTGTAGGGTGTTTTTGTGGAAGCAGCGTATCTGTTACCTTGGATACGCCGGACGACGGGTGCCTTGTGCGGCTAGTTATCTGTGAGCACGACACCACAGAAATTGCGGTCTTGTTGCCCTTCCCCGGACATGGAATCCGTTTCGCTCCGCTTGAGGCTGTATCACGCTCGCCGGACTGACTCGCAGAGGAACCGATGGAGCGGGTGATTCTGATTCTATCAAGTGGAGGCGCGCCAATCGATGGTAGGCCGGGCATCATTAGGGGCGTCTTTACAAGGGCCTTGATGGCGAGGCAGAGCGGCGGAGGGAGATAGATACAGGACCTCGAACTTAAGAAAACGAGCCACAGCGTCGGAGTCTTCGGCGAACGCAAGGCTTATGATGAGAGGGAGAATGATCCAATTTGTTGAGAAGACCGGGAGAAAGCTTATTTGTAAGTTTTGTAGGATGTAAAATCAGCTACTTATGGTGTATTAGCATCACTACTTTTTGAAAGACCGTAGCCATATCTCTTAATTAGTTTATGAGTCCAATACTAATATAATAAACAAGAGTACATATTTATTAGTCCTGGAATAATATATCAAACAAGAGATATGGCTACACTCTTTTAAGGACTAGTGATGCTGATACACCATAAGCAGCTGGTTTGAAATCACTAGCTTTTAAAGGAATGTAGCCAAATCTCTTGTGTAATATATATTAGTCCAGTACATGTATTTGGAAAGTGAAATCTATGGCGGTTGATTTGCAACTAAATCGAAAAATTATATTTACTTCCTACTATCGAAAAAAATAAAATTATTTCCTATCTAGTAATTTAAATCGGTATTAAAAAATTTGCCACATACTAAATTTCAGACGCAAATATGACATATAGTAAAAACTATAAGTCGTTTATCAATAAATTTATCAGAATAATTAATAAAAATATATAAAACAGGTATTTAGCATTTAATCATATTGGATTTATATTTGGAGATAGAATTATCTGTTCGCAAAAATATTATATTTGCAATAAATAATAACCTGCTACCACAGCTGTTTTTTTTAGAGATTGATCTTCGTTACCCGCCGTCCTGAATGAGAAAATATCGTAATGCAATTGCAAATCATTAATAGACATTACGTTGCCAAGTTATTTATGCTTCGTTTCGCTGAGATTGGGAAATATGTTTCAAATGCTCTTTTTAGTCTACTATGTCACATATTAGGTGATTATAGTATTTTTATCTACAATGAAGAAGTTTTACTTTAGGATTTTTGTCTTAGGTTAGTGTAGACTATACTTTATGTCATTACGGAGGCTTCCGCGGTGAGTTAATTGGTGATAGTTTTCCGGGTTTACACCGCGTTGATTCATGTTTTGCGGACGACAGTTTGGACCCGAAGACGGGAGCTGGAACGCGCCCGAAACTGTCGTCCGCAAAACATGAATCAACGCGGTGTAAACCCGGAAAACTATCACCTATACTTTATGTCGTTTGTGTAGATCAATGAGATGAGTTTTGGTGAAGATAAACTTGTAGTTTGATCATATATTCCTCATGGAAGAAAATAGTACAAGCACTTGAATTGCTAAGTGGTCAAGATGAACCGTGCTAAAGCTAATGGCATCACACCTCCTCGTTCAATACTCTTTCCATAAAATTTGTGGGAAAATCCTCTCGTCGTAAATCGGGATTCAGGGTTTGAATCCATCCCATATGTTTTTTTTTAATTCATCTTATTTTCATGTCATATAACGCATTTTTTTCCTATGTAGGCATTTTATAATACCCTCATTACACATGGCCTCTACTTTCGCCCGAAATTGAAGCTTTATTTAATATAGTACATACATTATAAACTTTTCTGTAGTATGCTTCACAAGTCAACTTCAGAAAAACAACCTGGAGATATTGTGGAATGTAATGGAGAAATTTTAATTTTGACTGTAAGATTTTTTCGCAACCTCTATCATGTTATTAAAAAAATTGCGTTAAAATAGGAGAAGTTGCATCCTATTTTGTATATGAAATAGTCTCGTCACTTAATAAGTTAATGTTACTTTTCAGTATTCCTAAGTTAAAATTTACTAGCCAATTTCCGTTAATACTCAAAGTACTATTAGGAGAATTTGCCAGTAAGATTTAATTCTTTTACATAACAGAATTTCACATGGTTAATTAAGCCTGCAACAACACACTGTATCGGTATTTTCAAGGTTTTTCGCTGTGAGCAATAGTGATTGTGCTGTGAATGAAACGAGGCCAATAAATCTTTGTGGGAAAACGTAGTGATGCATCTATGCTCTGGTTATAATAATTTTTCATACCTATTTAAGTGAGGAGAAGTGATTCTTCTTCTGTCGTAATTTTCTTTCTCGGTACGTGGCGCTGGGATCGCAGAGGAGTGATATACACCTGGGGCACCAAAAATAAAAAGTTCGCCCCTTGTTGCACCCATTCACCTGTCCCGTCCACTCAACCGTCCAATTCGTCGGGCGTGCGATTCCCAGTGTTCCCCAAGGGCGCGCTCCTGGCCCACTAAATCTTCCGGCCACGGCGGAACAACTCCTCCATATCGCTAGGTCCGACTCACCTGCTTCCCGAGCATCCCATTGGTCCACGCAGCATCCCCGCCCCCTTTCCCTCGTCCCATCGTTCGATGGACCAATGACCTAACCATCCCACCGAGATGCATCCATGTACATCTGCCAACTCTGACGTGCCTTTCGAACTCGGGCTGTTTGCTGGGAGCCTTCCGGCGCAAGGCCTATCCTCTATGGCGTCGCCCGTTGATCCCTCGACAATGGCTGAATTATGGACCAATGGGAGAGCGTCCACGGCCTTAAAACCCAGCGCGCCACGGTCATGTCACTTCGTCGTATCAGCGGGTTTGTTGACAAATACGAAGAGGTGTACTCGCAGCTTTTGCGCCACTATTGTCAGTTGTTGTCCATGATGTCGTCCTTTTAGCATTGATTAAACATAGTATCCATAGAAAGAAAAATCATTTCATTGAGAAACCTGAAAATTATGCGAGCGTGCGTAAAAACGAAAAACAAAAAAGTGAAAAGAAAATCCAAAGTATATTACCAGTATGGCAATGAAAAAATAATAATATTTTTATCTTCGCATTGCATGCAATTTCTACAATCATTTCAAGTAACACGTTTAAAAATTATTTATTTTAAGTTTCCTTTTCACACAAACATCACGTTACACTGTCAACGGTAACATATACGCCAATTTTTAATTTTTTTGTTAACTGGCTGGTTGGCGTGAGTTATACTCACCGGTACAGCTAATTGTAAATGCGCCGGGCCAATACCGTGATATTTTATTGCAAACATTTTGTTTCGAGGGGTGGTTGTTGCCGTTTGCTTGAAGTCTGGAAATATAAGCAAAAACATTATATTATGAAGTAACATTACCCTCTGTATATTGAGTGTTACATACATTTCATCCTTATGTCAGCAGCACATTTTTTGATTTAGTTACTAACCTTACAAATTTAAAGTTCGTTTTTTTATATCGTCCAAAGAAGATTTACGAACATTTGCGTTATATTTGCAACTTTCCGCATAACGAAAATCGTGATGGAGTTACTTGATGCCAAAAACTTGGTCGGTTAAGCAATTAATAATTTAATTTGAGCAATTACGTACCTCTGGCTCTACTTTCTCATGATCTCAGAGCCATTCTTATTCACGACTGGAGTTTTGCATTCCCAATTCATCTTCCCTTTTTCCCTTTTCTATTTCGATTCTGCTTCTTTTGTTTGCAAAATCAAATTTGTTGTTATCTTCCCTCTAATGATCGCAACGTGGATGGATTATGGTGGCCATTTTTTTAAACAATCCCCTTATTAAATTTTAAATGGATATCTGGACATAAAATAGAAAATCTAGTGTTTTGACAGTTTTTCCAAAGGTTTAACATGATTTTAGGCGAAGTCGATTTTTCGAATTTGTTGAATCTCGTCTCGTTCACCCCAAACATTTGTATGAGTGAGTGAGTGAGTCGTCGGAAGTGGGCTTTATAGTGCATAGACTAGCATAGTGTGTCACCTATCCAATTAAACGATGCAGACTCAGCATATAGCCACTGAGCCACCATGGCGATTGGGTTGGAGCTTGAGTGCTAGTTGGTTCAAATCCCGGCGGTGGCAAAGATTTTTGAGATCCTTGCTGGAATGATTCGATGAGGGCACTTTAGTTTTGACTCTCCCTCCGACGGATGGGATACTTAGCCGGTCACCTCGGCACCCTTCGTTAAGACCAGGCAAGTACTGACAACGTATGAGGGTTCAGGGGAGCCCTTCGAGGATACAACCCACCGGTGCCGGGAACCAAGCCCGTGGCTTATACGCCCGATTATCCGGGGAGGGGGTGGGGAGGAAGGGAAAAGGAAAGAGGCGCCGCCACGATAGGAGCCCATCGACGCCTCTGGGAGAGGAAAGGTGCGGAAGGAACGGGAGAGGGAAAAACACCTCGACCCTATAGAAGCGAAGAGGGCCCTAATATTAGCAAAAACAGGCAAAACTATTAATGTGCCAACGATTTTGGTGAATTTTCCTATAAATGAGAAAAATCCATCGATCAAATCGTTGGATAGGCAAGTACTGACACCAGGCTTCTCTTTAACCGTCTTCCCCTACCCTTTAGTCCTGCTGAAATTGGCCATATCCGTTGAGTACCGCCTTAAAATACCTCGCCATATGTTAGGCAAGTACCAATAATACCAATACCAAATACCAATAATGCCTATAATACCAATGTACCATAGTTAACGTCCGCAACATGCTCCTGATTCAAAAAAGAAAGCATGATGCAGTTTCCGCATATTTTTCCCGGTGATTCATTTATAACAAATATCCTATGTATCTTTCACCAAAATGTCATTTGAATTCTTAATTCAAACAATGTTCTCAATTATTTGTATGGTCAGGTCACTGGAGTCAGTCACGGGGGATGTTCAGAAAATAACAGGAATTTTTTAAATTCCGGAATTTTTAAATTTTTAAATATCGACAGCTTGAGGAGCCTGATTATCAATTCTTTCATTATACCTACTGTTATACTCATGTGATAAAAATATTGTATTCCGTGGAAAAAAATTCTCCGTGATTTTTCTTGGGTCCGAATAACGGAGGGCTTCCTTTAGCTGTTAGTCTCGTATTGAAGATGCTGCCATTCAGCATCTCTCAAACATACTCGATTTTATAAAAAAAACAAAATACAAGGGTTTCGCACAATCCGAAAATGAAAATACCACGGGGTTCCAAGGCTTAACCATAGCATAGGTGAATAGCATAGGTGAAATTGGGTCCACTCATAACACATTCTTACGTTGAAGTGTGACTGCTGTAATAGGGTGGTTTCCTATTAATTTTTTACTTCTAAATCGAAAGATTATTACTTCTGGAGTACGTTTATCATGCTTTTAGATTTTTTAATGACGATATCTATTTATCGCGATTAAACGAAAAGTGAAAATTTTCAAGCGCGCGAAAACGCGACGGCTATGTATGAATGCTGGGAAAACTCCGTGTGACGTCATTCTGGTCCCCGCTGTCGCAAAGTAAGGTGACCTTGGGGCGAGGCTTTGAGCGCTGATACGATGCAGGCTGCTAGCTGGTAGCAGAGTACCCTGCTAGCAGGTAGAGCTGGGCTTAAATAAGGATTATGAATACCCTATCAAACAAAGAAAACTTTGTGACCTTAGGCTTTTTTAATAGGTGATTATTAAGAGATGTTTCCCTGAAGTCAGTGCCTCATGCATGAATGGGTAATATCAGACGATGTAAAACTCCTATCTACTCGTATAGAAACTAGGTCCCTGTGACGTCACGTGGAGTGGCATCGCTTGGGCGCCAATCTGGCCTTTTTCAAATGCGGTTAAAATTGACCATTGCCATTCGTCTAAACTGGGATTTCTAACACTAAATAATTTCTATACTATGAATACACTAATGGTGGGTCACGAATCGCAATCAATGCCTTTCGTTTTCTTTGATGGAGGAAACAACCGTATTGGCAGACTCCGCGAGGGGAGTCATTACTGCAGCGAGTTCCGTAGACGAGGAGATCGTGGCGTGCGGTCGTGATGAAGGGCGCGGCGGGCGGCCGGCCGTCAGGGAGAAGTGATGCCCGCGATGGCGCATTGGCACTCGGGACCTTACTATTCGCTTTCCGCATTTTTAACTCATCCCTCTCCCTTCCACCCCACTCCCCTCCAGTCCCCCCCCCCCAACCAGCCCCATTCTCACTCACGCACTAAACTCGCCAAGGGTACGAATCAATAATTGGGGGGGGGGCGTGACTCCTCCCCCCTTTCACCCACCACATCCAATCTCTGACCTCCCGCCACCCCCTCTTTCCAATTTGCATCCCCCTCCCTCTCCTTCTCTCTCTTTCCAACCCTCTCTACTCGTCCTTAATGAGCCGGCATCCGTACATTTCGTCTCCACCGCAAATCGATACGGTCACCTGTCCATCTCATCTTCGTCCCGATTCCTGCTCGCTCTCTCGCCACCCTCGCTTCGTTTGTTTCTTTTTTTTCTAATCTTTTCAAATTCATTCCTGACCTACCTCTTCTGGTTTCGTTCGGTGTAGGTAACCACGAAAACTTTCCCGTTAAAACTGTTGGAGGAAATCGTTTCCTGAAAAATGCAAGGCGCAGGATGACATGAATCTAGACTTAAAATAATTAAACTACAAGTAATTGTAAATTTAAAAATTGAATAATGCACATTAAGGCCGTTTTACTCGGGGCGCGCACTTGCACTACCTGACGTGTATACGAAGGCGCAGTCAAAATTGCGTCGTGTAAAGCGTAGAACACATGCGAGAATGCGTGGACGTGAGATGGGAAAATAGCCCCTGTTCTAATTTCGTTCATGCATTCGCGCAATTCCACACCATTTTAGAAATTAATGCAGCTCTAACCTGCGCAATTCCGTGCTTCACGTAAAACGGTCATTGGACTCGAATTTATCTACACTGTTTCTGTGAGCCATTGAATTAATTTTATTTTAAATTGCAGCTCGAACACGTTAGCTGTGATTAAAATTGGTTTATAGCGCTCTAGCACCTTTCAACACAGTACAAAAACAAAACAAAATACTTTAAAATGGTTGAAATTAAAAAAAAAAATTTGTTGTGAAATTTTAATATGTTGTTTTCATTACGAAGTCACTCCTGACCTACCTCTTTTGGTTCGGTGTAGGTAACCACCAAATCTTTCCGGTTAAATCTGTTGGGGGAATCATTTTCTGGTGAATGCAGGGCGCTGGATGGCATGAAAGTTGCTTAGAATAAATTAAATGATAGATATTTGTAAATATTTATTATTTGTGAAAAAATCAATTAGGCACGGGATTTTCTTGCCTGTTTCATTGCATTCATTTTATCTTAAACTGCGGAGCAAATACTTTCTTTGTGATAACAATTGGCATGCAGCATAGCAGTACTTTAACATTGTATTTCAAAACTAAAAATTTGTAGAAAACGTAAAACTAGTGCTATTGATATTTTTAATGCTATTTTCATTACGAGTACACCCCTGACCTGTCTCTCCTGGTTTCGTTCGGCGTAGGTAATCACCGAAAATTTCCGATTAAAACTGTCGGAGGGAATTATTTCCTGGAAAATTCATTGTGCTGGATGACATGAATATTTCCTAAAACTAATTAAATGATACAGATTTGAAAATATTTGCTTTTTTGAAAAACATTAGACTCGGGATAAACTAGCCTTGTCTCTGTGAATCATGGGATTAATTTTATCTAAAACTGCCTATCAAACACGTTCGTTGTGATAAGAATTGGCGCGCAATGTAGTAGTACTTCAACATAGTATTCCAAAAATAAAATTTGGAAGAAAACGGTGAAAAACTAAAACTTAATTTGGTAATATTTCAAATGCAATTTTCATTACGAATTCACTCCTGATTTATACCTTCTAGTTTCGTTCGGTATTGGTAACCACCGAATCTCTCCGGTTATAATATTCGTAGAGAGCCTTTCCCTGGTAGGTGTAATGTGCTTGATGGCATGATTTTTGCCCAAAATATTATTATATTATGATAATTTACCTTTTATAGAAAAAATATTATTATTGAGATAGATTTATTTCGGATCACAACTTAAGCTTTTTAGTTTGGAATGGAATGGAAGCATTCTGTTCCCTCAACGCAGAATCTATTAACAGTTAGTGAATAAATATTGAAAATGCACTGAATAGTAGAGGCCTTCACGTTGTAGAAATCCATCTTACTAATTTGTGAATGAAAAACTTTGCTTTTTCTACAATTTGGAACTTTATTTTCCTGACTAGTTTCGATACACTGTATCATATTCATAGGACTTGCTCCATATCCAGCTGGCTAGTCCTATGAATATGATACAGTGTATCGAAACTAGTCAGGAAAATAAAGTTCCAAATTGTAGAAACAGCAAAGTTTTTCATTCAGAAAAATCAGAAATATTGAAAAGGTGATTAACTTAATTTAATCTAGTGATTGTTTTGCTCTGTAATGTCACTCTGTAAGATTTCGGGCGCACTCAGTGATGTTGCTTCATTTTTATCTTTTCAAATTCACTCTTCACACACCTCTTGTTTTAGTCCGGTATTGTCACCAATATTTTCCAGTTTAAACTAACAGTAACAGAAGTCTCTTTAGTTCTCTTGCCTTCCTCGTCCGTTGTCGGGATGAAAAGGCAGTACCAACATTTGCGGTGGTACGTTCTTTAGCCAATTCACCGACTGTTGAACGGATCCTAAAACGCGCTAGCAAGCAACTCCTGGAAACCGGTGGAAACCTGGATACTTAAATACATCAGTGAGGCCCGGGAAAAAAGGCGGACCAATCACAAGTCACCTGACCCGGAGCGCACACTATATAAGACGGATCACTCAAATATTTGTTTGAATAAAAGATTTAAAAAAATGAAAATCTCTTTGCTAATGCTATTTAGCAAAGATAAAAAATTACAAAAATACTTGAAAAAAGATCAAAAAGATTCGGCAAAAAAAGTAATAAAGTATTTGTGAAAATATTAATATAAAAAATAAATAATAATATATAATAATAAATACCCAAAAAAAATATTTACAATGTATCAACATTGATTTTTACCAATGTAATGGCCGCCAAAAGCCAATATTCCTGTTGTAAACATTAGCTTTAAGGTTCTATTTCACAAAGACAACACAATACACCCATAACAGTACACGTGTGCCATTTTTTTAATAAACTCATTGTTAACTGACTGGTTGGGGTGAGCCAAAGCTCACCGGTACAGCATGAAATCGCGTGGATATCTCCCCTGATGGCGATGGACGACACGACCATCGAAACGTCGGCAGAGATGGAGAACCTCACCAGGTGGGAAACCTGAAAAAAATTCAACACTTCAGAAACCGTTTCGGTCTCTAGTTCAAAACCAGCCCACCTTTATGGCTTTCGCGTGGACATGTATCCAATTCGCATCAGTGTAGACGGCACGGTGACGTTTACGAGCTTGCGATACAGAGGACAAGTTATACGGAGGAAGACAGCCACGACGACCAACGAGGCTAACTAGTATCCGTTGCGGAGCACCGGTTGCTGCCGTACACAGTACGCGGAGGAGTCCTTTTCAAGGCGAAAGAGAGAACATTCGGATGCACACAAGGCAAGAGAGCCCTCCAGAGAGTAGCGAGCGCAGCCGAATTCATATGCACTCGCCATTTGCGACTGCCTCTTCATCTCGGGCCGCGGGATTTCCTCAGCAGCCGTTTCACCGGATTAATGCGGAACCATAGAAGCTACGGGAAGTCGGCCACCCGGAAAGAACTTGCTGGATGCAGTGAAAAGTAATTTCCTCTCTGCCGCGAGAGTAAACTTTTTCTCCGAGCTCTAATGTTGAAAATTGAAGAGGGCGTTTTTTTGAGTCGAAATTTAAGCCTGGAAAGGATATACCTGTTTCAGAAGTGAAGATTTAGCTCCTATCTGCCCTCCTATTTCTATTTGAAGTTATCAACCTTTTCAATTTCAATGCTGGTGACGACGTATCACCTTTCCCTTAGAAAAAGTGGCATAAAATTGATAATAATATGCATCCATGGCCAATACATAAATCAAATCTCAATGAAGTGTTAAAATGATATTCTGACCACTTACCTATTTAAATATGACTTTTTGTATGCGAATTTTTAAGTCTGCATTTTCGTAGCACACGCTACATTTTACGGCCTCCTGCTGCGTCGTATATACAGGGTGTCCTTATTGGATGTTAATAGTATCAATGATCATATAATTAGATGTTATTGGTCGTATTGTTTTCTGTAAACACTCTTTGTATCACCTAGACCGTGAAAGTATGCTAAACGGTAGTTGAGGTCATTTGCGCACGTATAAACTAATTATCAACCGAGGGAAGAAGGTGGTCAGCATTTGAACGAAATCCTCTGCGGGTAAACTACTGTGCTTCCCAGGGAACTGGAATGGAGTGGAGATTTAAGCTTCTTATCCTTTGAGCTCTGATTTAACTGTCGTATGCGGTGTCGAAAAGTATCTTAGTCGTACCGGTAACTTTCTCCTAACCGGTAACCGGTTCCTATTCTTACCCCATTTTGAAAGCTCTTGTCGTTATACTATCCGCAAGAGTATAGGAATTTTCTTTAATAGGACTTAGTAAAAGACATTCATTCAGCGTCGCCCGAAGCTGTGAAAAATATTTTTAACAAAAATGTTATAATTCTTAAAAAATGATAATAAATTAACTAAATTCGCCGATTTATTAATCAATTTAATAGTTTAATAATCTTATATTGCATTTTAAACATTATTTAGTCTTCTTTCTAGCATTTCAAAGTTTTTTATGCCCATATACAAGAGAGTTCGCCTAATTGGGGCAGTCGCTTAATTGGGGCAAAGTGCATAAGTCCCGATATGTCCCAATTAACCGGAATCTACTGTATATGTAATTGTCTGATACTCAGGATAACTTGCATTGTTATGAGCGATTGGACCGGAGACCCAGGCATCGAGAGCCCTGCAGAGATCCGCTGGATCTTCACCTTGTGTTGGACTGTATCGGAGTTCAGTGTGCTCCATCGATCCACTAACACACATATCACATCCACATTCCCATCTCCCAATGCGAAACTTCAATTTCCACTTTTGCTCCTGCGAGAGATCTCATAGCGTAGATGTGTGTACCCATGGTAGTGGGAATGGAAAAAAAAAGAAGATCGCTGTCCGCGGACAATGAATCGCCGTATGGCAAAAGGCGGGACGAGATTGGAGCGCACGCGGAAACAAGTGAAGAACGGTGGGCGAGCAAATAAACGCGGTGATCACGGTTTAGAATGGTTCTAATGATTAGCTGAACGAGGGGCCCTCTTCCCTTTCCTATTGCGTAAAATTTTTAACAGCGGTTGTAATTAAGTTTAGCAGAAGGGTCATAGGTGGTTTATAATTTCATTAATATTATTAATACAATTAATAGTAGCGGGCGTAACTTGATGGAAATCCATAACCGTAGGAATAGAAGGACAACAACTTTGCTATTTCCACATAGTAATTTATTGATACCGACCATGGTTTCGTTACAGATTTACCTTGATAATGTTACTCTGTAACGGAACCATGGTCGGTCTCAATAAATTACTATGTGGAAATAGCAAAGTTGTTGATCCTTCTATTCCTGTCTTTTATATTAGCTAATAATTTCTTGTTCTCGCATTTCCGATTGATATAATTGCTAGCATTAAAGACACGTGACTAGAAAAATTGCACCTTAAAAGCTAAATAACAAACCTAAAATGGTAGAGAAAACTATTTGATATTTAAGGTCATTTGAAGAAACTATTGGAAGGAATTTTTGAATGACTTTGAAACTTATGTGATCGAAGCAATAGAACATGACAGGGAAATGCATATAAATCAAGTAATCAAACATTATGAAACAGGTTTCAGTCTAATAGGTGGAAAATAGGAGTTTTTTGGGGTGTTGTTTTATATTAATCTTGAAATATTGTTTAATAAATTTTAATACCGTGTATTTTAATACAACGAAATTCCATAGGAAAACGTGATTTAAGCACCTTATCGTTTTTAAAACATGTTCTCCTGCTATCGATTGAAAATTGGAGTTTTGATAGGTGTAGGTTGAAGCTGAAGAGTTCACACTTCTTTCTTTTAATAATTAAATTAAACTGGATTGTTTAATCAATTTATTTTAAATACATACATCATTTTAAATTTTATATGAGTTAAATTTCATGACCATCGCACGACTATATCATCCTCAGAGGAACACCGCATGCTGCAATTGTATTTGACGATTTGCAAATATTTAAGGTTTTCGTCTGCAAGAGAAAATTTATTATTTTTCTGTTATATTTGGATGGAATTATTTCAAAGCTAACTAGTTCACCGAAATACGTTAGCGCGTTTTTTTTCTAAAAGTACTTTTCATGAGATTATATTCAATATATTTAATACATTAACTTTACTTCATTAATTCGCACGGTGCCATAAGCGCAGAACATACAAATAAATTCATAGGTAAGGAAAGATTGGGATGTTAACATATAACGGAAAAAGGAGGATGACAACGGTGCTGTGGTAGATGGAAAAAAGCCAGAAATCAGAGGGTAAAAATGTGGCCTGACTGGGTCTTTAACCCAGCTGCCCCAGTGCCATCTATTGGTTCCTCTTGTGGGCCAAAGAAAAGGGAGTTCTCTGTGCATAAACCCCGCCGATATCATGGTAAATATAAGCGTCCTGGTAGCGCAACTGGTGTAGCACCTGGCCGACGACCAGGAGGTTCTGGTTTCGAGTCCTAGTCAGGCCGCATTATTGCCCTCTGAATACTGGCTTTTTTTCGTCTACCACAGCACCGTTGTCCCCGTCCTCTTTCCACTATATGTTTCTATGCCTATCTTTCCATTCCTTTGAATTTATTAATACCTTTGCTTTATATTTGTCTCCATCATGCACGAAATAAATTAGAACTCGATTGGCACGGCCTCCTATCAAAAAGGCATTTTATTAAAGGATGAGGATGGGCTATATTGTCTACTCATTAATCACTTCCGTTCTTCCTTAATACCGAATCTCCGATCACAAGCGGATGTATTCCAAATAGAAAAGGCTGCCGGCATTTTCTTCCTCTCCAAATTTAACCTCTTAGAGACCACGAGCAGAGTGCATTGAAGTATTCTATCTAGCGGTTCTTGGCTGGTATTGGCATCTTCTAGTGACTCCACGATTTTAAAAGTGATTATTTTTATAGTGGAACAGTCCGTGCATATTTCTATTATCATAAATATTTGGTTAAGCCGCGAAACCTTTTATCATTATTAATGTATAAATACGTGGATCCTTTATTGAAACATCCAACACTTCCATATTCAAGTCACTTCCCCACAGTTTATCTATTGCTAAATAAGAACAAAATTTGGCATTGAGAATACAATGGCGTGGTCAAAATGATATATTTGAATCCAATTTTCTTCTGCGTTAGTTAATATTAGGAAATATAAAGGTATAAAATAAGCTTCAAAAGCTTTACTATTGGTTCTCCTTGTTTTGCCTTTCTTAATGCAAAAATAATTTTGGCAGAGTACCAAGTATCTTATTTGTGAGTTGAAAAACTTTTATACCCCATTAAAACGTCCGCAGTTGAGTCTTATACTAACTCAGACAAGGCCACGGTAGATTCCGCAAAATGCTATTTTATTTTCCTGAAGAAGGAGGGATTACCTTAAGAATGGTGATAAAATATCAGTCAGTAACATATACAGTTATTCTTTAAGAGTTAATTTTAATTTAATTTTTCATAAGATTGATGATAATTTTGGGTTAAAGATTTTCAGCCTCCTTTACGAAGATCTGGTATGCGAAAATTTCATCAGATCATCGTGATTCGCCTTGTAACACACTCACTAAATATGAATTCATAGAATAGCTCTTATGAACCTGTTACAGTAGACATTATTTTGTCCCATATGACGCCACAGGATATTTAAAGAAACTACCTAACTCGTAAGCAGCTTTTAGACTGATTCGGTGTAGAAAAAAATACCATCTCGATTTCAAAGTCACTATTTTTGTCATCAACCTAATTTGGTAGGATCCTATTAATCTGTATAACAACAAAAATACATCCGTAGAATTATCCATCATAATGAATTAAGCATTTTGACATAAGCCATGAATAATAATTGCTCGTCAATAATGGTATTAATTTTAATTAATACTCATTAATGAGGGAAATTATCCTGGAATTTGCTTTCTACTCCTCATTACATAAAGGATAATGGTATTATCGCAGTGCGTGATTCTTTTCAGAAATTTATAGAAAATCATTTCCGCTGGTATTAAGCGGCCAAATATTTTTAGATTAAAAAAAATCGTTTGCCTATAAATCTCACTCATTGAATAATTCCATGCAAATTCTTGTATTTCATGTAATCCTATGAACTAATATTTCCGGCTTTGTAAATAAGGAAATCAAATTTTCAAACCCGTACACTCACTCACACACAGAAGCATTTAACTAACATATGCATCGAAAAATAATCATGGTGATAACTTCCATTAATGATATCCAACGATGTAAAAAGATATTCATTGTTTTAGCTTTTGAATATCATTTTTCCTATCAGGATCAAACCGTACAAAGCCACTTTTGATAATCGTTCAATCGAATTGTCTCTTTTTTATTAATCTTCGATGTGATTTTCAGTCTAGTAGTTGTTCAGATTAAGTTATCTCTTTCATGAAGTTTTGATATTGACTCTAAAATTATTATCATATTAGGTTAAATTACGACTTAAGTATTGACAATGGTGTTATAAAAAATCTACACCTATATCCACCCTTTGGTATACTATGGTATTTAAAGAAAGAAGTAAATTATAGATTTCGTCAAAAACTCAGTCATATGTTTTAGTAATATATCGATTTAGGAGGAGATAATGGAAATAAGTTTTTTACCTTTTAGAATTATGGAAGAAATCGGTTAATTCAGGAAAGAACAGCCCAGAATAAAACCATAAAACCAGCCAATCCGCGCGTTATGGCTAACTGACCTTTTTCTACCATGAACATGGACCTACCAGCTGGTAAGGTATCTTTTTTGTCTGCACAAAGTTCATACAAACAGCGTTATAGCGTCAGTGAAAAAAAATTTTTCATTACACACTTACTTTCAGGTAGAATCCTAACCTACTAAGTGTGAAGACCCGTCATCATCAGGATCGGTCAAATATTGAAAAGATCTAAAGATTACCTCCTCATGACGAGTACGTCGAAACGCGTTTTAGTTACCGTAGAAAATAGAAAGGAATTGGAAAATACACTAAAGTCATATTTTTATTTCAAAGAGTTTCCCCATCACATCTCGTTTTAGTAAGATGTGCAAAATGAAATCTCTACGGAAACAGAAATATTAATGAGACACTCCTTGGTACAACAATTTATTACCTTCACCACCATTCTTGGCCCTCTTTCGAAGGATATTACAATTACTTCCCTAAATAAATATTTGTACGCACGCTTCCCCCTTCTTAGATGCGTAGAAGGGCCTGAAACAATATTAACTGTTTTCCTTTAATCCTTTTTACAGTTTTAATGTTTAATCTTTGCATTAAAATCTATATTACATTACAAAAATGTGTGGACTTAAAATGAAATCAAAACTTATAATGGGTTCACTTAGAGGCACAACGCAAATAATTGAACTCCATCATATTTATCTTAGATATGACCTTAGGGAACGCGCATTAATATCGATTAAACGCAGATTGTCGCTATACTCTTTTATGATTTCCCTTCAAATATTTTTTCATGGTGTATTTTCGTAGCGTAACGGACAGATGATGGCAGGAGACTCCGGCATTTGTCCCTCAAACTCTTTGCTCATATCTGACGTCGGTGGAAAAATATTTTCTTCTCCCAGAATGTTTCCGCGGCTGAATGCGACGAAGTCTTATGCCCTAGCTAGAGGGCTCTTCCGTCGTGAGCCCGCCTTCCTCAGTGCGGATTTATAAGGAGCCACCACACTCAGGAACATTCCTTTTCCCAAGAGAGGTTCTTCTTTTTCTTTTGCCATGCGCCTGCATCTTTTTCTCCGTCTGACCGGGTAGCAGGTTCATTTCCAGCTCCATATCCGCCGTCCTTATGCGTCTTTCATCCCACAAGTAACCAAATCACTCGCTGGCTTTTTTTCTTCTCTGTTGCTCCTCTTCTTTCTTGACTAAAGTGCTCGGTAATCCGCGGAGCTTTCAATACCTTCTTCCCGAGCACCTGGTCCATCTTTTTTGCTGTCCCACTGAGTCTACTGTTTCATTATATATAGCAAGGCTTCCATTGAACAGATATTTCAGAATACATGATATAATTTAACCCATTCGGGTTAATAGACGGCGATTCGCCAGTTTGATACGATTTTCCATAAGGTGAAGAGCCGTCGAACTGCCAGTAGTGTCATTCTTATTAAATTTTTTGAAAATTGTTTAATCCATGAATATAATCTTAAAACTAAATATCATGTGCGAAAAAAACAACTAAAATTATCCCATAAAAATTCATATTACACAAAATTTCATATTCTATAAAATAATAGGTAAATGAAAACCCATAGGAAAAATATAAAAGACATTTAGGATAGAATGTCCATGAAATATTAAGAGGCGAATAGGTTAACATGGATCTTACTCTGGCGACTTGCGTTGTTGTTTGAACATCTCCAGTACGCGAAGTATTGGCTGGTTCAAGCTCAAATATATGTTTCTCGGGGGATCGGGTTGGTTTGGTGGCTAGAGTGTTGGCATCCCACCCCATGGGCTTGGGTTCAAATACCGGCGGTGGTAGAGAATTTTCAAAGCCTGCCCGATCCCTGCTTGAATTTTCTGTAAAGGACATATTAAGCGCAAAACTCCGTCCCTTCCCTCCTAATTTCATGAAAAAAAAACTTTACCGAAAATTTTTTTTCGAAAATTTCCACGAAATTCCTAATTATTTTATTTGATTTTTTAAAAATAATCAAAATAGGTTATACTGTGGAGTAAAACTAGCATAATTAGGCGCTAAGTGTTGTTCTTTCGAATTTTCAGATGTTCGTAGGTTGGAGACCAAATATAATTATTTATGTTTACTCTGTACAACAATACTCTTCTCATTTGATGTTAATTGTATGAATTGTCTTCATTTGAAGCTTTCATATTTTTCACTTACACCAAACCAGTGTCTTCTACAACTTCGCGTTAAGAATCTAACACTAAGTTGTCATCGACTGCGAACTCGATTTATGCCAAGTTCAGGATTTCTGTTGTAAAATGGGAGTCACACTATAAATTCAACATATGGTTTCATTCTGGGTTATCATACTTGTAGCCTAGTTCCTGATGACCCAAAAATTGCTTCATTCCAAATCAGCATGTGGTGTCTTAAACATTTCTGACATTCTCAGAGCCCAAATATTCCAAATTTTTAGCAATGAATTTTACATTATATTATTCTAATTATAAATTTATTTATTTTCAGGTGAGTCCAAAAACTGGGTTACCAAAGTGTGCAAAATTCCTCTTTTCACCGATATAACGGAAAGTTAAAAGATAAATGGTAAGTTATTTTTCTTTCTTACTAACCCGCAATTTTGGACGCAATTAAAAACTGCAGTATATAAACACCGCGAGACGGAGACATTTCGATGAACTTATTAATGATTATTTTTTACTCATTGTGACGTGCAATCAAGGCTACTTGTTGCAATAGGCATACAATCCACATTGATTATGCCTGTAACTCCATCCCTATAAGAATTATTGGGAATTTTTTAATGGGAAATAGCTCTAGCCAGAACATACAAATTCATTTCTGTCGCCTCGCCATAAACTAATGATAAGTAGTCAATATTTGATAACAGTCACCCCTCTGTCAGGAATATTTAGGGCTGAAAACAAGTTACTCGTACAATGTGGATGAAGATTAAGTACATGCACTCCTCGTCTCACTTCCTCTCCCTATCACTTTTCCCAAAGTCTTCTCATCCTTATGCCCTTTACGTTAACTTATCAATTAGGCCTATCGAAATTGAGATGGTTATTGGTATCACTAGCAAGTCCACACTATCTCTTTCGATTGTCCATCCAGTCATTTAAACAACCATTCTTCCCAGATCTTTTTTGATATATTCTTACAGCGTAGTCGTAGTCGTCCGAAAAGTCGCTTTCCTCTCGGTAGGCCCTCTGACATCGCTTTAATCGTATCATTTCCTCCTCGTCTCCACATATGCTCTGCCCACCAGTCTTCTGATCTTGGCCCATGAAAATATATCTGGTTCATTATATAGCGCTCTTAGTTCGTTATTGGTTCAGTTTTTCCACATTTTTTCTTCGTTAATAGAACCATAGATGCATATTTAAATTCTATTTTCTTAAACTATCAGCTATTTTCGTCTGTTTGGACATTTTTAATATTTCTGATCACTTTTCATCATAATAAAATAGTATTGAGGTTAAAGTCATTGCATGAATAATTAATTGTTAATGCATTTGGTGCTCTTAAGTGAACTCTAAATGTTAGCAACCGATCTGATTTTTTTAGCATGCTGGTTCTACTCCCCATGAATAATAATGATGAAAATTGATCATAATGGAGTCATTACCCCTTAAAACATTGATAAAGCAACAATAAAAATAATGCATTTACATAATCAGCAAATAAATAAAACATAATTAAAAATCAAATATCCTGAATAATTTGTTCATGATTTTGCGTACACTGAATGAGAATGGAAAAATACAAAACTCATTTTCTCTTTTCATTTCACTTTGTCGGAATTTAAATAAAATAAAAACTATTTATAAATAAATTGAAAACTATTCTGTTAAAACTTGCGGTGGATTTACATGTTTTAACATCATCAGGCAGTGAATTCCACCTGCAAGAAATAGATATTTGAACGATCTATGAATCTATGATTCATTTCTGTACGATGGTGTGAGATAAATAGATCGAAAAGATAATGTCTTGAAGAAGGTTGCTTCAGATTTCATGAAAATACAATTTTTTTGGGCTAATAAGGCAGACATCTGAGGTTAAGAATTTTATACGCCGTTATTAGGGTGAAATAGTCTCGTCTTTCACGTGCTTTCAGCCATTTGAGTTTAATGAATGCCTCACTTATATACTCCCAACTTTTAAGGTATCATATGAATTGAACTGAAGCATTTGTCACCACTTCTTATCATCATTGCCTATATTACTTTTCATACTACAGCATTGGTCGTAATGTGTAAAGATTATTGCCTTTACAACTGACTCCCGGATGTTAAAGGGGAGTTGCTTGTCCGAACCAATAGGGTAGTATCCTTCATCAAAGAAAACTAAAGGCATTGATTGCGATTCGTTACCCACCATTAGTGTATTCATATTGGCGCCCAAACGATGCCACTCCACGTGACGTCACAGGGACCTAGTTTCTATACGACTAGATAGGAGTTTTACATCGTCTGAGATTACCAATGCATGCATGAGGCACAGAGCTCAGGGAAACATGTCCTTATAACCACCTATTACAACTGCCTAAGGTCGGAAAGTTTTCTTCGTTCGATAGGGTACTAATAATCTTTATTTAAGCCAAGCGCTACCTGCTAGCAGGGTAATCTGCTACCTGCTAGCAGCCTGCATGGTATCAGCACTCAAAGCCTCGCCCCAAGGTCACCTCACCCGGCGACAGCGAGAACCAGAATGACGTCACACGGGGTTTTCCCAGCATTCATACTTAGCCGTCGCGTTTTCGCAGGGTTGAAATTTTCACTTTTCATTTCATCACGAAAAATAGATATCGTCATTAAGAAATTTAAAAGCGTGAAATTCGTACTCCAGGAGTAATAATCTTTCGATTTAGGCAATAAAAAAATCATACGAAACCACCCTATTGATCAAGGTTTCTGAAAAAATTGCCTCTCATGCTTTGGAAGTGCATTTTCCAGTCCTTATTTGTATCAAGAAAGGACCCCATATTTTTACATGTTTTTTTTATAAGCTATGACAATGTTTGCGACAATTAGAAGAAGGGATACCCTAAAATGCACACATCAGTGATCTCCGTAGAACTTCCCTCAATAATCTACGTTGGACATACGGTGGTCGACATGGCTGCAGCCTTGCCTCCTTTCAGCGGATGTCCCCGCTTTTATTTCTGTACGGATATCCCGTGGCTCACGATCGTTATTTTCACGGATGACAAAACGCATAACGAGAAAGGAAGGGTCACTCCCGGAGGAACTGCACCATATACCCACCACATTTCCGTTTTTTATCCTTTTCCTGCTTCAGGTCCTCAAGATATGGCTGGTCCGAAAACCAGCCAAACGGTAGCAAAAATAAAAGACGGCTAGAGTATGTCTCCTGGGGTTAGCAAAAATTATTATTTTTAACCCAACCCATTTTTGTGGAGATTTGGTTAAAATAATGACAATTGTCAATGCAGTCATTGGATTTTCACTGTCATTGACGTAACAGTTAAAATGATGACTTATTTTGAAGAAAGTGCATCTATCACCCTATTCAAGGTAGTGCTCGATGCACAGAACTCATTTCATAATTAAAAAACCATGATTCCTATTCTCACGCACGTTTATTAGGATTCCTCTCTCGTGAAGCCTACTCTGATATTAATATTTACTGGGTGAAACAATAACTAAGCACCAACGGTTCCTCAAACGACTCATCCGTATTCTTTGAAGTGACTTTTAACTAAGATTCTAAACCAATAACAGCTGTAATAAAATATTATACATTTAATTTTGTAATCTTATAAATATTGTGCACTCGTTTTTCATTTAAAGCCGTGAAGATGGTTTACAAATAAACCGAAATATCGGCATAAAAGTTTGGCATCATTTTGGCCTAAACTCCAAGATCATTGTAAAAACAAGGTTTAAATGGAAAATACTACTATTGATTGCGTAATTATGCTCCGTACGTATGCTCTTTCATATTTTTTATATTATTTATACTACCTTTTGTCACTCCCCAGCCTCAATGGGTCAGGTTTCTCCACGGACCTACATGCCGATTGCAGGCAGGGGCGGATCAGGGATTTTTTCCTGTGGGGGACAAGGCTCTGACAGATCTTACCATATATGAGATTAAAAACAAAATACAAAAAGTACTGCGGAAAATATTATCCAGCGATTTGATCGATAGATTTTTCTTCCTCATAGGAAAACCCACTAAAATCGCTGGCACATTAATGGCTGTTGCCTGGTTTCGCTGATAGTAGGACCCACCCGCCTTTGTGATGGTGCGGGATTCCTCGTCCCTTCTCTTCCTTCCCTATCCCCTCCCAAGAGGCTTCGTCGGGCTCCTATCGCGGCGGCGCCTCCTTCCTTTTTTCCTTCCTGTCCTCCCCCTTCTGAGACGCAGAGGTGATAAGCTAACACTTCCAGACCCTGCCCCCAGAAGTGTAACCTGAGAGCCCGCCCTAGGTTTTCTTGTCCACTGCGGAAAATATTCTGTGCAAATATTATTTTGATATGAATGATAGAATTTATATTAAATTATTGAGGCTCGTTAATACACAAAATTAAACGAAAGTAATGATAACCGTATTAAAAATCTTATCTATTTTTAAGCGTTTTTTCGTAAACGTTCTCCCGTGCCCCCCTCTAAATCCGCATATGATATCAGGCAATGCCCTTCTGATGGTTAGCCGAGTACTCTGCCTGCATTCGGAGCAATGCCCTCTTTAATGACCTGATATTACTGTTCAGCACGTACTCAAAGGGTCGTAAAGGAGCTGGAATGTGAAAAAATAACAAGCGCGCAACGGGAAACTGCATTCATGCCAGGTTTAACCGAGTAAGAAGAACATGAGAATACTGCCTACGTAATAGGAGCTTTTCCAATGATGTTCAGCATTGATGTATTGCTAAGCAGTTACGTTGGTTTCAATGTCTGTACGTACGTGCGTCTCCGACTTTGACGCAAAGACAGTGGGTGATCAATAGCTTTATAAAATGTAATTTTAGGGAATGAATGCATGGCTGAGTATTTCTTATGCTTTAGGATAACCTATAAGAACCAAGAAAAGTAACTACATATCATGTTTCACTATAAAAACAAGCATCACTTTAACAAAATATGCAATATCAATGATAAAAAAATAAGTTTTATTTCAAATCGTAACGAACACACATCCGAATAGAAAATATTGATATAAATAATAAAGGGTCAAGGGAGATAAACTTAACTCCTAGTCTTGAAATAGCAATTCGATCTTTTTTAAAAGGACTGAATGGATTGTTATGATTTGATATGTGGTGGTAGGAAACTTCGTAATCTAGAAGCAGTACGTTGTAAATAGTTGAAATATATGTTATTGCGGGCTTGAGGATTTTGAATCAGGATTAGAACGAGTGGACATCGCAATAACTCTCTTTCGGGGGATGAGTAGTTTGCACAGGTATGCGGGAGTCTGATTTTAGCTTTATTTTTTTATTACATTTTGGCTTCATAAAAACTTAATTTGACCTAACTTGGCTTTATGACGAGTTGAGAACTGAATAACAGCACCTATTGGTTCACAACAACTAAATACTGCGTAAATCAACAGTCATTTGTGAAAAAAGGTCAAATTTCCTTGTAAATTGTCCGGGAGAAAGGTGGGTAGCTTTGTCTATAGATAAACGTTAAAACTATTGTAGGTCCCTTATAATCAATCAATGAATGATGTACGGTATGTTTGAAGTATTATGTATTTAACTGGCAGAGTTCATATAAGCCAAGTTACAAACAAGTTTAAAGAGCTAGAGAATAGAAGAGAGGAATGGACACCTGCGGTTAAACAATGTTAAGATTGTTGAGTATTCAATTTCAATTAATTTACTATAGTTGGCCATTTGGCCCATGAGATAATTTACAAGTGCACAACAATTAAGTAAAAATCATTTGACAAAGGCTCAAAGAAAAAAAACAGTACAGCAAGACTCAGTAAATGCAAAAAATAGATTAAAAAAACAAAAATAAAATATAAATCTATACAAGCATACCTACACATATAATTGCATCCCGAATGCGGATACCCGGGTATCTAGCATGCATGAGGCACAGAACTCCATCTATACAATACATACCATCTATACAAGCATACCTATACATGTAATTGCATCCCGAATGCGGATACCCTGGTATCTAGCCATACAACATTTTCAGACATATTAAATACATTTGAAACAATATCACTAATTACATCACAGTATTACAGAGTATTGACGATGATGGAAAAATGTTAAGTTGTTGCGGACGGGTCCAAATTTTAGTGCTGGATGCTCTAATTTTCTTGAATTCAATAAGAACTGAATTTTAAGGAAATAATCATTATACGCATTCATTTGAAGTGAATTTACCTGGGAAAGACACCACGTCAACTGTCTACCCAGCTACGCGTTCCTTTATTGGATGAAGGCAGGCATTCCATCCCCCCTTAGCGATCAATTCACATACTTGGCCCGCGCCTCCTCATTTTCCAGCCAATGTGCTCATATCCGTCTCTTCCTTCTCCAGCCTACCTCCGGCCTAACCGCCCATTTCTCAACCTTAATCTTCCTCCGCCTCACATTCAATTCCTTCTCCTGCATCGCTCTATCCCTGTACTCTCGACCTCACAACTGAGTTCATATCGGTGTCAAGAAGACCTGGGTGGATGCACCTTTTTTCCGATGCCCACGATTATGGTTGAGAATCAGTTTCCGGAATTTAACCAAAAACAAGGTATTTTTTTTCTTATAATATTACTTTTTAGTCAACATATATATCAAGCGTTCAGGCTTTTTCTGGTGGAACCACATATCTGTAGTACATGTACACTGCTTCATCAAGTTACTTATTCTAGTCTTTTCTATGTCTTGACCTCCTTCTGATCAAAGGTTTTTATCAAATTATAGTTCTATTCATATGCATACATATTTATACAACAATAATTATGTTGGAAATGATCATAAAAATGTCAAAATTGGAAAAATAAGGAGTTATTATTCTATAAAAAGTTGATGATTTAAAAAATAATGATAATAAAACTGGAAACAATAATATTAATAATAAAAATTATTCATAAACAGATTGGTAATTAAAAAAAAACATAAAATAATCCAATAATAGGAAATAGAATATATGCATCGTTTGCTATTCTAAATCATCATTATATAATGACTTAAAATTCTAGTTTTAAGTTTCTATTCCTCACAAACAACACTTAACATCAACAACAGTACACATGCGCTATTCGTTAAATTGTAATTGTAAACTGGCTGGTTGGGGTGAGACAAGGCTCAACGGTGCATCGCGTTATTCGCGCCTTCGACGTGGTTATCTCGTGAAGGCTTCAGGTGGTGGAACTGACACGTATTCGTGGGATTGACACTTAAGTCACGTTGACTAACACCAACCGGACCTTTTAATAAAAATGGATGCTAAACGATTTTGTTTCTTTCGCCTCAACTTGTAGCATTCAGCTTGCTTCCTTTGAGCAAAAACTCTATTCCCGAAAAATATTGAAATTACTTTTAAAGTGGTCGTACGGTTTCAACTCAAAAAATGTATGGATTAAAATTACAGACTAGTTTCCTGCTAAGGTTTACTCTTGGTCTTGGTCAAAAGTTAAAATTTTATTAATAAAATAGAAGAGCGGTATATTATGCTTGCATTCAGATATTTTTAATTCTATCCGCGCGAAGATTTTATATAGAAGTAGGTATTAACAGAAAATGTGGCCTCAAAATACGGTTCTGCTTTTCTCATAGAAATTTTATTGATTAAAAACGATTAGCATTAAAAAATTTAATCCATTCAATGTGATTAAATTCATAAAGCTAAGCCCAAGATATCCGGTGATATGCAATATTAAGTTCTCGAGGCCTGATCTTCTCCCACGCCGTCTGAGGTATCTCCCAATCGCCGTTTCCCGCAGAACCTTCCTCCGAAGGATAAGCCCTTCTACTCCACTGCCGAGGTTTAAGGAGAAGAAGAGTATCAGGGCTTTGTCGAGGGATTAATGGGGTCCAAATCGCTCGCACTGGGAACCCACGGAACGGCGGAAGGATTGTTAAGAAGATTTCCTTGTTGAAGGCGAAGGCATTTTTGAGCACTTGCGTGATCCGATGGAAAATTTCAACCTGAATTCCCTCGTGTGGCATAAATTACGTCTTCATTATTAGCAAGAGCAATTTCAGCGTTTCAATGTGATCCTTGGAAATTTATAGTCTAATTTATATATGTATTCCTGGAGAATTTATAGTCTGATCGTGAATGATGAAACTCAATTTTCGCTCCATCCAACGGGAGGTCCCTAATATTTCGCTCCGCGGGACGCAAAGATAATGAGTTTGAAAGACTTCCGGTTTTCTCGGTGCGTAAGTTGGCCTGAATACTTTTTGGGCATCCAATCGGGTCCGATTTAGCCTCATTCCTACGTTTCGATAGCTTATTGCACCATTGTCCTTTAGGTATTGAGTTCCTTAGCAAATTTTCGTTGGAGGTGCCATCTCATTGACTGACTAGATGACGATGGCTTCCTCCACTATACGAAACCAGTAATATTTGTTCTATAACTGATTGGTCCAGCTCTCCCTGCAAGTGCGGACAGGTATATGCCGACGAAACATGAGGACATCGAAGAAAGTTTCAAAGAACATGAGCACTTTATCCGGTTAAGACAACCAGACTAGTCTGCGATGGCCGAGCACAGTTTTCTACATGGCCTTAAAGTCCACTTGGACAAAAAAAATGTTTATGGCGGCCCACAGGCTAGTGAGATTATATAGTGAAAAAAGCCATCGCTATCAGGTTGGAGGAGTACAGGATGAACCGAGATACTGGTTTTCAACAGCAAGCGTAAAACAAATGAAGAGGACGAAGGGAAAAATCCACCAATCAGGTGGCACCTCTTAACCCTACCTGGTCTACATTTTATATATTTAATAATAATTTAAGTTCACGCAGCATGAAAACATAATAAAAGGTAAAATATTTTCACAACTAATCATATTACAAAAAGATCTTAATACACTAATGGTATCCAATGAATTACCCAAACAGTCAAGGCCGACTGAATGCCACATTAAATATTCTGTACAAGTTTATGATTTTACTAACATTGGCTGTATCTGTCCACGAGATATTTCTTTTTGTTTCATAATCCGCGAGTTTCATGGTCAGTTTCATCGCTATGTCACCCAGAAGGCAGAATTTACTGTCGGAAATGGGTGCCTATGTTTCATTAGAATTCATTAACCATCAGGACTACCTAAATTAAATCTCCTCACTGAAGGTTTTCCTTCCTTCCTGCCTAAAATTCACCGTTTATTATTGAATCACCTGATGGATAAGCGAAGAGATATATAAGAACTTTGACAAAGTGACGTTTATTGGGAGAAATTGAGGTAATCAGTCTCATTTTGTATCGCACTATCAAATCGAGGCGTTTCCCCTGAAATCATTCCTCAGGTGTTAATTTCATAATCATTGTTAGCAAGGGCAACATAAGCCTTTGGATGTCACCCTTTAGTATTCCCTAAAGAAATTTCTGGTCCAATCACGAATAATAAAACTGAATTTTCATGCCACACCTAAGAATACACTTAGCTTGTAGCGTAGCTGCGGCGCGGCGCAAGCCTGTGAATAAATCTAGGATGGATGTTATTACTGCGAGTGATATTGATTAAGAAAACACACTAACTTATTTAAGCCGTGCACGCAAATTCTTCATGTTTTTCTACATAATTTTCAGTACGGTATATTATTCTTTAATCTTCATGATAAATAGGTATGCGCTCATTCTCATTAAAGAGGAATCTTTGGATAAAGAAAAACAATCCTCCGTTTACATTTAATTAGAATAAGATCTCTTCCCCGCTAATTTCATGGGAATCCATTATCTGAAGCGCAAAAGCTCACCAGAACAAAGTGTCCTCCTTTCATTATTTATTTTAATTACTTCCTTTGTTATTGAAAAACTTTGTCCTTTTCGTATCTCTTTTTAGCATCATTCGTCAATGTGTGGAATCTTCTTATATTTATAATTTTTTTGGCTTAACTAGATAGGAGCAGATGGTCATGATACAACAGCGCAGTTTATTTGTGAATATGCACTACATGATTACACTTTAAGACCCTGTATAATTTATTATTCAAAAATACTTTTTCGTCGGCCAATAATTATTTCTTATTTTCCCGTCTCCATAAAATTGTTTCAATAAATGTGATAAGTAAAAAGGGTACCTAAATTGTCACCATTTTAATTTACGCGTGGAATCTGATTCTGAAACAAAACCAACCTCAATTTTTTAATTAACATTTTTGAACTTTCTACAATAGGGTGAAAAACGAGCAATTAACCTCAAATATTTTCCATTAATTCTCTTGAAAAGGAACCAAAAACTTTATCATTTCTTTGAGTTCACAGTGAGATATATGAATGGATTAATACCGGAAATTTCTTTTTAATGGCAAAGGTTTGTTCAATATTTACTTCTCCGTTCCGAAAGTTTAAAGGCAGCTAAGCAGAGCCGGTTTAAGCAGTAAAAAAAGTACTCGGTCGCGCAGGGCACCAATCAAAAGAGGGAGACTTGGCGCTGGTTTTTCAAGCCCTAAATATATCACTTTCGATATGTAAGAGCAAGCAAGCTATAAGTTCACGTTGATATTTAAGTCCCGTCCCTTATTCCTAAAGTATTTGCTTACTTATTTATATTCTTAACCCCGAAAATAGCACTAATTGGCCTTAAACTCGGTGGGATAGACCATAACGACGGTAGACAATAACTGACACCCATCTACAGTCCATTTAGCCGAGACTTACTCGTCTATCCATTTGTATTTATTTAAATTGTATCCAGAGAGAGAATCCGTACAACATCTCAGGTTATTTATAAGGGGGCGGGGCCTAATTATGTTCGCTTACTCTAGCAAAATATCTAAAACCTGCAAATCTGCAACCAAGGACACATTTTTCAAAATTATGTCTAATTATTTCATGTAATTATTAATATTTGTACCATCTTTTTAATCGTGAATTGCTGGTACTGATTACGCGATAAATTGATGATTTTTCAGGTTATTTTTTACGTCGATCCACCTTTATTTAGAGAACGGGCGTCATTAAATGCTGTAAGGAGTGCTGGGGCACTCAAGGAGGAGGTTGGCACTTGAGCAATCCCAGAATGCCGAGTCATTTCCTCCCCTCTCCATTCGAGCCTTTCCTCGAAATATCCGCTTCCCTTTTACGCCGACTGATCCTTTCACATCCCCCTTCTTTTCTCTCTCTCTCTCTCTCCTCCAATTTTCTCTCCCGGCTCCAACAATCGCCCATGAGATTTTCATTTCGACACCCTCGTGTGTTCCGCGACCGGACCTCAGCGCCGCCGCCGCCCGGATCTCCCCAATGGGTTCTGTGATTCACCTCGAAACGGCCTCCGAGTACTTCGCAACCAAAGCCTTAGAGACCACACATTGCGGCCTCATCTCCTCTGCCTTCTTTTGTTTTAAACTTACTCTGTGAGATTATTTTTTTTCTTTCAATCACGCTATTTCTACGGATTGAAACTTGTTTTTTCGTTTTGTAGAAACGCATTCTCTGCCTTTCTCGTAAGTACCACCAACAGAGATTGGATGAAGAAAATGAAATCATCTATCTGTCTCTACGCTTACACCATTTAGTTTTTTCGTGTTTCTACTTGAAAGCAGTACGCTGTATTCAGTTTTGTGATTGCATTTAATTAATATTTAAATGATCATAAAATCTGAATATCCAAGTGTAATGGAGTGGAATTTTTCTATTTTGGAATAAATACTTCCAATTTTCCACGGATAAAAAGTTATTACGACCTAAGTCTCAATGTTAGCCTCGATTGCACTGCCATGGTCTTTTGATGATTATATCTACACTAAAAATTAAGGATACATAAATTCTAGTGATGGACGGATCCAAGATATTTTTCGGATCCGGATTCGGATCGGATCCTTGATTTTCGGAGCCGTATCTTTCGGACCCAAATGCATTTTCATATGCCTGACGCTGAGATTCCCCCGATGATTTTTCAATCTCTTGGGAAGAGTCACACTATGTGCCAGTCGTATTTTGCCTTTTTTATTTTCCACGGCTGAAATTCTCCTACGTAACCTCTGCGAGATCTTTCAAACAAAACGGTTCATGAGTAGGACAAGAATCGCATGCGACGGCGCATTCGGAGGTAGAATCGGAACTCTTTCCACTCTTATTGCGCGTTGCATTCACTGAAGCTATTATTTAAAATTTCGGATCCAGATCCGATGTCTTCCGCGACTTTCGATCAGATGTATCCCATGGAGGGCAGTATCCGCGGATATTTGGATCCGAGGTATCTGACGATCACTAATAAATTCATAAAGATTTACACCAGGGGTAACTGTAGAAATGACTTACAGTGGCCTTTTGCGGCGTATAATCGTGCATAGTCCACCTGCGTTATCAGAATTTTTTTAGCATCTAAAACATTTATTTTGACAATTTTTACGTCATTTTCATGCAATACAAAGCTCTTTCTCCGTTTCCAAGGACCTTACCGGGAATTTTTACCATGCATGTTAAAAAAATTTATTCTTGCATATTGAACGAGAGAGAGGTCAGGAAGTCATTGTTAGACGGTGATCGATAACTTTCATATATAATGCATTTATATTTAGATCCTTTCATTGAGTCAGAAAAAATTTATTTTCACGCTTTGAGGGATGCAAACTGGCAATTTTATACCAATTGCTCCTCTTCTTTCTTGATTAAAGTGCTCGGTAGTCCGCGGGTCTTTCAATACCTTCTTCCGGAGCACCTGGTCCATCTTTTTTGCCCTCCCAATGAGTCTGCTGTTTCATTATCAATAGCAAGGCTTCCATGGAACAGATCTTTCAGAATACATGATGTAATTTAACAAGGATCTTACTCTTGCGACTTGCGTTGTTGTTTGAAATCTCCAGTACGCTAAGTATTGACTGGTCCAAGCTCAAATTAATGTTTCTCGGGGGATCGGGTTGGCGTGGTGGCTAAAGTGTTGGCATCCCACTCCATGGGCTCTGGTTCATATCCTGGTGGTGGCAGAGAACTTTTAAAGACTGTCCGATCCCTGCTTGAATGTTCTGTAAAGGACATATTAAGCGCAAACCTCCGTTTCTTCCCTCCTAATTTCATGAAAAAAAACTTTAGCCTACTTACAGAAATTGTTTTCGCTAATTTCCACGCAATTCCTAACTATTTTATTTGATTGCAAATAATAGTCAAAAAAGGTTATGTTGTGGAGTAAAACTATCATAATTAGGCGCTAAGAGTTGTTCTTTCCAATTTTTAGATGTTCTTAGGTTGGCGTCCAAATATATTAATGTTTTTTTTTTAATTTTATACCAGCAATTGTAACTGTAGCTGTAATAATGCGGGCTGTGTATTACATCATTCACGGATCAAGAATGGCAACGCACGATGAAACAGTACTCAAATCCAAGCGATAGTGAAAGAGATAAGAATGGGTTGGGTGAACCATGATTGGTGTACGTTATGACGCGGTGATTAAAGCTAAGCTCCTTTAACATTCAATTAAGGAGGAACAATCTAATTCATCTTAATAGCCAGCAAGTTGTAATAATTACCTTTTGATAAATATTGAATAAACCTTTACAATTAAAAAGAAATCCCTGGCATAGATCATTTCGTTAATCTTCTTTTGATAGCAAGGATTTTTGGTTCTTTTTCTATAAATTTAACTGGAATAATAATTAATTTTGGTGCCTTTATACACAATATTGTGAATTTTTTTCTGTAATTCTGAGCATAAGAAAACTTTGATATTTACCTTCATCAATTTCACCGCGTATTTTTTTAAAGGCTTTCCTATATTATGTCAACGTCACTTCGCTTCGGGATGTTATTTATAGTTCCTGCCCTCGGCCACGCCGTTCTCTCTCAACTTCTGCAGAAATAATTTCCATGAAACATGATATGAGTTATTGCGGTCGCCCACGGTGCTGTTCCTTATTTTGCACCCTGGGGCTGTAAGTGGTTTGATCAATCACCGCGACGTTATTTGAATTCGTAAGTAGAAGACTCCGATATTAAACCAACTCGCTGACGGAGAGCAGACTGCTTGATTAAATATTTCTTTTCTTTTTTTATTAATTGATTAATAAATGCGCCGTGCCCACAGGCACCTACAATGTCTTCTCCCTTGAGACCTTGCTCAAGATATACCAAGAGATATATGGCTTTTTGAGCGAATTAATCAAGCAATTCTTTTATTAGAAATTAATTCGATCATATTATACTACTTATCAGTGAATTTGATGTGATTGGGATCTGAGTCAAGCTCTACCTTAATATGTATGACTTTGTGAGTGAGTTAATGAAGTCATTTTTTTATTAAAAATATTTCAATTACATTTAACTAAATATTGGTAAATTTGATGTGATTAAATATGAGGCATTTTTATTACAATTGATGGGGATTGAATAAAGCTAGCACTTTTCACGCGGCATTTTTTTAGTTAATTAAATAACAGGAAACATTGATTAATGTCTTTGAGTTTAGATCTTGAAGAATTAAAACACAACTGTTTTTTTCCAACGTTTCCGTATACCTAATTATATACCTTTAAGAGGTCTTTTTGCAATGAATCTCACACCGCCTTGCTGATCACACTCGAAAGAGGCGATGAGTTTATCCTAAAATATGAAGGGAAATGCTTAATCCCCATTCCTAACCATGTCTCTGAAAGCTTATGCAAAGTGATTTATGGATACCTTTTCTGCAAAAATGTCCAGTCCATAAAAAGCAATTCATAGAAAAAAAGCTCTGTTGAAGGTATCTAATTGTAAGTAAAGCGAAGCGTGGTAAGAACATTGGCGTTTAAAATCTTCAAGACAATAATCGTCGTTAATAATAGCAGTCAAGAGAAAGAAAAGAAACGCAATAAATGACCACCTCATTTTACCATGATCAATAATCTTTTGATGTGTTATACCCTATCGTATTCTTTTCCTCTATCACTTGTCCTATCCTTCCGGGAGTTGGATTGTCTCCTCAGCGTGTTCCTGAGTCACCTCCTGCCATTTCTCACAGAGAAAAAATCCTATTTCCTCACGCACGAGACACTATTTCCTCCACGCTCTTCAATTTCCTGCACTCTTCCGTTCCTTTCGCGCTCCGGGACGTGGGTTTGCCACTCCTGCCCTTGGAATGCCACGTGAGACCTTCCGGTTGGGATGGAGGAGGCAGCCTCATCCTCAGAATGCCATGACAACAGAGGTCCGATATCATCTTATGGACGAAATCTCATCTTTCAGCGTTTGCGTTCGAGTATCTCCGGACTGCTAGACATATATCGTTCCATGCATGGAGGTTCGTCACCTCCAATATTCGGAATTTTCAATTACTCCAGAGTTAACTCTTAGAAGTGGTAGAGTAAACTCTATTTTTGTGACTTCGTAGGTTTCATGAAGGTGTGCACAAGGTGCCTTGCTCTTGCGGGAAAATTGGTGACACTTGTCGTTCACTGAAGGTACGAATAGAAGAGCACAGAAGGGCCACGAAGAGTAGGCAATTTCATCTGTCGGCCATATCGGAGAATGCCTGGACACCGGGACATGACATTAAATTTGACGACGCAAGGATAGTAGTAAAAGAAGGCAGATATTATCCCAGACTTATCCGAGAAGCAATTGAAATAGCCCGGACGGATACTATACTATATACTACTAATAGGGACGATGGCTAACACTTGGATGCCAATTGGAGGAGACTACTCAAAAGGACCAATGAGAGAACATCAGCCACAACTGGCGGGAATGAGTACCTATATAAGGAGGACAAAAATCGTGGACCGGCATCTTCGACCTGAAGACGCCAGCAGCAGTGCTAGCGAAACTATTGCCATCTATAAACAACCAGACGCGGTAGCACCGGAAGAATGGCGATTTTGTAAACTCTATTTCTGTTGGAATTTGCTCAGTCCTCCCAAAACCTAAGCGTTTAAGGTAGCTATCCATTCTCTGCCAGTTTCATCACCATCATATTTTTAAAAAATCTTAGGATGTTTTGATACAGCTATCCTCTCAATTATCTTCTCGGCTAATATTTTCTTACCAACGTATTTCTTTTTGGATGAAAAAAATAAACTTTGTTTTGCCACAGAATTTTTATTAACACACTACCATGGTTTCAACGCTTCCCGTCATCTTCAAGTGAGATAATGAGTTTAGGCGTTGAAACCATTTAACTGCATTAGTAAAAATTCTGCTGAAAAACAAAGTTTATTTTTTTCATCCAAAATTCCAGTAAGCATCGCCAGACACCACCAACATATTTCTTTTCGTTCACCTCCATGTTGTCCTCGAGGTCTTTTCTTCACGTTCTTGTCATCTAAGTGTCCCTTGACGATTGTCTTCATCAGGCTAACATGTCAGTTTCATAATAGAAAGTTAATCGGCTGTAGGAGATACACCTCTAAATTTCAATTTTGTTTACGCGTGAGGTGGGCGTTTTCCTTTCTTACCTGGCAACCTTGCCCCCTACTCCGTACTAGACCCTTCTTTCTGTCATCGCACAACTCTCGGCGGCCGAACTGTAGGTAAGTATATATTTAACTCACTTGAAAATCCGTTGATACATATTCTATTAATGGGTGCATTCAAATAAAAAATCAAATAAGTTTCAAGGCAGTCATTCCTAGAGGACGGTATCGGACTAAACAGTCGATACGTTGGCATGGGGCCAAATCTGACCCGGTTGGAAGCCCAAAAGTGCTGCATCCAACTTACTCACCGGGAGAACCTTAATTCTTACATGCCCATTATATCCCATGGGGCGGAATACATACTGTTTCATAATAGAAAGTTAATCGGCTGATGGAGATACACCTCTAAATTTCCGTTTTGTAACTTTTTTTCATGAATTTTATTAATTTATAAATAGGATAAAGGGATATATATAATTTATAAAAGGGATAAAATTTATGCAATTTCTTCCGTGATATTTATAGGAACTGGCTGTGAGTAGTAAACTAAAATATTAGGGCTATGTTACTCTTTTTCTGAAAGTCTAAAAATTAAATAAAGAACCTTAACCCTTTATTACCTAGAGCTGCTTCTGGTAGAAATTATACTTCAAAAGTTCCCATTTCAAAAAAGGAAAATTTTCTACACATTCATAATTATTTTGGTAGCTATGTATATATATCACCATCAAACTTTACACCATAAAAGAACACGTACTTTAATTATTCCTGAATAGAGATGAAAATTTATACATTTTATATGTTACTAAGAAGCATCATTGGGTAATGGTGCTAAATGGATTTGGTTTCAGCGTCAGATTTTAGCGTAATAAGTTGAATGACATTAAGTCGTTTTTTTCTATGGAATTACCTCAGGATATAAAACAATCGATTTAAAGATGGCCACATTTCACTCACTAACTCAGTGATTTATACCCTAAGGTGATCAGAAACAGAATAATCGAGCTCGTCACAGTCTGGGTAACTTCTAAACAATGTGAGATGGGATTAGCTCCACTATTAGCAATGGAAACCAATAATATGAGTTTTCTCTCTGATTTAGCAAGGTTGGCGCAACGTTATATTGGTGGTATAAAAATCTGGCATCATTTTTTCGTAGAGAAATAATTTCTCTCATTTTTACTGTAGACGCTTTAAAGGTGATACTGAAATAAATCCCCGTTCAATTTCAGTTTTAACCTACCCACCTGAGAGCAAAACTTGAGAAATGGAGAATCCTCGAGAGAGAGAGAAAATGGAGATTTAAAAATAATGGCTCACCGCATTAAAGAAATAAATATGTTTTGCGCACAAATTAATAGTATTCATGAAATATATAATAATAATAATAATATTAGTAATGATAATAATACTAATAGTGGGCCAGATAAATAACTTGATTGCGTCCCTAGCGAGGCATTGTTGCATTAAACGCCCTCGGTCCTGGAGTATTTCATGCAATGCATCGACGTTTGAATAGGGTAGTTTCCTTCATCAAATAAAACGAAAGGCATTGATTGCGATTCGTTACCCACCATTAGTGTATTCATAATATACAAATTATTTCGTTTTAGAAATACCGGTTTAGACGAATGGCAATGGTCCACTTTTATCCTCATTTGAAAAGGGCCAAATTGGCGCCCATGCGATGCCACTCCACGTGACGTCACAAGAACCTAGTTTCTATAGGAGAAGATAGGAGTTATACATCGTCTGAGATTACCAATGCATGCATGAGGCGCAGAGCTCAGGGAAACATGTCTTAATAATCACTTATTAAAACTGGCTAAGGTCGGAAAGTTTTCTTCATTTGATAAGGTATTAATAATCCTTATTTAAGCCAAGCGCTACCAGCCAGCAGGGTACTCAGCTACCCGATAGCAGCCTGCGTCGTATCAGCGCTCAACTCGCCTCAAGGTCACCTCACAGGGCGGCAGCGGGAACCAGAAATACGCCACACGGAGAGAGATTTCCCGGCATTCATACTTACGCGTCTCGTTTTCGCGCGCTTGAAAATGTTCACTTTTAATTTAATCACGAAAAATAGATATCAACATTTAAAAATCTAAAAGCGTGAAATACGTACTCCAGGAGTAATAATCTTTCGATTTAGGCAATAGAAATATAATAGGAAACCACCCTATTGTTTCACTGCTTGTTTGATTGTGAGAGAAAAATCGTTATTGTCACCATTCCTGAGAGATGACTGAATCATACACAAGCATTATTCACAGAAATTGCTAATGTTTTTTGTTTACACCTAATTAATCATAAATACGTAAATATATCCCGGGATCAAGGAGGAATAATGAATCTACAAATCACATCATAAATATATTCGGGAAATAACCGGTCAAGCTAATCGTAAAATGGGTTTCGTGAAAAGAATATTAGGAAAGTGCGACGACAAAGTGAGAGAAATTAGCTACTTTTCCCTCGTTGGACCCAATTTGGAGTACGGTGCCAGTGTTTGGGACCCTCATGAAAAAGGCTTAATAACAGAGTTATAACGCGTGCAAAGAAGAGCTGCCAGGTACGTGAAAGGTCGTTACGATAGTCTTGTTAGTGTAATTGACCTCTTAGATAAACTCAGATGGAAATCTCTGTCAGACCGTAGATTGAAAAATAGACTAAACCTTTAAAATAAATTCAAGAGCAGTGTCTTTTCTAACCAAGTTAGCCATATCCTACGGACGTCAACATAATACGGAAGATCAGATCATATAAATAAAATAAGAGAGATAGACTGTAGAACAGATAGATTTAGAATGCCTTTTTTTCCATGATCAATAACAGATTATAACGGCAGTGATAAAACTGATAAATAGAATAGATGACTTGCAGTGTAGCCTACTAACCTATGTAAAAATTAATGCATGTTTCTTACATTAGTGTAGCCTACTTAATGCATGTTTCTAAATTTTATTATTATTTCTAGCAGCATATGGTAGTATAATTTGTTAGTATGCGTGACGCATTTTGTACTGTGTGGTGTGCATGTTCTAATTGCATGCTGCATGCTGGTGATTCATCACCCCCTGCCAAACACCCTAGAGGTGGCTCGCAGGGTATTATGTAGATGTAGATCACTACGCATATGCTTTCGAAAGAATGTTTAGGAATGGGGAATTAGCATTTCCCTTCATATTTTAGAATAAACAGAACGCCTCATTCGGGTAACTTGTGTCATAAATGGGGCGAAATGGGGTGGCATTTGTTTCAAGAGGAAATTCTCTGAAAATAAAAAGGCCTCGTGTGTTTGTGGAACGTGTGTGGTGGTTGAGGCGAGGTGTTGGTAGAGGGCGCGGAAGTTATTAAAGGAAAAGGCTTACGGGAGGGCTAACAATCAAAACCAGGCCTGCAAGAAGGCAGCGGCGGGAGGTGAGCATTTTGGAGTTAATTTTCCGGGCTCCTCTCAGCAGCTGAGGTGGAGTTAGGACTAGCTGTGTGTTGTTGTTCAAAGATAAGGGAAGGGAAAATCCTGCAACTTTGAAAGTAAAGGGTGTTTTTGACGCGCTTGAAGATGAGATGGTTTTTTTGTCGGTGGGCAGTAAGGGTACTATGACAAAGGGAGAAAAAAACTGGGCGTATTACAGAGTGCAGGACATTGAAGGAAGGAAATTTCAGCTATAAAAGGTATACGTTGGTGGGTGAACATTTTAGAGAAATCGGAATATGATGTGCTCACACACTGTGATTCAATCAGAAGGTTGGTTTGGAACGATTTAGATTTTGGAAGATATTTCTAGCTTTAGGGCTTGTGTCCTATAATATCATAAACTATTTACAGTAAAAAATCACAGAGTAAATATAAGGATAAAATAAATTGATACATACAATTATGAAACCAACTCTCTCACTCGATGCGACCGGTAAAACAAAAAGACAGTACGAAAAAAAAGGGTTCCTCCATACAAAGTTTATGAGTAAATAAAAACATATCATATGCAGTTTTTTAAAAGTTTATGATACTTTCCATCATAGTAACTACAAGTAATAAACGATTACAGTTTCTCCTGATGAATACTTCTGACGAATATTTCTCGGGTTCTCAGCCAGGTTAATGCTTTTATATAAGCCGACGTTTCGGGAGACGACTTGTCTCCCATCTTCAAGGCTGTGTTACTTTATGGAAGTCCAATTTCCCACTGAACCGGATCGACCGTTTACCGAGGACAACAATGCGACTCAGGTGTCGTCCGATTGGCTGTAGGTCTTTTGAAATTCTTCACGTTCTTCCCTTATGTTTTTTATACAGCTGATTACAGGCCTCCATGTATTGCTAAGATGAAAGCCGGTGTCCCGATTGAAATTTTTGGGTTTGAGGCGGATCTCTATTGCTTCTTTAATTATGCGGTCCCAGTAACGTTGTGAGTGGTAAAAGATTTTTGTATCTTTCCATCTAATAGCATGGTCTTCATTAACGCTGTGTTCCTGATTAGTAAGCCGTGTCATAGGACGGCCATTCACGTTCATTCCAAATAAATTTTTTTGTGATTACCTTCCTCTGGTCTCGTTATTGATTGTGGCTAACCAGTGAAAAATGGAATGCGTTTTAACAGACACTAATGAATTCAACTTCCGCAGTAAAAATAAACATTACTAGGGTTTCCTCAAGCTTTTTTATATTTCATTCCATTGTGCTCTGACTTGATACACTGATTGTGAGTGATCCCAACTCAGCACGGAGCATTCAAACTTTTTTCAAAGCCACATGTTGAGCACCTGGAAAAGAATTTGGCACGGCTATTTCTGCTCCTCTTTCTATTTCAGAGAAAGCCTATGTTGTTTTCTTTTCCATTCACCTTTAACTGTATCTTTCTTGACTATGAAGGCATCTAAGTGTATTCCTTCTCAAAGGGCGTGAAAGGGGAAAGCAATTGAGATGGGGAGCACAGGATGAAGAAAAAAAGTGGAAGGGATTGTAGCAGCGGGAAACTGGCGGTCTCTTTTCAATCTGCGCCATTGTTGTGGGAAGATGAGAAAAAGGGGCGGGGAGAGGTGGATGCCTTGCGGTACGCCCAAATGGAGAGAGGGAAACATAGCAAGTGGATTTCGTGCTTGGACGCTGGCTGTGGGGGATGGGATGGAAAAATTTCAACCCATTTCCACCAAGAAAACTTTCTGCTTGCGAAATTCAAAATATTTAAGTACGTTACTCCTATAGACGTCTTTGGTAATCTAGTGAAATATTATTGAGATACTTTCACTTGCTTCTGCCAAATGGCTCTTAGGCATATAGCTTCACTGGGTGATGAATAGGTCAGAATCCAATGCTGCTCAATTTTACCAGTGACCGTGATAGACAGTACATATTATATTAAGGGCAAGGCAGTAACGTCATGGCTAAATTAGCAGTACCGTAACGCAATTCCCTTAATTTTTTTATTTGTGAAACATTACCCTGTGGGTTTTTTATTACAAATTATTATTTACATGTTATTACAATTTTTTGTTTGGTTACGAATATATTAGAATTTTTTAGGCATCAAAACTAATAAAAATGCTATTTTACTATTATGTCTTTTACGCCGTTCCGGCGCGTTCTGGCACCATCACTGGAGAAAGCATATTTTTGAATGAAGAAAACTAAAAATGATCTATACTGTTACTCGATTACCGTTACATGGCTACATATTAAATTATCACTTTCGCGTTATCCATCTTCTCATCAGTGCCACTTATGATATTGTAGGTTGACTTAAATCAGGTAGGTTGACGAAAATATGACAACTGTCGTAACCATGGTCTTGATTTAATGAAAAATTCCATGGAAAAGCATAGTTTAAGTTTATTCATTCGAAATCATTTATAGAGACATTTTTTTTGCTATCCGTAAGTTATTCAGGACAACTTTAAGCGTCCTCTGTTTTTGTTCAATAAGTATAATTGGCATTATTTTAGAAGAGAACTTAAGTAATTCATTAACACTAAGTACGTAGTAGATATTGAAATACGGGTTAGTTCGATTATTATAATTCAATTACGGTTGTTAGTGCACCTGTAATTGTTAAACTTGTTGTAAACCCCGATGTAAAAGTTCAGTATGTTCTGTTTTCGGTGTTGTGGAAATAAATTAGTCACCACGGCCAGGTTAACCTGATCGAGAAATAATCTGCTTATTTAGGAATCCATAGGAGTTGGAATGAAAACCCCCATAAAGATACCTCTTGTAACAGTCTGTGTTTCTGTCCGACTGTGTGTGTTTTTGGAAAGGATGGCAAGATTGGGTGGTATAAGCAACGAGAGCTGCAGAGCCAAGGGAAAAAGGGAGCCACAGTTTTGAAGTGTGTGGCACACTGGTGTCTCTTTCGTCGCAAAGGGCGCCTCGAGAAACCGAAAAGCGTCGGCCCGTCCTCTTTTAAAAAAATAAAAAAAAGAGAAAAAAAGGGAAACTTGTTCATTTTTCCTTGTCAAGAGGATTGTGCACGGAAAACCAACCCCCTGTGGCGGGAACCAACCCCATACTAAAGCCCTATCTTGCATGCGTGGTGTATCATTTCCCTACCACCCTTCCACTCCCCACTCGAGGAACCCACCCGGCAGCGCCTCCTCCGCTGCAGTGGTTAAACATGGGACTTGTGCCTCTGAAGAGTTCAAAGTGTTTCGAGGGATGGCACTAAAAAAAAATAAAAGAAACTCGCCCTCGTCTCCGTGCGAAATCCCCTAATGTATGTATAAAAAGCGCGGAGAGGAAAAAAAGCGTGGGGGGAGAAATAATAACGATAAAAGGGGAGGGAAAGAGGGAAGGTGGTAGTGAAGGGGGGGAAGAGAGCTGACGCGGGTTCTCTCTCTCGACTCGGTGCCTACTCTTGCAGAAGTTTAAAGGCCTCGGTGGTGTTGTGATGGTCTCCTCTCGCACTGCCAGTCATCTCTCCACATTGCATCAACCCTGTCCCTCTCTTCCACACAGTCACACACCCACATCTCTTCTTTCTGGCTTCTCCCGCACTCCCCACAACTCCCCAGGGGTCGAATCGACTGTACTGATTCTTTTCTCCCTTACTCCCATAACCCATTTTTCCCCAGACTGTATGTAGAGCTTTTAACTTCGGTTTTTTCATATTTTTCGCTTTATTTAGGCCTAATTAAGATATATTCGTATAAAAAAATATTATATTCATCTTAAAAAAATGTGATTTGCATAATGCTACGTTTACGCATCGCTGTGAAATCTCCGGAAAATAAAATTTTAAAAAACATTTCAAAACATAAATGCAATCATTTATTTTTCGTCTTCACTTCCGATGAAATGCATTTTAAAAAATCCTGCATGGAGGTATAGGTACGTAGCTTTTTACACGCGTATTAAAAATTGTTTGTGATTTCCGCACTCGACATCTTCGCCGGGAATTATCACTATTCCTTTCGGTGAAATGTCTCTATTCTGTCTATCATATTCTTGCTCATACTCTTTTTCCTGCATGTAACACAGTAACATGCTGAAAAAAGATTATGAGCATAACTATCAGGAGATGGTGGCTTGATTTCAGATAAGATTGCATGTTTTTTTTTCACTGGCATCACTGGATTATGAATTCAATTCGTGACATTCCGTCATCGTAATAGAAAGAAAGTTATACATTTCCTCACTTTTTAAGTTGGCGTTAAGTTTTTTCAGCCGCTTTTTTCGAGCGGACCCATTTAAAAATTAATAAAAATATACTTTGAGATTTTAAGCTTCCTTTGCTCGTTAATTTTGGAAAAATATAAGATTTTGTTAACCCTTAAACAACTTTCGTCCCCATCATCCAGAACATTTCTCCCGCTAATCTAGATGTAACATAAATTAATAACTTAGGTCTCTCGCAGTGCCAGTCGTCTCTTAGCATAGGATGAAGTATCTTTTTTCCACGCGCACACTCACATATATACACACATTTGCATCTCTTCTTTCTGCCTTTTACCACACTCCCCGCAGCTCCCTCTGGGTCGAATTAAGTTTACTGATACTTTTCCCTCTGATTTCTTGTTGTTCCTCTAATTAACACGAAAAAATCAGGATGGATGTTGGAGAGCAGAAATGAGACGAGATGGTTTTGATAGATTGTTGACGAATTCACTTTGTCGAAATTCGTTATAATAAGAAGCATTGTAATCATTCTTTTTATGAGATGATTTTGGTCATGATTTCATGTTTTACATAGAAGTGGCATTGCTGGAAAATGAATTCATATTGTGGCAATCCATCAGCATAATAGATAGAAAGATTTTTTTGAGCAGGCATTAAATTACTGCCAGTTATGAGAACCTAGTTATTTTATTATTATTTTATTATTAAGTTTTAAGCACCATTATTAATGTAATTGAACACATACATGTTACCTTTGCGCTATCTATAGACCCATCTACATAAAATTGAATTGAAGAGGCAGATAATTTGTGTAGAATCCATTGTAAGAATAAAGAATGGTACTTTGCACTTTTCCACATTTATTTCAAACTTTACTTTAAAAAACTTTCATAAATTTTATTTTAACAGAGTCGAAATGTTTCACTACACTGCAGCATTTTCAGGACTATTACGTTTTTCAGAACGATTACGTTTTTTAATTATCACATAGTGTGTATCAGAGAAAAACATTTTCAGTGTTATATAGCTCCCGGTGTGCGTCATCAGACCTCTTAGGTGTCCGTGTTCGGATGAGGTGATGCTGTTGCAGAAACCACTCTCCTGCACGCTTCTCTCGGTGCCCGTCGTCCCATGAGTCCTTCGCTCTCCCGCCGGCGTTTCCGCCTCCAGCCGTCAAAAACTTTAGCCCACCATCACAGGGGAGGAACAAGGGAAAAGAATCACGAAATTCCATTTGAGAGCGCCCCTTGAGAGTTGCGGGGAAAGTGAGAACTAGAAAAATAAGAAGAACCATTGAAATTTTCCCTCTATTCGATAAGGAATCTAATTCTGGTCTTTTGAACTACGAAGAGTTATTCTCTCCCTATCGATCGCTGCAGTCATCAAGATATATTCAGAAATCTGGACTAATCACAAGATTTTGTATCGAGATGAATGTTTTCATCAATGCGTGACTTTATATTTAGCAGCATTGAAATTCGAATCTTGTTTCTCCTTCAAAAAAGTGCGTGTCCAGTTTTCCCGTTCCTAATAAAGTCCAATAATTCTTTCGGTCGTGCACAAGCATAAAATGAACTTGATTTGCAGCTAAAATACACTATAGAGCAAAACTCATGATGAAAAAACGGTCTTGGTGGCCTAATATTCCTGGCGTTGAGAAAGAAAGAAATATTCGGGCAAGCCATGAATGTAGGGTATTATCCTTCATCAAAGAAAACGAAAGGCATTTATTGCGATTCGTTACCCACCATTAGTGTATTCATAATATAAAAATTATTTGGTTTCAGAAATTCCAGTTTAAACGAATGGCAACGGTCAACTTTAACCGCATTTGAAAAAGTCCAGATTGGCGCCCATGCGATGCCACTCCACGTGACGTCACAGGGGCCTAGTTTCTATACGAGTAGATAGGAGTTTTACATCGTCTAAGATTACCAATGCATGCATGAGGCATAGAGCTCAGGGAAACATCTCTTAATAATCACCTATTAATACTGCCTAAGGTCGGAAAGTTTTCTTCGTTTGATAGGGTATTAATAATCCTTGTTTAAGCCAAGCGCTACCTGCTAGCAGGATACTCTGCTACCTGCTAGCAGCCTGCGTCGTATCAGCGCTCAAAGCCTCGCCCCAAGGTCACCTCACACGGCGACAGCGGAAACCAGAACGTCTCACGGGGTTTTCCAGCATTCATACTTAGCCGTCGCGTTTTCGTGCGCTTGAAAATTTTCACTTTTCATTTAATTGCAAAAAATAGATAGTGTCATTAAAAAATCTAAAAGCGTGAAATGCGTACTCCAGGTGTAATAATCTTTCGATTTAGGCAATAACAAAATAATAGGAAACCACCCTATTTGAGTTGAGAGTTCTCCAGTCTGAGAAAGCGAGGACTAAAAAATGAAGAACAATTGAAATATACTCTCTACTGGATAAGGATCTAGATTCACCTATTGAATCAGCTTAAGGCAGATAATTCTTTCGAGATAGATTTAGGTATAGCATTTTCTTTGCATTGTATAAGAAGAGTACGCGATGTTTGGTCGTAGATTTTATAATATTCCTAATATTTTCGAACAATAGAATAAATTTGTCTCGTAATTTTATAAAGTTGTTGCCGTTGTATGTACGTTGCCGGCCTCGGTGGCGGTGCAGCAAAGTACTCGCCTGCCAATCCGTTGGTCGTGGGTTCGAGGCCCGCCTGGGTAGGTTGCCTCTTTCCACGGTATGGGTTTTAACGTGTCTTTGTCAGCTGTTGACAGCCCACGATATGAAGGCCTAAGGCCCAGAGCACACGGTGTGACTATTTTGTGACTACAGTTGGAAACCAGTTGCGACGGCAACCAGTTTACAACTGAAACAACACTCCGGTCCGCACACGATTGTACTGACAAAGGGCTGGTTCTGAATCAGATGCATCTATTGTGCAATCATTGAGGTGTTCATTTAGTGCGGTACGTGTTTTTAAGACCTTGGCTTGTCCTGGCCTTGGTCTATTACACAACTCTGAAAAATCGGCAAAATTGCAAAATTTATATGTTTAAAATGATCTTTGCGATCGGAAATAACTGTTTTAAGCCATGAATATGTATATATTAAAAATAAACTGTACAATTTGTAATCATTTTTTATATAGAGTCAGAAGATATTAATTTTAAATAATTTTTCTGCAACGAAACAAAATGATTTTTTTAAATTTTTGTCATTTTTTCAGGTGCTTTGCGGGATCGGAAGATGACGTCCGATTTTAATAATTCTTGTTGTTTTTTTCTTGTCCTAACGTACCGCAACTTTTCCGCGCTATAGGGACACGAAATTTGTAACTTGAGTTTTTTCGCACCACCCAAGTGTGCGCATACTATATCGGGCTCTAACTAATATGACGTTGTTAATTATTATCTATATTGGAAGCGATAGTTAGTATGGTTGTACAGAACTTCGTGCTTCTCTTCTGCTCCATAGAGCTTAATGTTGAGTTCCTGATCATTCATTTGGAGATCGACACTATACGGCCGTCAAAACGCCGGCAAAGCACCACGTGGTCTCGTGCAACTCGAGTCTGCAACGCAACTGCAACCGCGGGCCCACGGTTGTATGCGACTGTTCTCAGATTGGTTTGAGATCGTCAAAAACCAATCGCATCGTGTGCGCCTCCCCACTCAAATACATTGTCGAGGTCACAAAACAGTTGCACGGTCGACTGGTCTGCAACTGTAGTTGTAAAACAGTCACACCGTGTGCGCTGGGCCTAACTGTGCTGGTTTGAGGGGTAATTGAAATAAATCCATGAATCGTTACGCTATTACTTTAATAACTAGTAAATATTTTCCCTTCTTGTTGAGGATTATTATCTGTCATCATCGGCCGAATCTGCTGTAATCCGCCGAGAATTGAAATCGGTCGCCACAAACGGCAGTCCGATCCCAATTTCATAGCGAATCCAATTACAATTATGAATGTCAACACAAATATTTTTATAATGATATAATCCACCTGATTCATAAAGTTTTAATCCTAATAATTGGGAATTCAAACACTCCGTACAAATATTGATAAAGGATCACTCTACGCTTAATGCTGCGTTTCAGAAATATTTGAAAACCAATTTGGAAGCAAGTAAAGTAGTTTAATGCATCGAGCAACTTCGAGATGAAAGGAGGCCTACTCTGTGATGCCACTTTGGAGCAAAAAAAGAAAAATTGGAAATAAGCAATCCGTTTTCCTTTCTGTTCTGATCGATGAATCGATGAATAATCAGATGAGTTTGAATTTTAACGTGAACACAAGACGCTGGATACATGAATCATCGCTGATGACATACCTATTAACTCCTTCCAATCCAAAGCTTGACGACTGAAGCTTTTATTATCAAGCAAGCAAATAACCTAAAAGCATGCATCGCACAATGTTAGGATTCCACGCAACACAATGGGCCTAAGATGCACTTTTCCGCAGGAAGAAGTCGATTTTCCGATTTCTATCAAAGTATTCCAAAACAATATTTTAGTGAACTTCAAGCATTATTTAGTTGCAAATGAAAAACTATAGCCTCCTGCACTGCCCATTTAAAAAAAAATATTTCTATGGTTTTTAGCCGAAATTGGTTGGGTGAAATTCCTATCCGATTTTATAGCTGTATTTTCCATTAAATTACAATGCGTTTTAAACATTTATAAAACGATTTCTGAGTATTTTTTGCAACTTTACTTCTTAAGACCATTAAACTCATTTATTACAGTGGAAGGCCGTCATGGCTATTAAGATAACGAGTTATAACATTATGAGATACATTTATTTTATTATTCATGAAAAATACAAGTCTTGAGTGAGACGTCTATAAAGTCCTCATCGCAGACCTTGCAGAGAGGTTATAGGGTTATTAATTCCACCGAAATATGAAATATCTAACTTAGTTCGTTAATCACGGCTTGGAACTGACCATGGCTGGCGGAAAAGTGTCTAGAGCTATGACGGAAACCATGTTTACGCAGAATTAAGTGATGGTAAACCACAAGATACGATCACCACTGAAAATATATTTGCGACAATAAGAGAAGCATAATTCCCAGAGAAATGTTTTAATATACGTTCTTATGTGTAAATAATCTAGATGTTTCACTAGTTGATGAGGAATTTTGAGTGTTTTTTCCCACATAGGTTGTATATCAGATATTAATAAATGCAAATGTTAAACAGGCAAGGAGAACCATAATAAAAAACAAATGGTATTTTCCACACGATTTAATTTAACACTCAACGACCGACCATGGTTTCAACACTTTGTGTCATTTTCAAATACCTGGAAAAGAGCTTTGCAAATGACATTAAATGTTGAAACCATGGGCGACCGTTGAGTGCTAAATTAAATATTGTGGAAATTACCATTTGTTTTTTATCAAGAATACAGGTAACTTTCACAAAATTAAGCCTGAAACGATATTAGACAAGGAGAAAAGAAGAGTTCCTGAAAGTATTGCAAATATTCGAACTTCCTTAGGTGAATTAGCTGGATTGTAAGAAATGTTGATGAAGAAAAATTGCTTTGTCTCTTGTATTCATTAGTATCACTTAATAAGTTAGTTATTATTTCAAATATTTAGAGTAATATTGAAATTATTTTGAATAATAAATACAATGTAAGACCTCTAAAAAATAGAGCTCTCAATCTCAAAATAGAGCTCTAAACGTCAAAATAAATAGATGTATTGACGTTTTAATGCAAAAAAGAGGTTTCAAGACAACCTCTGCTTCTCAATAAGCAGTTTAAGTATTCAAAAATATGCAGAATATATGTTTGTTTTTTGAAAATCTATTATACATGAAAGTTTTAATATAATGAGACACATTAAAGCAGTAAAACTCCTAAACATGCCTCTATACATGGGATGATAGACTTTTGTCCGGAAAAATGCGTTCCGCAGAACACGGTGAGCCGTGTTAAAAGCCATTAGTCTGCCTGAGGCTTTCACGGTAATAATAAGGATGCATCTACCTCATCGATGCAAAGAGCGTTAGCGCCACAGCGGTGCTTGTCAGGTATTGCTTGCGCGGAGATGTAACCACAGCACTCAACATGTCGGCAAGCCTAACGTACGGAGGAGCTTTTGTAGAGTGCTAGAGTAGTCAAAAGTTAGTTTTCATTCAAAGAGTTTCCTAAGTACACAAATTATCAAACATAACATGAGCTACAAAAATTGATGAATTTAGAAATTTTAAACTATGAATTCGTTAAGTGAAATTCTTAAAATTCCTTACGATATTCCTCTTAAAATTATAATATCTCTGTCTCTTTCTTCCGTTTCATTTCTTCTCTGTGCCATTTTAATTTTTCTAAATATCTTTAACCTTCTATTCTTCTTTATAATTTCTTCCGCGACAACGCGCGCACTTCATGCATTTCGTATCTTCGAATTTCTGCGTTACTTGGCTCTTGTTTACTTTACTTTTTGTTTTTTCTTTACTTATGGAACAATTCTCTTAATTTATTTTGCGCCTCTGGGCTCCTCTTAAAATTATAATATCTCTGTCTCTTACTTCATTCAGTGTCTTCATACAGTGCTCTCTTTTATTCACTCAACATGGCTACTCCTACAGCAATCAAGACCACATTCTACTTTTTAAACAAATACACAAACAAGCGGCACACACATTTGAAATTTAACTTCAAACAATTTCAAACTTCTATTCCATTAAATTTATATATAATAAGGTTCACAACGGGGTGCTCAAAAAATTATCAAGATTAATAGCGCCATGCAGAAAAAATATCCTCCGTGTATTGCATCCCAGTTCTATATCAAATATAATAATTATACTCGCATTTAAATTGTGTGCTTGCTTCTATCCAGCAATACTTTGAATTCATGCAATTCCCGCCAGACAGTACGGAATGAAAGGAGGGAAGTAAAGATAACAAGTAACAAAATTTGGCAGCTTACGAGTAACTACAGAGCCTAATGCTAGATTTCCAATCCGTTTCTTCGTAATGCTATAAAAAAGGAGAATCATGAAAATGTGGTGTTGAATAGCAAATATGGAAAACTCAGATCTTTGAGGAAAGAGAGTATTATCCAACTTCTTTGATGTGATTTCCTTCCATCAGTAATTAGGAAATTAATCAATAAAATGAAAATGAACCAGGTGAAGGCATTTTCACCAACTGAGCATTTGAATACGCTATATACATGTATAAAAAATATCGGTCCTTTGCTAAAACTGACTCACAAATCTACCAAAGAAATGAAGCTAACAATTCACCAAGAACGATTTTTAAACACGCCATTTACTTACTGGGGACTTTTTTGAGTTATTAAAACACTTCCTTAAAAAGTAGACACACGAAAAATTACTGGACATCATAAGAAAAGGGAAAATTAAAAAACATAAGATATGTGAAGGGAAAATAGAATTCAAAAGTCGTGTTGCTTGGTAGATATTGATCCAATGGTTATAAAACTTATCTTGGTATAATAAGTCGCGAATTAGGTTTCTTAAGTTTTCTTCATACTACTAAAAATATTGTCTCATCGGTGAATGATGACCATTTTACTCCAAAAAATATTTTCCAATGGCTTCGAAGTTCAGTTGGAGCGAGGAATCGTAACTCATATCTAAGGAATTGTCTCAAAATATTTAACCTCTTTACAAAATTTTAATCTCTCGTTTCCACTCTCTTCCAAGCGAGAGAGTTTTTTTTTAGCGGAGAGGTTAGATGATTTATCCAAATTAAAGTTGCGGAAAATTTCAAACATTCTTATGCTTTAAAAGCAGAAGCATATTTTCCGTCCAGAAAAATTATTCTGCTCCGTAAATATACCCTTTCCCCATAACTCGACTTTCTGGAGGGCAATAAAATACGGACGTATTAAAATAACCAGAAAAATTTGGAAAGTGGTCCCCTCTCTTGGTGGAAGAGGGAATGAAAATTACCGCTGGCGAAAGAGAATTATTAAAAAAAATAATAATGTCCTTGTCTCTGGGGTGGAGAAGAGTAAACCTGGCCTCTCATCTCACCCCACCTGCGAGCCCTTTTAACCTTTAAAACCCTTCCACATTGTTGGTCCACCCAAACCTCTCCCATGTCAGCCAGCGGCTGGCGTCCATCCTTTCCTTTTGCCTCTTAACCGGCGGTTCGTAAACATTTTTTTTCCACGACAGCACACATCTTTTGCCTTCCACGTCACGAGAGTTAATCCTTCAAGTTGGGAACTCGGTTTTTCTTTTTTTTTTTAGCTTTCAAACTTTTGCCACTTTCAATCCGTCGTTCTTTGGTCGAAACTGGAATCGTCTAAGGCAGAATGATTAGCAACCTTCCACTTGTATTAAAGGCTTTTGCGAGGACTAGTTTTGGTAAACTGTATCGATTCGATTCACTGTTTTGAAACTAGTAACCATTTGATGGGTCAATCATCATTATCATTAATCAACGATCCTAGGATTAAAAGTTTTCCTGGATATCAGACAATTACTTATACCACTTACTTTTTATCAGCGGATCATTCCCTCTTATCGGTGGCGGCGAGGTTAATTCCTCGCCTGCCAAAACGATGGTCCCGGGTTAGAGCCCCACCTGGGCATGGGTGATTTTGTTGCCCAAGTATATCAAAATGATCTAAATTGGAGGCAACTGTGATCACTACCCAGAGTAGGTATTATCATTATTTTTATTGTGATTCAACAAAAAAATCCTGCTATCTGACCATGAATCCCAAGTGCCATGTTTCCCACTTCCCTTGGTAATTATTATTCCCTCGGAACAGTGGCGCAGTGAGGAGGGGTTTTGGGGGATAAACTGAGCTCACAGAAATTTTCACGTTAAATCTATTTTACTTAATTGTATTAATATTACTTATAGAATAGTGTGAGGATAAATAAAATATCCCTCAGAATGCCGCAAAAATCACCATTTTGAACCATTCATCTTAATTTTTTTCTAGCGGGAGCCTCCGCACCTCCCGCTTACCCTGGCGGGTATGCAATACCCCAAAGCCCCCCAGTATTAGTTGCACCTGAAACCCCCCCTAACCTTAATTCCTAGCTGCGCCCATGCCTTGGAAAGCGGGGTGGCCTACTAGTTTCCGATAAATTGTTTCCAATATAATGAGCAAGAGTACTAAGGAAAGTGTTTAATGTGCCCAAAGCACTTGTTCCGAATCGGCGCCAGCAGAATTCGGCCGAAGAGGACGGACCCTCGTAGGACACTTTAATCAGAGCATGTCTAGTCCCTCACTCTCTCGCTCCATCTCCAAGCGAATTTCTCCATCCTTCCCAACCCTCCCTCTCTGCGATGGCGCCCCCGCCCGGGCGTCCCCTTACGGAGAGGAGACGGACTTTTACGTCGCCATTACTCCGGCGGCAAATGAATCACTCCCCTGGCTCCGAATTGGAGAGGACCCTCCGCTAATCGAGGAATCGAGCAGGCCGTGATATACGACTGCCCGGACGCCTTCCATGGGTCTCCAGCCCCATCCGAAAGGGGTCGGCGAGGGACAGGGGCGCCTCCGCGGGATGTTCTCCACGACGCGGGTCGTAAAAGCGACCGGTCGGGCGTGTAGCGTACTCATCTGAGGCGGCATAGTGAGCCGATGATGAGCGCTCATATACTCAGACACGCGCAATAATGGACGCAAGGCCCCTTAAACTACTATGTGCAAGAATTTTGGGCTAGGTTAATCAATGAATGAATATTTTTATTATGCTCTAGGTAAAACCTATGAGAACAAAAAATAGAAAATACAGGAAATGTTCTACTCTTAATAAAAGGCATTTTGACAAAATACGGCACTATGGAGATTATTGATTAGCTGACAAATTGTAGATATTCAGACAAAAAATGTAAAATATTCAATATTAATAACACAAAAATATAAGTTTTGACACAGACAGTAATGAACACACACATGCATGTGCAAATCAATGCAGAGAGTTTTGATAACATCACAACTTTAAGGTGATAACTTCAATGAGTTGAGGAGACTAAATTAAGCCCCAGACTTCAAATATGAGTACAGCCTTCCTTTAAACGACTGAAGTGATTGTGACGTCTTTATATTTGGCGGTAGAGAGATCTAGAATCTAGACGCAGTTGAATGAAAATATTTGAAATATATATAAGGTTCTATCGCAATTAGATCTGATTTTATTTATTTAACGCCAAAAACCCACAATTGCCTTAAAAATTGGGTTAATAACAATGAATTTTTTATGAACCATAAATAACAGTTATGGAAAAAATAATAAAACAATTGGGAGATGTCAGATGAAAAGACGCTGTAACTGTTTAATCAATGCCGTGAGTCAGATATGGCAAGGGCAGGGGAAGTGATAGTGAAAGTATAGGTAAAAATAAGGCAAAAGGTAGGATAACGATCGTTAGAAAATTGACCTGCGGAATATAGGTTGGGATGAAATGAGTATATTGATTAGGGTGATTGATTAGATTATTAAACCGATCTTGTGAGCACGCAGTAGGCTAATTAAGTATATTAATTCATCAAATACACCCATATTAATTTCAAGGACTCAGCATCACTTCTCTCTACAATGAAGGAATTATTATCATAGGTTAAGCTATTAGATACCCAAAAGAGTGAGTCTATTGTTAGTATGTAACCTATATCGTTAGCAATATTGGATTGCTAAGACTTATAACTTCAGAGCAGGATTTAGGGGCTTTTTTGGTGTCTCGGATATTTTAAGTCGAAGTACTACTTGGTGAACGCGATAATTATAGCATTATCGTAACATTCTCCTTACATATTCAAGGAAATGACATTGTTCTCTATTAGAGATAAGTAATTTTCATTAATAACCATTGAAATGGTTAATATCCAAGCAACCATATGCATATTTGGAAACTGAATATCATTTAAGGGAACAACATCTTTAACCCTACACTGCATGGTGTGCCATATATGGCACAGCTTATTTAATGGCTTGCACTGCGGGTATTATTCTAGATACCGGCCTGAAATTTTCAAGCCCTATTGCCTGTAGTCTGCTGAAAACCATGAAGTCCAATGGCTACCGCTACTTTGCAGCACTATTGTTTCATGTACTCACATCCATGTGAATGCGTCAAATTTTTTTTTTGCAATTTTTTAACATTTTTACTTTCTTATAAATTGTAGTTATAGCAAACACAGGCAGCCAAAATAATTTAATTATTGATAAGATATGTGTATACTATATTTCTGGTAGTTTGAATAGCACAAAAGTATTTGTTTGATGCGTAAAAGTTGTTATAAGTATCTGTGCCTGATATGGCACACCATGCAGTGGTGGTCCTTTTTGTTTTCGAGTGATTTCTTCGTCACTGGCCTACTGATATGTATGCTACCTTTTTGTTCGATAGTGACGGTCTGATACCAGCACCGTGATTTAGTGCACTTCGTTGCATAGCTGTGAAATATTTGTTCTGCATAGTTTTTGCTTTATTTTCCCATTGAATAGTACTTCCCGTGTGTACAAGAGCCGAAGCATATAAGTGAGGTACCTCAGTGAATACTGAAATAATGTTGATTTGAATTATTCAAAAGTAATTTTTTTATGCATGGGCAATTATTATAACAGTGAGTGCACATATTTGTTGCCATTTAATGTTGACAATTTTTCGGATGGGCGAGGACTACATGGACCTGCCAAAGTTGGTTTTTTCATGGTACTAGTGGGCTTACGTTATTATGGGCGTATATTATGTTACTCTTCAAACTCCATTATGGATAACAGTACTAATTTTTCCTATCCTACCCCTCCAATGTGTAACGCTGCCTCTACAAATTAAATCAGTTCAAATATCTTTGAACGACATTCCCATTACATCGATGACCCCTGTGACGTCACCAGATAGCTATTTCATCTGCGAGATGGATAAAAAGAAGTAAATTTTGTGGCATAATTAATCGTAACATTGTAGATGCAGTGGCTCAGTTACATTGAATTAAAACAGAAGATTGGCCAACATGAAACACTCCTTGCACCTTTTTGTGTTCAATTTTACAGTATTTATTACGCTTGGCGAGCACAAAACGTAAACAGGTGCATTGTAAATGATATGTAACTTTTAGTTGATCCCATCTCTCCATAGGTTTTTAGATGACGTCCTCCCCCAAGTTTGTATCCAATGCCTTCAAGGTCTTTCCAAATACCGTAATATACTGTAAAAAAAGCGACGAAACATATCGGCGTGCTGAAGAGCTTTATTTGGGTGCAAGTGCGAATGTAGTAGTGCGTCTCTGGAGTTATATTCCACAACATAAATACCATAAGGTGTTCTTTGACAACCAGCACATATCATTGCCCTTGGTGGTTTACGTAAACAAATGAGGAATTGAATCACTAGGGACATTACGAAGAAACAGAGTACAATGTCGGAAGCTCTCTTTGGAAATAGATTTGAGAAAAAAGGGACGTGGAACTTTAGAAAAATGTACCACGACAGAAGAGGGTGTAGATGTGTCATCTGTGCAATGGATGGATAACAAAGATTTCACTCTGCCCTCAAATTCATTGGCCAGCTGTCACTCAATCAAGTCAAAACAAAAGAAAACAACCAAAAAAAATACAGAAATACACGAGAAAAAGAAAACATACTGCCCACAAATGATTATGATATATAACCATCACATGGGAGGAGTAGATCTCCTAGACAGCATAATAGGGGGATTAAAATGTAATAAAAAAGTGGTACTTTCGCCTATTCTACCACCTTCTTGATGTCATTGTGATCAACTCACGGCTATTATATGGATGAATGTTCATTCATAAGCATATCGCAAAATACACATCTCTAGTAGACTTCAGAACTGAGCTGAGGATTACTCTGTGCAAAGGGGAAGAAAATAACTTTTTGCCGGGGTCCTCCCTAGGTCACCATTCCTGACATTGCTTGCACAGTCAGACAAAAGCAAGAGGGAAAAGGCAGTAATCCTCCATCCAAAGATGGAAAAAAAAATGATGAAGTTATGCAATCCGCAGCACAACAAAACGCCATCAGTGCTCTTCATCATAGCAAGGGTGTAGAAGGGCCCATTATTTGGATTGCGGGGTGCATAATATGCAGGAGTTTTCTGGTACTTCCCGTTACTAATATCTCGAAAATTATTGAGCGTTGGTGGCGGAACAAAAACTGCATCTCATGGGTAACCATTTCCTATCACCTACCCAAATTTGAACGAGATCTGGTGGTGACACTTGAATGACTTCCTTTGCAAGTCAAGTCGTACACTATTTGTATAATTTCTCTCCTTTACTTACAATTACTGAGTGATCAGGGCCGGCGGCAATGAGAGACAGGTGGGGGTATTCGCCTGGTGGCCTGGATCAAAAATCGATTCAATTATAAATTTGACTGAAAGCAAGTATTAAAAAACTTATATAAGGTACTTACGTATGAAATAACCTGAAAGTGCCTATATCTCGTCTAAAGTGAGTAAGGGGTGGGGGGATTTAGGATAGGATTTAGTGGCTCACATGCATCAGTAATCCAGGGGCCCATGAAAGCCATCACCGGCATATATGATATCATTTAGTCTTTTAAAGAGGTAATCTGTGCTTTACATAGGCTTTAGAAAGCACTAATAAAATAGGGTGACCACTGCATGGTGTGCCATATATGGAACGGCTACTATTTTGCAACTTTACTACTCAAAATTTTGGAAAAAAAATTTTTCATTATTTTTTCCATGAACATAAGCTTAATGTACGTACCTATGATTTATTTCATCAATTTTGAAAAAAGCATGCAGTGAAGGGTTAAAAAAAATAAAAGCTGTGTAGTACGTAGAGAGTATCGCTATCAGGAATAAGAATGAGGGTGGCGGTAATATTTAATTTCGGTAAAATATCCGTGTAAATGTTAAGAGATTCGAATTTTCAACTCAGGGAAATGATATTATACTAAAGATAGCCATTGAACTAGATATTTAAAACGGAACGTAATAAAAACTTAGAAACCAAGAGTCACTGTAGAGAGTATCTCATTGAGACATTGATAGAATTTCGAATGTGACTTCTATCAAATCATTTTTAATTTCAAATATACATTAGGATTAGAAAAGGACAAGAACGTACCCTTCATGAGCTGTCGCGTAAAAAGCACTGCGTAATGTATATAATACTTGATTGCTTTTCTAAGTACGATATTACGTTATTGACTTAAAGTTTACTGTGGTTTCCAAATATTTTAAAACATAAAATTTTGGCAAAATCTCATCAAGCATTCTTTCAAAAGAAGTTCGAAGAATTGTTAACATGTCACGTAAACAGTTTTATGCTTGGAATTGATCAATGAGTCTACTTGTTTAAAAAATATGGTTTTTGGAATAGAAAAAGATTTTTCAAAGCATTAAACACTTGAATAGGGTAGTTTTCTTCATCGAAGAAAACGAAAGGCATTGATTGCGATTCGTTGCCCAGCATCAGTGTATTCATAATATACAAATTATTTGGTTTTTAGAAATACCGGTTTAGACGAATGGCAATGGTCAATTTTATCCTCATTTGAAAAAGGCCAGATAGGCGCCAATGCGATGCCACTCCGCGTGACGTCATAGGGACCTGGTTTCAATACGAATACATAGGAGTTTTACATCGTCTGAAATTACCAATGCATGCATGAGGCACAGAGCTCAGGGAAACATCTCTCAATAATCAACTATTAAAACTCCCTAAGGTCAGAAAGTTTCATTCTGTTGATAAGGTATTAATAATCCTTATTTAAGCCAAGCGCTACCTGCTAGTATCCTGCGTCGTATCAGCGCTCAAAGCCTCGCCCCAAGGTCACCTCACACGGTTACAGATGGAACCAGAAATACGTCACACGGACTTTTCCCAGCATTCCCACTTAGCCGTCGCGTTTTTGCATGCCTGAGAGTTTTCGCTATTCATTTAACCCCGAAAAATAGATGCCGTTCTTTAAAAATCTAAAAGCGTGAAATATGTACTCCAGGAGTAATAATCTTTCGATTTAGGCGATAAAAAATATTAGGAAACCACCCTATTATGAGACGTTTGATATTTTAGTAGCTATATATAGTCACTTTATACTTTTCCTTATCAAAGGGCGGTGAGTGAAAGCTGCCTCAACTCACCTCTTACTTTGTGCGATTAAAGCGCCACCACTCCGCAGCACTGGTCTCTTAGACGTCTTGGGCTCTCATTTAAATTCCGGTCACTTACACCGCGCTTAAAAAAATAAACGGCCGAAAAGCGACGAAATACTTTCACTACACCACACCATAATCTGAAATTCTGCTTGGGTGTCACATAGCTAAGGAATTTGGCAACGCCGATTTCCTAAAGGAATTATTAAAATAAAAAAAAAATTTTCACGCTCTCACGTAAAATTTTCGCTCGTTTCCCAATTCCTCTGAATCGCTCCGCTATCCACTACCCCTCTCAGATCCTCGTCTTCAACTTTTTCTTCTCTTTCTCTACCCTTCGCATTTTTGGTTCCCTTGTCAACACCTCCTTCCCCCTTCAATCTTTATTCCCCTCCCCAGTGCCACAACCCATCCCCCTCTCCCCCCTTTCAACTCTCTACTCCAGAGACCTCTGGTGTCGATCCAAAAAGATGACTCGTGGAAGAAAAGTTTATCCGCGTTGCGGGGCCATTCAAAGTCACGAAGTCGAGGGACATGGGCGCATGGAAGGGAAAGAAGAGAGGAGAAATGAACGAAGGAATGGAAAGGGAATAATAATCCAAAGAGACGGAGAATTAGAGTCGCGTTTGCGAATGGTTATGGAGCGATATTGAGAGTGGAAGGTGACGCAAATGGAGGGTGAGATTATGGCGGAGAATGTGAGACAGCGGTTGAAAATAAGTGGTGAAGGGCGGGGGGAGGTGTTGGCGGGAAAAGGTGTGCACTCGAGATAATCCAAACGAGGAAACTGACACCTATAGAGGAAACGAGGAACTTAAGCTGGGAATTATTTCACCTCCACGTGTCTGAGACTGAGATGAGTTCATAATTCAACGTGTGATTCGAAGTCTTTGAAGGCAAGTGTTCAAGGTGCAGTTAAATGTGAAGCTAAAACGCCGCTGAAACTCTCTCGTGAACTATTCCCATAGTTTGATTATATTTTGTCTTACAACAAGTTCAGATTGCATGAAGTTAATATGAATATTTTTGGTCAAGTATTTGGAAAAGTTATTACATTTAAAAATGTAAAAACTATTTTATTATTCGTATGGATACTTTCGAGTAGTACTAGTAGTATTTGGATTTAGGGTGCGTCGACGGCTAGGTCATTTTGCACCACTACTGTGATTTAATTACAAAAGTTATGTATAAAGTAATCTACTGCATCTGATGCCTTCGTTCAAAGAGTGTGCATAATTAGACTTTATTAATAATGTTTATTTCTCTGAGAAACCGAAATATACAGATTAAGTTGGTAGGGTGGTCTCCTAAAAGGGTTTTTAGGTCTCCCCCTAGATTATTTCGTCTTCGCGCTTCGCGGTACTTAACACAATCTAGCATGATGTGTCTAATACTTAATGGACTCTTACAATCCTCACATTGGGGAGGTTCCTTCTCTTCAGTAAAGAGATACGCATGGGTCAGGGGGCTGTGCCCTATCCTCAATCGTGTTAGTACTACTTCCTCTCTCCGATTACTTCGAGCTGAGGAGGGCCACGCTGCTACTATGTCCTTGATGCTACGGAGCTTGTTATTATTAAGAATCCTCCACGACTCTCTCCATTTTTCAAATACAATACTCTCGATCCAGTTTGGCTACAAGCAATTAAACACTATAATGAAAATACCATCGTCAATTGATTTCCTCCATTCTTAAAAACTGGAATTATGAAGTTGGAGGTACGACATATTTTTACTACTTTAGAATAGAACGAACTGAACGTTTTTTTGAGGAGTAGTATTTTTTAGCTATCATAGCACAAAACGATGCAAATGTAAGACTCGCATTTCTCACATTAACAACTTGCGTACGAAATATAACTGTGGTAGGTATTTCAAGTCATTTACTTCGTCAAGGCGTTCGGTATAGTGTAATTACGCAAAAAATGTTTTAAATGACTTTTCCGTATTTATATAGCCTATAACTATTCCTCACACTTTAAATTACTGCATTCTGTAGTTAACCAGAGCCAAAGTAAAATATATATTCAGCAACCTCTCTGCACAAAAACTCATTTAATTGAGTTGATGTCTGGATCACAAGCAAGAAACTCTCTGAAAGTCCGTGTGATAATTAATTACTTTTGCTATTTAGCCCTTTCGCGCCGAATGCCTCACCTGTGCGGCGAGGATTTTCTTCCTTAAACAACGAATGCCGCGCCTGTGTGGCACAGGTCGAAAAAAGTGACCGTCGCGGATACAATAGACCCACGGACGCGGTCGCCCCTCACGATCCGCCTTAGCGCGAGCCCAGTCCCATCTTCGGCCGCTCAGATCGACCCTTTCTTATCCTCTCCACGCGGTCAACTACTGTTATTTGCCGTGTGTTTTCCAAAAAATATTTGTTGCTTACTTTTGAAATTCAATGCTAGAAATGAATTCATCTTTTTTTTGCTGACCACATGGAAATTTCAAACAAAATTCTAACGTTAATCTCAACGGAGTTATAGAACGACTAGTAAATACATTAAATACGGCTAAATCAACGTTAGAACTTCGTTTAAAATTTCTGCACGCTCAGAAGAAAACACAAAATTCATTTTGAATGTAAAAAAATCGGTGCGAGCAACAAATATTTTCATACATTTTGCATGAACATTTTAGCCAGTTGACCGCGAACTCGTGCTAGGAAGGGGCTTTTAATCCTTCTAGGGTCTGGGACAGAGACCGAGGAAAGGGATCGGCGCCTTCTGAGTTGGGTCCAAAAATGGTTAGGGAGGGAACCACTGCCTTCAGTTGACGTGAAAACGCTTCGTACAAGGGAGAAAAGAAAACTTTCAAGAGACTCGTATTGAGGAAGAATTTCCCTGAACCAAGGTCCGGCGCGAAAGGGTTAGTGATAGAGGTCTCGTACGTCGAGTTTCTGCTAATAAGACATTGGAGTTGAACGCGCAAATTACGCATATAGAATGACTTTACGTTATTTTATGAAACCTAAAGAATTATAGTAAGAAAAGCTTACATAGTGTATAGTATAGTCAAATAAATAGATATTATGCTCGTCTTGTAGAACCACTATGGGATAAATTTCACAAAGGTACTGAAATCTAGTGTTTTTAGTCTTCATATGCTATAATTTGTAAAAAATTAGAAAATTGGTCTGGAACGACAATACCAATTCCGACTTATACGAGCCGGTACAAATATAGCAGGCATGCAGTAACTTCCCACAGAAATACTTCCGCACCGTTAAAAATATCCCAAAAATTGTATCAATGAAATCCATTCTCCAATTTAAATTTCCTTATCACTCATTGTTTTGGTTCTAACAAGCAATCACCTCTCGGATGATCACTTGTTAAAACAGTTATCGCTCATTAAGGCAGTGGAAGTTTAAATTTAGTGAAATTACTTTCTTTTGATTTGTCATCAGAAACTTCCTTTCAAATTCTTGCATTAGGATAATTGAAACAGTAATTTAATATTGGAAATTGACAATCAAAATGTGGTTGCCAATTGATGATAACGTAAAACATATTGAAATGAAAAGCGGTAAGAGCATTGGGTAATTGAATGTTAAAGAACGATGTAACGCAACGACTAAGCCAAATAATATTGTAGGTATCGGCGCTACCTACGCTACCATATTGTTGCCCAGGATGTGATTGGACGAGGTCTCCTTCAATAGGTGCATTTCGCCAGATTCAAAGCGAAGGGGTCCCAGAGGGGAGGAGCAAAGCCGAAGGAGACACTGTCGCAGCCGAAGTTCATGGAGGGCCAATGGCCCGTACCACTGGTCCTTTTGTAGGCCTCTCGCGTTCCCCGCTCACCATTAATGGGATTGCTCGAAATCTCTTCAAAAAATGAAGCTTCGCAGAAATCTGGCGCTCTCGATCCGAAGCTCCGATGCGAAGTGTTCCCCTCATTCATACGAGTCCCTTTCTTGGGATTTGATCCACGAGCAAGCATTCGGCGACCTAAAGCATTGCCTCAATGGAAATGGACGACCTTTGTCTTTTTGATACTACTGGAATGGGCGAAAATAACCCGGGACTAATTCCCGTAAGAGGATGCAGGTGGAAGAATAGAATAGCGTCCGCTTATATCAGTAAATTGGTTCTAATAAATATAATGGGTAACCGAATTATATAAACTTATATAATAGGGTGGTTTCCTATTATTTTTTATCGCAAAATCTATCTAAAAAAATTTTTATCTAAATCGAAAGATTATTACTCCTGGAGCACGAATTTAACGCTTTTAGATTTTTAAATGACGATAACTATTTTTCGCGATTAAACGAAAAGTGAAAATTTTCAATCGCGCGAAAACGCGACGGCTAAGTATGAATGCTGGGAAAACCCCGTGTGACGTTCTGGTTCCCGCTGTCGCCGTGTGATGTGACCTTGGGGCGAGGCTTTGAGCGCTGATACGACGCAGGCTGCTAGCAGGTAGTAGAGTACCCTGCTAGCAGGTAGCGCTTGGCTTACATAAGGATTATTAATGCCTTATCAAACGAAGGAAACTTTCCGACCTTACGCAGTTTTATTAGGTGTTTATTAAGAGATGTTTCCCTGAGCTCTGTGCCTCATGCATGCATTGGTTATCTTAGACGATGTAAAACTCCTATCTACTCGCATAGAAACTAGGTTCCTGTGACGTCAAGTGGAGTGGCATCGCATGGGCGCCAATCTGGCCTTTTTCAAATGAGTTTAAAATTGGCCATTAACATTCATCTAAACTGTAATTTCTCATACCAAATAATTTGTATATTATGAATACACAAATGATGGGTAACGAATCGCAATCAATGCATTTCATTTTCTTTTATGAAGGGCACTACCCTATTAATATATTTGTATTTCATTAAAATTAATACCTCTATGCAATTTCCTACGATGCTAAAAGTTTTTACAACCTAGGTTTCCATTGCACTACATGGTATTCAAATTAAAACTAGATCGTAATAAATTTTATATCTGTGAAAAAAGTATTTATTTCAGTATGAAAAAATTCCACTCCATCATCTTCGGTTTTTACGCTATTGTTTACGTGAAAAAAATTAAGAAATCAGATCTAATACGCCGATTATCACTCACCGGTTGAAATGCCAAAAATTTGCCATATTCTGGAAAAAAATTAATTTAAAATGGTATGATGTGAGGGTGTTTTATATTCGACTTGAAAAAATGCAACGGCAACTGAAAATTTTGTCATGAAATGGTCGGAATACAGTAGGAACGAAATATGTTTTTTTTTCCTCGGATCCCTTGAAGAAATGTCCTCAATTAGGCTCAAAATATTCTGAGATCACGTGTAAATAATAAAATAATTTGAGAGCAATGGCAATATGTTACTTGGTGTAGGGTTACGATAAAACCATTTAACGTCATAGGGGGTACATGTATTTAATTTTCGGAAGTCGGCAAATCACTGAAAAACCTGTCTTGTTAGCATGTAGACGAAGTGCATCAAGAATGGTTTGTCGAAGGTTAAATTGGGTTTAAAAGCATCCGAAAACTGTGCCTGCTTCTATGCCTGCACTAATTTTATGGCATGCACGCATTGAAATTAAATTGTATACGCATAACGATCGATTTTTAGACAAGTTGTGATAGTAAGTAAAATTGAAAAAAAAAGGTGAAATCCACTTCTAATATTGTGGATGGGTCCAATTACATAGTTATTCCAGATACTGCGTTCCTCATCTAGTGTGATTCATTCACCGTTGTGAGTGCATAGCGAGAATTATAGTCATTAATCTTCCGTACGTTCTAGACGCATAGTGAAGATTCTCGTCATTTAGGCGCGTCAACTGAAACAGTTTTAAAGCTTACCATATGTATTTGGTACTACGTTTTCAGATGTTATTCTATATGAATGAATGTATCGCAATGTTTGATTAGGTGAAGTTATACTTCAAACATTAGCTTTTTAATTAAGCTTAAAACAAATGCAGTTCACCCAAATTGGCACATGTTTTCAATCTCAACACCTATACTCATGTACATTGTTCCTCTAAATTTGTATACTTCGATAAGCAACGTGTTAAATTAATTAAGGTGTGATGATTAGAATTCTTGGTTTCACATTATTCTTCGGGTCGTACTTCAGTTTTGATGATGTTTGCTCTGCTAGATCTCATTGAAGGTTGATACGTTGATGCACGCAGAGGACCAGGCTGGAAATACGCTTACATTTTATGTGAATGACCACTCACTTGACAGCTCACGAGCACGCAAATACGCGACTGTAATCGCATTTCCAGACACTTTTGGCACATTTCCCATTCCGCTGGATTTTCCACGAGGGAAGAGGGATGAAAAAGAGCCCTCCATCGATTCCCAGAACCTTCGTCTGGGAGAGCATTCTTATTCCATTCTGAATGTGACAAAAAAAAAGCTTTCGCACGCGGAAAAAAATGCGCGGGGCTCTGAAAAATTGCCACTTCTCGCGAGAGGGCGTTCTCTCCTGCGTTCGCACCCACGCTATCCTCCCATCCCCTTTCCAGACCCCAAAGTGCGGGTGGAAGTACCGTTACATGAGTACTCTCTTTCTCCTCGTGAACTGTGTGTAACCATATATACGTCTACAAGTATGATACCCTTCATGTTATCCCTAGCATGTTTGGCTGAAAGCGTTTTCTCCTATGTTTTTTTTTTACTTTGACAGTCTCGTTGAACTAAGGGTTCTGCAAAACCCTACAACTCCCAAAAACTGTACAAGTGACCAGTAAGTAGTATTTTATTGGTGCAAGCATTTTCCTAGCTCTTGTTAATACGTTAGTGGCACTTTTAAACCAAGAAAACTCTATCTAAATCTGAATTATATTTCTTTTTAATCATAAATTGATATAAGGATGTGATGCGCTAACCACTGTAGCCTTGACTGAAAGCGATTTTTTGCAGCTTTAAGCATTGTAAATGTTTTTTCTCTGCCTTAAAACTTATTCCATAAGGGTGATCATATAGTTTTCTTGGAACCATAGAAAAATTTTGAACAAGATTATAACTCCAATTATTCACACTCCGCTGATGAGAGCATTGAATTTTTTGTTATACAGCAGACTCCCGATTATCCGGCTACGGTTTATCCGGGTTGCGGATTATCCGGGAATGATTTTCACTCTCGCTCCATTTTTTCCGCGATCTTTATTTTTAAACATCGGACGCAAAATCATCGGAATTACGGCATAAATGCTAGGATATACGGGGTTAATTATTTCCGTTAGAATCCCTTTTGTAAAACGGAAGTAATCACGCGCTATCTGCATTCACGGGAGCACCGTGTTCCTGTTTTCCAAGCCTCGCAGTCCGTACCGCGCTCCTTGATCACCGATACACGTCGTGCAGCAGTTGCAACCCGGGCAACTTGTGCGAGACACGACCAAGTGGCGTTGTGCCTGACAGTGTAGGCTCCGACGTCGAGCAGTGGTTTTGAAGCATTCGTGCAAACCACTTTTCTGTATCTGTGATCACACAGCCACGGATGTGTGGTTTTCGAAACCAGGCCTTACATTGAGCATTAAAAATGCGAGTGCAACCATATTATCGCCGCTAAAAAGATCGCGAACTGGCGAAGAAAGCTCTCAAGAAGTCCGGGAAGCACTCTTAAATAACAGAATAACTGCATAAATAATAATATATTGTTTGTTTTACGTAAATTATGAACATTACAAGACATTTAGGTGAAAGTTTGGATTATCCGTGTTTTCCGATTATTTGTGCCGTCTATCGCCATCATGAGCCCGGATAATCGGGAGTGTGCTGTAGTTATTTTATACCTTTAAGACGTCGAAAAATCACCGTCCGTATTCTCCCCACTATCAGCTATGCGTATCCCTTCCGAATTCTCGCCCAGCCAAGCTACGTTTCTATAAGCTTGGATGCCTTCCCTGGGGCGTTGGGAAAAATACTCGAAAGTGATAAATAACGGGCATCGAATTATACGACCGACCTCTGTCGGGTATCTATATCTCTCACTCTCAGCTTCTTTTTCCACCGCGTCGCACTCCCCAAATCCTCCGAAAAACCTGCACCAAACGGATCTAGGATTTACGTCGCGACCCTCCCCCCCTCCCCCCCCCCCCCGTCCTAACTCTGCCAAACCTACATCCCGGGAAGGGAACACCTACGCATCCCGAAACCACTGCGATCGGAGTCTCAATCAGCCGTTCTGCCCTCTCCTAAACACCAGTAGTCGTCTTATCCACTCACAAACTGCCCCCTTGCATTGAACAAGTGACACACCTGTGACTTATTCTTGGGTGAGCACTATCTTTACACATCCAAACCCAACTTAGATCTAATTTCGGGTCTTGGGTGAGCACTAACCTCAACAATCCAAACCAAATTTAGATCCAGGTTTGGTTTGGATTGGTGAGGGTAGTGCTCATCCAAGACTAAGTCACAGGTGTGTCACTTGTTCAATGCAAAGAGGCAGTTTCGTTCCCTCGGTTACCTCACATTTCAATGTTTTTCCGTCGGGAGTCCATGGACTTCACGTGGAATTTGAACCAGAAATCCTCTGGCCAGGTACCAAACGTTCTAAGCAATAGGTTACAATGATCAATGCGTTCCATGGAAACCAGGGAAAATTACGAGTAGGATGTTAGTCTTATTTTTTTAATGTAAACTACTAAAAAATTTCTCCGTCGCTTGAAGGCTTTGGAAGCCGTTCCAATGCCTATAATAATTAAATAAAAATATTTTTGATATCATTTTGGTTTTGATATATGTTCTCTAAGGATGGTACCCACACTTGAAAGTTTACTCAGCATATATTAGATCTAATTGGGCCTACAGTCGCGGCTATGACTTCCACTCTCAGTAAACCGTATCGCATACCAATCTCATTGCATAGGCTCACAGTTAAGTTTCGATCTTAGGATAAAAATGATATTTCATTTCCTTGAAAGTTTCCAAGCAATTGACACAGGAATTTCTAATTCACGACTAGTCTTCCGGACTGATTTCTTTGGGCTACGAGAGTTTTAACAAAACGCTTTCTGTTCACTAGTCGCCATCTTTGCTACTACCGCTATCTAGCGGATCACAGCGGAAACATTTCACGCGCATGTGCATTGTTGGTAAAAGACAAAACTGTTTGAGTTGCTCTTTCATTTTACATCTAATGTATAACGGTAAGTATAATGTAAAAAATATTATAAAGCGTTAAAACCGCGATATTCATTGATAAACACCCGGTACTATAGCACTAATTTTCGTACGGATAACGCTATGTTTCATGTGTGGAACATGGCTGGATCCGCAAGGGCATTGGCTTCAATTTCAGTGGCCAAGACCCCTCCCTATTTGCTTCAACCCAGCCTCATTCCCTTCCCATCGACCCCCGCTGCTGCCATACGAGGGGAACGCCGGGAAATCAGGTCCATTCTGCGCTCCGCAGGCGAGTGTCGCGGCCCAGTACCGTTTCCGGAGAATGGTGTTCAGCACGGAAGGAACGAGTGGATTAATGGCCGTAATGATTCATGACACGTCTCTATTTAAAAGAGAATCAATGGCTGGTAGCGGAAAAGCCGGTCCGCATTGGGATTCATTGGGAGAATATCTCCGCATAAGTGCATTTTGTTTTGCTTGTCGACTTCATTTCAAAGCACATGCGCCGGAATCGTGATTGATAATATTTTTCATGTATCAGTTCAGGTAATTTAAAATCGTCCCGCAATATTTTAGCAACCGAGGCCAGTTTTATCCTTTGGAGCGGATGTATAAAATGGAAGCAAAATGATGCAATTATCATTTTATCATTGATAATTAATTGATGGAAATAAGTTTTATTAATGATATTATATGTCAGATTTCATCCAAATCTTCAATTCTTTCAGCAAATATCATGAGTTTCATGCCCAAGCGTTCAAAATTTAGTGTCACATATTTAGTTTATGCTTATTTATGAAGATTTTGTGTGATCATTTAGAATTTTATAGCCTTCGTAAGATGTTATTTGTCTTACATAATGTGCTTTGTTAATGCCATGGCAAGTGTACCTAGACACTGAGAAATAATATTTAAGATATTTTGTTGCATGTGATTTATTTCATTACGCCAAAATTATGCATGAATTTCTACTAAGAGAACAAATTTTTGCGAGCCAAAAAAAAGAGAGCCAATTTTCGCTTAAAATGCAATTTTACTTTTAAAATTGAGGCTTGAGAAAATAAAATAAGTTTTAGTCATGCTCTCTATACCTTTGGCCTTAGTCAAAATTTTTTAGCGTCTTTAGCACGTTCGTTTAGAAAAGTAGGCGCGCAATTATACCGAGACATTTGTCAGAGAAGTTCATCCAATTTCTTTGGCGGAGTGGAAAGGTGGTATTCTTTTCATCGCGTTATAAATGCACTTTAAGACTGAATTGGGGGAGAGTTCTTCCTCGTTGCGTGCATCCCGATTCATTCACAAAAAGGGGCTCTCAAGATTTACGGAGCAGCATTCGCTTTGTCGCAAAAGGGAATGGAATCAAACTTAGCCCTTTCTCTCATTCTCGGAAATATCTAAAATCTCAGGTCTCCTGGTAAGGGTGCACTTAGGCAAGCCCCCTCACTCCTTTCTCCGTGACTTGCTCCCTCTTTCTTTCTTCAATCCACAAATCTCCGGCTCCCCTTAACCTCTGGCTTTTCCATTTTTCTTCTATCTCATTATATTAGACCGCGTCTGAGGGCGAGAAAAGTTCTCCCAGCGGATTCCAAAGCCTCTCCTCTCCAGGTTGAACGCTTCAGCAGGCTTCCTTTTTTCACATTTCTCCGTCGCAAAGGACAATCTTCTCGAATTTGACGCGAATTTGAGAAAATGCTTCTCTTTTTTCCTCATTCTCAAAGCCACTTCCTCCCAAGTTTTGTAAGTTCTCGGCGATGGGATTATTCGGAGAATTCTGGGATCTCATGAGTCTCGTGGAGTGATTTTGTGGGAACAGTATAGTACATATCCAAATAAGGGCTCTGGTTTTGAGGATTATTTTCGTAAAAATGTGGTTTTGGTAGTATCACCTCTTTTACATTCATTTTAAGAAGTGTAAAGTATCATTGCATCAAAAGTTTCTCCTTCCTAAATTATATGATTTAGTGAAAGACTACCATCAAAAGTTTCTCATTCCTAAATTATACGATTTAGTGAAAGACGAAGATATACTAACTCATCAATCAAAAACCATTTTTCTTTTGAGTTTCGGTTGTAAGTTTGCGAAGCACATTGAGCTCCAGCCAATATCTCCGAATTCTAAATGTGCATGGCCATTACGGCAGCAATAGGTTATTAACTGAAAGTGGGAGAGAGGAAGGAAAAGATATATGTATGTGAAATACATATTTGAGAAAGAAAAGCACTATAATTGTGCAAGTACAGCCAAGTCTTAGACGTGAATAATTTCGGTATTATTGAGAGCAGTAGCTTCGTATTCTCCTCGCATATTTCATTGCGCTAGAAAATGTAACTATCAATACTTAAGGAGACTGGTTTTCGCGTCACTTTTCTTGATGTTTACCTCATTTAATTCGTTTAACAAATCGGATGCTTAATCTGCTGTCTTAATCTGCATTTAGTCGCGCTCGAGATTACGGCAGGGATCAGAGTGCAGAAAGTCACGGGGTGCAAAACTAGAAATGCCTTGGAGCTGCACAAAGGCATCCCCTCTCAGAAGGGCGGGTTTACAAAACGCGACTTACGGGCGAACTATATTATATCTGAAGCAAAGGCCAGTACATACCATTGTTTTACGGCAATGGAAAAAGGCGAAAGAATGGCTCCAAAATACGCAGAGCACTTCAAAAATAGAATCGAAGGCAGAATCAGGAGGGAATATCTTTACTGCAAATTCAAATGTGATATGAAATCTTTCGTTGACATGTGGTGTCAGGGCGGTGTCCTTTGCGAAGTGGAAAAGGTGGAATCGGGAGACACGATACTTAAAATGAGGATGGAGCCATAGAGAAAAGAATACAATAATAAGGGCAGAGTCTTACTGGGGCATCGCCACTCGGAGGGGGGAGCCACATGCGCGGAGGGATGGGGTCCAAGGTTGCGGTAACCAGCCCCTTCGGCGGACCCCCCGTGTGCGCGGCCCTTCCCCTCGGAGAGTGGAAGAGCGATGGAAGAGACGTTAAACGGAAAAAAATGAAAGAAAAAATGATGAATAAAACAAGGTGGTGATGAAAAACTTTTAAACCTTTTAAAAAAACCGCCCTTATAATAATAATAATAAATTTAGTTGTGACAGGCTCCTACGATTTATTAGCCTGATAATATTTATTATTTTCCCTATTATTTCGCTGCTGGGAAGTTGTAAGCCCAATTACAGTTAATATGTTGCTCTTTAAAGCCTAAAATTGTCGTAATAGACGCTGAAAGCCCCAGAAAAATAAAAAAATTGACTCCATGAGAGTATCAAAGAGGCAAAACAGGGGTTCCTTCAATAAATTTCAAGTGAAAGGTTCATGTGAATCCAATGAAGAAGCCATTTTTTAATTTCAACATTATCTATTACATTTCTGTACAATACAATGTACTTTACAATGTAATATGTTAAAAATGAATATTTTGATGTAGAAATACTCAGAAAAATAGCTGACAGCATTGCTCTCGTCATCAGAAAGAAATTTCAAAGAATATATTCGGATCAGTATTCATAATCTAACGAATACATAACTTAGAGATTTCTTTCAAGCTCCATTTCTCATTCACAATAATTGTACGTCGACTGTTCAACAATATGCGGAGTCATCTCTGAAGACATTTTTCCAACGCCTTTTTCCCACCTTCCAATATGTCATTCCACCCCTTTTCTATCTGTTTGTGGGAAACATGTTGAATGTAGGATTTTGTTTCTAAACAACTCTATCAATCGTGGACACCCTAGTAACCGATAAATACTTTAGTTTTTGATTGAAAATTGCAAAAATGTGAAGTGCTGCAAAGTTACTGGTGTATAATTTTAGGGCATCAAATTCTAGTGTTTCATGGCAATCATTCATAAAAGTTATTTCATTGTCTGCTCCCATTTCTGACATATTTTTCTACGAATATTGTATGGGAATGGGTTTGGAGGAAGATGGAGGGAATACGGTGGACGGATCAAGTAAGGTATGAGCAAGTGTGAATAGGATAGATGAGGAAAGAACGTTGATGGACAAAATAAATCAAAGGAAGGGAAACTGGCTGGGACATTTGATGAGAGGGAATGGAATTTTGAAGGTAGCTTTGGAGGGAACAGTGGAAGGGATCAGAAGAAGGGGAAGGGGAAGGCTGAAGTTCATTGACAACATAAAAATTGGAAGACATGGAGACTTCAAGGAGATGGCCGGAGACAGGAAAGAGTGGAGACAGCGTTGGCGCAAGGAACCTGCCGACGGCCAGAACACCACAAGAAGATGATGATCTAAAAAAGCGGAATTTTAGGCAGGCGGCTTACGTTTGAAAATCGTGTTGATTCCGGTACATGAAACTTTAATAATAAAGCACTGCTAGAAGAACATCTGAATATTGACAAAAGAGTCTGACCAATAATAAAAGACGGAAGTAGGCCTTGGATATCCTCCTCATGTCTGTTTCCTACCTCAGTATTCATGGTCCACCCTTGCCTCTCTGTATCTCATTCAACTCGCTCTACCCGCATGCAATACTCCAAGTGGAAGGGGGCTTTTCGGTGGTTCGGGCTTTTCGGCGGCAGATGGCGCTCGAATCAGTCCCATAGATGGAGGCAGCAGGCCTCAATTCCGCACGGGTGTGCATCTGTCCCGGTTGGCCAATGGGAGGGTGACGTCCCCCCTCTGCGATATTCCTCCCCAGACTCCTTCAAGGACGTGTTGATTTTTTTCAAGGACGATAGGAATAGATAGGGAAGGGGAGAGAAATTGCCTATCTCGGGAAGCAATTTATTTTCATTCTTTTTGTTAAACGCAAGGGTTTTTACTCGCTTTTTACTAACATGTCTCGTTTGTTTCATTGATGGAATCTTTTAATTGATTTCTAACCCACTTAATATTGTAGGATCGGCTTAAACTTTTGCTCACTTGCTTCATATGAAAATAAAATATTCAATAATCAGACATTTTTAATTTTGTCCCATTGTTATCTTCCATAAATTAAATTCCATAATGGATAGATAATTTCAAAATTTCTTAGTAGATGACGGTAGTTTCTTCTAGAACTTTTGGCACTGAAAGTTGCCGGAGGGTATGAGTTCGATCCCAGTCCATCGCGAATTTTGTTTAAATTTGAACTATTTACCATTTTACAATGACTTATTAATAAAATAATAATACCTTTTTAATAGTTACATTACACAATATTTCCAAAAATAGTATAGAATGCACTTCAATGTAAAAATAAGCTTTTCATCACTCCGAGATTTTAGGCCGGTATCCAGAAACCTCACTACTGCAAGATACGTCATCAGATGATGACGTAGCCGCTGTAGCAGCCGAGCACCGCTACGATCACCCGCTGCAGATCTCTAGTGAGGTCCATGTCATGCTACTCGCTACAAGTAATATGGCAGCTGGGTTTCGTCTGCTTATCGTCTCGCAATTATTATTAATAATTATTGATGTTTAAAGGGCTATAAGCTCATGATAATTATTTATTATTACTTAAAAATATAGGAGGAATGCATCAATAACCAGCTTTTATCCTAATGAGTAAATATTTTACCTAATTTAACTACCGATAAATACTGTCAACAATACCGTGATGAAACCTCTTAGGCTTCACCGTTTTAATTGCAATTAACTTCTAAACGGGCCCTGTCATGCCTTGAAAACCATTTATAATTAAAGAAAAACAAATTAGGGACATGGTAATGTCTCGCCTTGATGCTTGTGAAGTACTTTTTTACGATAAATAACTACTATCAACGCAACTATGCTGAAACCTCTTCATCTTTGCCATTCTAATAGCTATTAACTTTGGTATAGACCGTGGCTTTCCTTGAAAACCTTTAACATTATATATATAAGTGCCCAAATAAAGTTGCAGTCACCAGCTTTCGATGGTCGATGGAAATGGCATATTGCTTCTTAGTACGTTTACAATAGCACATGATATTCATCTCATAATGAATGTCACGTATATCTTTGGACGTTTAAATACAATACATATATCTATTATATTACCGCAATGTCTAATATATCCAACTACACCAATACGATCAACAGTTGTACGAGTATATTTGTCAACCATAATGACGAATTGCGCTAGTGACGCCAAGGATTATTCAGCAATAAATACCATCACAAGAAATACTGAGTACACAAACTTTTCTTTATTAACGTCGTAAAACTCACTTTCAATTCAACAAATAAAATGATCACACTTTACAAGAACACTTGTCCAAGAAAATTACTCACGATGAAAATCGAGATCAACACGACACATATTCTGTTACTTCACAAGTCTAATTAACACAAATTGCAAATAAAATTGTCCAGGAAATGTTCACACGAAGAAAATCGGGAGCGAATACACTAACTGCAACTTCACAAATCAAATTACACACACATTGCGAACACAAGAAGTAAGTAATTAGAGCGAAACATCGGCAGCGACGACCCGTACAACTTAATAACGGCACTATTTTTAAAAATGCTCCCTTTCCGTTCATTTCGCGTCGTCAACAATAATTTTAACAGATGAAAACATTTTATTTAAAAAATCATCAATAAAGTCAGCACCGAAACTTGGGTGTCCTGAACAAAACTTGATGAGGTTTCTCTTTTCCGCCCAGCTTGGTGCATTTTCGGCGTGCGGGGCCTGGGGCATCGGCCGGCTTTCCCCGCCGGCAGAGCCGAGGCCAGCCGGCAATCATCGGCGATCGACGCAAGTCGAGACACTTGGTACACGTCGCGGGATTTCTATGCACGCAGATTCATCAGCATGTACCGGCAGGTTCTCAATGATAACTTTGCCGATTTAGAGGAACTCTTTTCACACAATGAACGGAACCAGATTCACAGAAGAAACTTGAAGGACCAGGAAAATCCCATGGAACGGAGAATAAATTCCGTGTGAGATACCGCATCTCCAAAGACACCATATTTCCTTGAACACCACTAAAAAAGAGATATTTTATCAATAATTTCCATTCAGATTTTAAGAATAAGACAAAAGATTTTCTGCTGAAATTTCACAAATCATGGCCTACTAATGTGCTTACCTTCGTTACGCCATCGTGCCGATTAAATTCAACCTCCACCTTCTTCCATGCCATAATCTTTAAAGAAAGACTCACAGCATCGGTTTTCTTGCACTCCAATACAACTTTCCTATCAATTATCAATATCAATAATTATCAATAATTAGTTTTAAAATCAAATTCTTCTCCTACGCCGAAATTCTACTTCCTACCCGTTTCCATTTTGATTACAAACAAAGTCACATTGAGACATTCGTTATTCAAGGTGAGATACGGTCCTTAGGAGTCGGAAGAAGTTCTCCAGTCTTCTTAGCAACAGTTTAAGCGTGTTGTAACGTCGAATTTGGTATTTGTGTTCTTGGTGGCGGCGGGGTAACGTTCTCGCCGGCCAAACAAGAGGTCGCGGGTTCGAGTCCCGCCTGGGTAGGTTTCTCCGGTCCAGGGCATGGTTGTTTGTGTACGATTACTTGTTACATTTGTTGAACACCCCGGTGTAAAATGGCCAATAAGAGCTGTATCCGGTGGTTTGAGAATGAAATAAATAAATATAAATAAACGTGGGAGAAAAAACAAAGTTTCTGCTAGGAAAAGTCATAATATATTGAAATGTATCAATGTGTATATAACCAGTTAATTTTCAAAATTCCTTCTACTCTAGGTAACAAAAATCCAGACTAAAACAGGAGTGAAGCCAGTTCTGTTTCCTGTCGACTGATGCAAGAACTAAGTCGATAACTCAATTCAAGTGGAAAAACTACAGAAAAAATGAATCGCTTTACAAAATTGATTGTTTGAGGCGTAACTTTGTGAAAGCGATTCATTATTAAAATAAAAAAAAAGAACTTTGTGCTTTCACATTAATATTTATTCACAAATTTGAGACCATGGTTTCAACATTAGACGTCAGGTGATGATGACGTCTTACTTTGAAGCCATAGTCGTAAATTTGTGGATAAATATCAATGTGAAAGCACAATGTTCTTCTTTTTAATTTTTAAGAATCGCTTTACGTCTCTAGGCCGAAGTTACCCCAATTTACAGCACAGAATTTTATGCTAAATTCATTGGCTTCTGATGTGATTTCTGACATTGAGAAGAAATAAGGAAGTATATGCTCAGTATCACTGCGATGAAACTCCAGAACATTCCTCCTCCGAGCCACGCCTCATCCGATCCCAGACCCTTTCAAGAGCATGTTGCCTTTGCCAAGGACGATGGGAATGGAATGGAAAGGGGCGTGCCACTTCCCGATTCCTTAGACGAGGGGAAGGATGCTGGGGAAAGGGAGACGATTGGCGGGGCTGCATCTGTTATCTCCTCCTATTGCGAAAAAGGGAATCGTTTTTAGTTTAATCTATACGGAGCGCACGTTATTGGAACCCGCCCACACCTCGTTTCCTCTCAAATTTCGCCGCACTGTATCCCATTTGTATTCCTCATCCCATCCACTGTCCTTCGACATTTTCCCCTTTTTATATCCAATGCACACCCTCCGCATTGCCTTGAATTTCGTTCACCAATTCATTAAGATGGTGTGGAAAGGGAACTGAGGATATTGGACATTTTCTCCCCAGAAAATAGGGGAATTTTATAGTTTTTTTCTAGGCATCCTGGCGTGTTTTAAATAATTTGTTCTGCATACTTCGAAGTCCTAGTTTGAGATAATCTCAATATCGATGCTGATCTTATTACTTTACAATCAATTATTCGGGAGACTAAAATTAGGCCATAGTAGCAGAAAAGGTTGCCCATTACATTTTCGAAGTCATCCCTATTAAGTGGTGTTCTTAATCTAATCTTGAGGCCGTGTACTTCTGTGTGCTTGTGAGACTTCTTACTCAGCAAATGAATAATTTTCATTCATTTCTATTTTTGCTCAGTTAAAATTTTTAATTTTGTTAGATATTATTTCATTGCATAATTATCTAATATAATTAATAGTAGCGGGCGTAACTTGGTAGAAATCCATAATCGCAGCAATAGAAGAATCAACGACTTAGCTATTTTCACATAATATATTTAATATATAGATAATTTCCACGCAGAACATGAATCTAATATATTTATTTTGCATTGTTTTATTTGTCCCCGGGACCTTCTTGACGCTAACAACATTGATTGCGAGAGGAAAAGAATTTAAGATTTTATCAAATTTATTTTTACTCTTTTTTGTGCCAGTATTTATATCTACAATTTTGCAACTACTCCGATAGTTGATTGCTTAGCGCATATTATCGTATCTGTGTATCATTAAAATTAAGTAATTTATGACGGGTTTCCTGATTTTAATCCGATAAAAAATGACGTTGGGAAGTTTTGCGTAGATACATATGGTCACAATAAATAGATGGGTAATTAATATTTGGAGAAGTTAACTGACAGCTAAGGTCATTTTCGGGAATAGGTAAGGGTGGAGAGAAACCCGGCGTCGCAATTAGCCTACTCTTAACGGAAGACTCCAAGGGTACCAAGGCTTAACGTCCCATCCAACGGACGGATTGTTGTACTTGAAGTACCCTAAACAAGATACCCAAGCAGGTATTGAGTATCTGAAAAATCTCTGCCACCGCTGGGATTTGGAACCGGATCGATTGGGTGGAAAGCTAGCAATCTTTCCACCACACCAACCTGGGGGGTTACCGCGTAAACGCCGATTCCGAACTCTCGACTTCGACTTCGGCAAGCGGAGCCGAAGTTACGTCACATTCGAAGTGGTTCCCGACCACGTAAGCATTTCATTCCGAACTTCGGCACGACCTTCGAATCGAACTTCGGCATGCGAATTCGAAGGGGTTTGAGGCTTCGAATACTCAGTGCCGAATACGGATTCTCGGTTCAAGGTTTGGCGAGCTTACGTATATCGTAATTTTTGTGTCCTCTGGGGTTAACCACGCTGCTTATATGATGCTACTATTTAATTTAATTAATTTTAAACATGGCACAATAACAAAATCCGTTTACAGGCTTCGAATTGTAGATTTTTGAATCAATTCCCGGTTGTGTGTTTTGGCCAAGATGATGATGTGTATCGTATTATGTTGATTATAGTTACGTTGAGGTATGAGTAAGAAATTGAATACATCTAATATCCTGAAGCTTCCTTTGAAGTCATGAAGTGGTCAAGTTTTCAAATTAAAATACCCAAGTTATGTTATCGTTCGAATTTACTTCATGCAAGTTGGTATGCAACTAATCCATTCGCGTTGTTTGGGCCGACATCTTCACGATTAATTAAATATGGAGTTTTTAAGCTGCATCGGTAAGTAATCATCGTCATTACTAACGTTTCCATAATGCCATAGCCAATCAATTATCTCAATTAAAGTCCAATATGGACAATCAACGCACGTTGATGAAGTTAGGCTGGAAATTCAATGTCACGAAAACATGATGGCACTAAACATTTTCGATGAATTCGTTAATTTATTTCCGAAATATCGCAATTTTGGCTGTGGCAGAAGTAATGCTTCACTAACTTTCATATTTGAGGCTAATGTAACAGAATAAGAGCTACAATTAGAATGGTGAAAAGGATTTGTGGACATTGCACTTTAGAATAATTATGATATTTTAACCTCCATGTTTTTTCTTTGAACATAAAAATCTTACCTTTGATTGATCTGTAATGCATGATGAAACTCTGAACTAAGATATGGATATGGAGATATGGGGACTCAACTTTTTGAGAAGAAGGCAAAGGCAGAGAGAGAGAGCAAAATGTTGCATACAATCGCGCTAGGTTGCGTGGAATAAGAGATTCCTCAGACTTTTTTTTCCGTGGACGAGCTCGTTTTCGAGGGACTCTACTGCCTGGCTAAAGAAATGGTGCGTGAATTTGAGGCAGAGTTGAGACCACACATGGTAGTAGCACAGAGGAGCACGGCTATACCCATTGAGTTAAAAGTAAGTTAAAATAAATTGAGGTTAAGAAAATAAAAAGTTATCACCGCGGCTTGTCCCGGTATACTTTAAAAAACTAGTTACTAGAGCCTTATTCAGGAACAAATCGGAAAGGTCACCTCAACAATGATAAGACGTCGAGGCGACAATGTCGAGGATCAGGAACTCGCGTTCCGAGCTATTCACGAAGCGAAAATCGAGGACTCGATGAATTTAGAAGGTGAGAGAAATTCACGCTTGTGACGTCATGGATTATAGAGGGATTGATATACGATGCTCTTCTTTTTCCCAAGACTTCCCGCTCAACTTCAAAACTTCAATTGGATTCCGAAAAGAGAAGTAAGTTTGAATGTTTTTTCGTTGATATTCATTGATTAGGGAAATCTAATGAAACACATTTTCATAGATTTTGGGTAAAAGGTTAATTGTGTCAAGTATAATAATTGGGGTAGTTATTATAAATTAGTATCGACGTACATTTTTTCTAATATAAAAAATGATGCGTGTTATGCAACATTCTCACCCCTATGCTTGATAATCATTGTGAACTTTACCGTAACATTGTACATTGCAAGCATCAACGATTTTCCTCAAATGCTCTGATCCCCAATAATAGGGTGGTTTCCTATTATTTTTTTATTGCTTAAATCGAAAGATTATTACTCCTGGTGTATGTACGCATTTCACGCTCTTAGATTTTCGAATGACGATTTTTTTTTCGCGATTAAACGAAAAGTGAAAATTTTCAAGCGCGCGAAAACGCGACGGCTAAGTAGGAATGATGGGAAAAGTCGGTGTGACGTATTTCTGGTTCCAGCTGTGGCCGTGTGAGGTGACCTTGGGGCGAGGCTTTGAGCGCTGATACGACGCAGGCTGCTAGCAGATAGCAGAGTACCCTGCTAGCAGGTAGCGCTTGGCTTAAATAAGGATTATTAATACCTTATCAAACGAAGGAAACTTTCCGCCCTTAGACAATTTTAATAGGTAAGTGATTATTAAGAGATGTTTCCCGGAGCTCTGAGGCTCATGCATGCATTGGTAATCTCAGACTATGTAAAACTCCTATCCTCTCGTGTATAAACTAGGCACCTGTGACGACACGTGGAGTGGAATCGAATGGGCGCCAATATGGCCTTTTTCAAATGAGGTTAAAATTGACCATTGCCATTCGCCTAAACTGGGATTTCTAAAACCAAATAATTTGTATATTATGAAAGCCATAATGGTGGGTAGCGAATAGCAATCAATGCATTTCGTTTTCTTTACTGAAGGACACTACCCTATTAGGTGAAAGGCTTCATCGAGCGATGAAAAGCGACGCATATGATCTTGCTGAAGCGAAAGTCTTGCTTGGCCGTGGAACATTCTGCTCGTCTCCGTGCTTGATGACACTGCAGAGGAGTTCTGAGTGCGCGCATCACTCGAGGAATGTGGTGTTTTTGGGCCGCGTGGAGTGGCGGGCACAAGGAGAGGAGGATTTTAACATTGTGCCCTGGGGTCAGAAAGTGGAGCAAACGTGACTCGCGGATGCAAGTGCTGGAATTGGCGCGGGGCACGTTTAGGGGCAGTGTGTGCCGCTCGGAGGGCTTAGGGGCCAGTCACGCCGAGAGGTTTATTTTTACTAAAAAAAATATGAAATGTATGTTTCGGAAGGTTAAAAATCCAGAAATGCTTTCCTGGTGTGCCCCACTTCATTAAACAAGGTGCCGCACATTTCAAAATCTTTTCGTTTTATTCGTAGCATTGTGTTATTTTACGAAAATTCTACTGAGAAAAAATTCATTCGCCTACAATGGGATTCGAATCCGGATTCCCCGATTTCCGTTCGAGTGCTTTAGCCAATTAAGCTTAAGCTGAAACCGTCTCGTCCGGTGTAGTCCACAAATTTCCATCGATCGGAAGACGCATCGGTAGCTTAACTGGCCATAAAAACTCGAATAAAAATCTTGGGATCGGGGTTCGAATCCCTTTAAAGGCGTATGATTTATTTCTCTGTGGAATAATCGCGAAATTTGCGCATTGAGAGTGACTATGAAAAATTTATTATCATGGCTGTTTTCGGTAAACTTAAGCCTCGAGCGGGCCCGCTGGTGTATAAAGTACGCCAATCTTCGAAAACCAAGGATTTCAACATTTTACGTACATTCTTGTATAGAATGGCCTCGTGTATTCTTACAATGCACTTTGAATGTCTATAGTACGAGTTTTTCAAAGCTCAAATATTGTAGCTAATTTATTTTTAGATCGGCAGGAGGAACCGACACCCGCGGCGTAGAGAGTACGCCGCACGACCAGCCGTGTACCTCGTGCTTTGCTTTTCTTGAATGCCCTCGTGTATAATGTAATTTTGACTGTCTGTAGCGTGAGGTTTTAGAGAACAAAGTATTGTAGCAAATTTATTTTAGATTTCCAAGAGGAACCCGACACCCGTGGCGTATAAATTACGCCGCGCGATCGGCCGTGTACCACCTGTGTACCTTTTTGCCTGTATCACCTATAAAGGTACACGCTTGAACTAAGTCTACAAATATAGATAACTTTTACTAAAAACCAAGTGTTATCATACAAATGCATACATCGTGGACAAAGTAGGTACGCCACGCGCCTGGTCGCGTAAAAATATCAGGCGCGCCCGCTCGAGGGTTAAATTCGTGGTATAGTACATTTGGATAAAACATAATTGCTAACCATGAATTCCTTAGCGGCATAAACTGAATGGGGTGACTTTCGGGTTTTCCACGTGGTCCAAGGGTGGATTTTTGTTGAAATTTCGTTGGCTTAGTCTGCCGCCATCTTCGTAGAATGGTTGAGATGGCTATAACTCCCACGCAAGCTTCCTTTTTGCCCTTTTTCATTAAACAAGGTGCGGAATATTTTAAAATTTCTACGTTTTATTCGCAGCATTGAACACACGGCGGAGAAAAATTGTGTAGCGAAATTTTAACCCAAGATAGCTGATATCAGCCGGATCCAAAATTACCCATGATTCATTGGTGGAAAACAAAACATTTTTATACAAAACAATTATTTTTATATTTTTGTGTAAGGAGAAAAGATAAATTTATTTTATTTTTTTCATACATTATACTTTTTTCTTGTTTATTGTAAGTTTTTGTCACATATATGTTACATAAGGATAATTTTTCAAAAAAATTATATATACTTTCTTTTGTTTTCTGGCCTGCCTTGAATTAAAATTTTTAAAATGGTAGCTTCCATGCTGGTTTTTTATTTTAACCAATGAAGCTACCTAAAGCTTAATTAATTTTGTGTTGTTAAAAAAGGGTACATTTAAGGCTGGAATAATAAATTCATTAATTTTCAATCCACCGAAATTTGAGTAAAGCGCTTTGATTGGCCGTGAGTTCGCCCTGTTGCCAGAAGCTTTGAACAGCTCATAGCATCGAATGCTTATCCTGCCGGAGATCGCGATGCATCCAAGGCATCTGGCAACAGGGCAAACTCGCGGCCAATCGGAGCGCTTTACTCAAAGTTTCTCTGCTTTAAAAATGGTGCGCTTTCGACCTGAACATCGTGTTTTATTTTTGTGCCTGCTGGCATCGGCTATTCAGGGTTAAAATTTCGTGACCCTGTTTTAGTCCACCCTGAATTTAGATTATAAAAAATTCAAAACCGAAAACTCCTGAAAATCACAGATCCATAAGAAAGAGTTATCGGCTTTCCCACCAGGACCAAGGATTGATTTGTGCCAGCGTTTCCATGGCGTTGCTTGCCATCATCGTCAGGATGATGGAGTGGCTAGAAAATTCTCCGATCGTCATCATAAAGACGATAGCCGATTACACCCCCGAAACTGCACAAATTAATCTTGGATCACGTGGAAAACCTGAGGTCACTTCCTGCCACCAATGCGCTGATATCCTTAGCACATTCCAGTCTCCAAGTAAAGTTGATAGTGGGTGAATATACTGGTGGAAGTTTTGCTTAGTAATAATAAAAGGCATGCTGTACTTTCCACAATAGTTTAATACTCAGCAACAGGTTTTGACGTATTATGACGAATATTACGTCAAAACCGGTTGCGGAGTATGAAAGCAGTTTTTGTGCTCTCCAAATTTACCTATTTATTTATATCTACCCATGTTTTTAATCCTCGGTTTATCCTCAATTATCGTAACAACCTCTCATGTTTAAGCTCAAAGTGAAATCTACTTTATAAAGCTCATCATAGTGGATTAGTGCAACTATGCCAAAGTCTGGCCGACTTACCACTGAACATAAAATACAAAAGTTACTGAACTGCGTGGAATTTAATCACGATGAAGCTGAAAATATTGATATTTTTGGAATCAAACCATGGACAAATTTGTAAGGAAATAACTCTAACAGCTCTTCTTTTCATTTTATATTGAATTACAGGATAAAATACAAAGCAAACATGTACCTGGGTTACGTGACGCGCAACCTTACTGTCATCTATTAGAATCTCAAATATGTGTATTTAGCGAATAGAATTTCCAAGTTTAAATTTACCTTTCAGAATATCCCATATTTCATTACATTTTTGAATTTTCAAAAATGGACTCAAAATAGAAATTCGGGTTTGTGAAAGATTTTCTAGGCACTATGTGAAATTGAAATCCATTGCACTTGAATATTTTCTTTACAGGCTAACATTAATTTTCGGTTCTGTGTTTTCGTAAAATACCATCGTCGAAGCATGGTAATGAGAAGACATTTGTGGTATGAATATCTTGTTTGCTAGGCTTTAGGATTTCATTACGATAGTAATTAGCGATATTCTCTGATGAAAACGCAATATAAGTCATTATCCCGTTTAATAGTAAATATTTGTTTGTTCTGACTATTTCTATCCCAGCATCATAAATATAAGTTCATAAAATCGATGCCTTTGTCACGCTAATTCATATATTTCCACCAGCTTTCCAGCTGTGCATTTCCTATTTCATTCATTTTCGAATATTCACGAAAATTCCATTGCTATTATAAAATTTTTTCAAACCCTAGCATATGACGTCAATTGCCGTAAAACTGGGTTAACAGTACGTTTTTGCCATCAAATTTCCTTTGTGAATACATTAGCAAAAACGCGATGTTCTGCCAAAAATACAAACGTCACGCACGAAACAAGCAGATGTTTATAGGAAGTAGGCCAAGCCAAAATTAAGTTTTCAACGACTGAATTTCCACTCACACAAAAGGCAATGACAAACTATTGTGCGGCTGTTTTAAAACTGCAAATTCGTTTTATCTCTCGTGCAAATTTTATGGACGACGACACTACAGTTTAATTATTCATGGACGTGCGAGAATTATCAAGTGCCGTGCTGAAGTGAGTGGAATACGGAAAATCTTCCCTGGCCGGTGCGTGAGTTCACGGCCCTGTCGTCGATTCGTATTCGGTGCAAAATAAATAATCTGGTCTCACATGTAAAACCCTTAAATTTAGTACGGTATTCATCAAATAAAATTAACTGAGTGTCAGAGATATTGATATTTCAGCGCAGTCTGCAAACCCGTTTAATCCTCATTTATTGAACAAAATTTAACTGCTACAGAGATGTTTCTCGTGCTGTCTGCAAATCTAACAATGAAAACTTTTTTAAATAATGAAAAATAATAAAATCATCATCATCGAATACCAACAGCAAGGAGATTTATTTGAGACATTAGACTTTGCTCCTGTACCTTTATCATTTTTCTTCGCTCTGTATCCTCCTTATTTTCTTTAAGATACAGTTTCTTTTTCCCTCACGGCCTCGAGCAACTTTCATCTCTTTCTTTTCTCCTCAACAATCCCCTAATCTTTCATTGACAACTCCCTAGCAGCATCAACGTCAACAATTGAATATCAAACATTGCACTCTGATAATAGCAAACCATTTCATATATATGCTTCAGTTCTTTTCCATCTCTACTATTCTGCCCTTTGTAAATCATTCCAGGCCTGCCTTATAATTTTTCCCGCACTTTTATCCTTCGCTGATACGATTTTCTTGTTCATAGAATCATATCTCCTGATATAACCGATAAATGTGTTTCGTTAATATTCAAAGTTTGCCTGAATGAATTAATTTTATGGGAAAAAAAGGACTCGGATTCTTGCAAGCAGGTAGACAAAATGGTTTAAAACCATTTGCCATTTATTTTCTTTTTTTAACTCAAACTGCTAAAGTCAAGTATCCACTTCAAAGTATATATAATGCTTAGTTGGATAAAATATATCCACTCTCTGCTTTGCTGGAAGCAGGTGACTCAAATTTTCGTATAACCATTAGTTCAATTGCCAATGCGTTATAATTTACAGTGGTGGACATTTATCTCTCGATAGTAGATGCTAGATCAAAAATACCACAGGATACCACATTTTTTTCTTGGTACCCTTAAACTTTTAGCAAGCTTGCGAATGTTTTCTTTTATCATCGTTCACAAATAGTTATTCTCGCGTATTTATTCACGATATACCTATTCCTCTTTATTGTTTACTGAATTTGGAAAATTATTTTTCGTTGGCCAACCATTGGCAATATTGGTCTAAGATTTATGCATTTAAAATCCACCCTATACAATCTCACTAACAATGAAACCAATAAAAGTAATATCATAGTATTCTGTGTGTATCAAGGTTTTTAATAAAATCATTAGACATTCTCACTGAATCGTAAATTTTTCATTCGCAGACGTTTTATACTTTCCCTAAAAGGGTTTTATATCCATTGATTTTCTTTTCAATTCACCTCTACCTATGGTAATAATTATTTTTTTAGGCTCAATGAAAAATTCTCTTAATTATATTATAAGTAGCCTGCCTAGACTTTTTTATTTTTATGGTCATTCATTAGCTATAGATATCATACTACAGATTAATCATTGCACTCCTCCATTGGTTTCCAAGCCCCAATTTACCTGTAGAATTGATCATGAGGTCATGAGAATCGAACTACCTTTCACTTCAAAACATAAACCGAGTTTTTGGGTATCTTTCCTTCCATTTTCATATTATTTCCATTCGTGTGATGGAAATGAATCTTTAAAATCACCACGCAGGTGAAACAGTTCTCTTTATCCATAACTTCATTCCGTGAAGTTGCTTTGGACTCTCATCTCGTCTTTTGCGTTGCCAGGGAGTACTGCAGCATACTAACGCTCTATTTTGGGATGTTAAGTGGAAGGCTTCATAATTCAAGAAGCGGAACTTGCAGTGCAGCCGATCTTTCCTATGCTGGATGCATTGTGCCAGTTTCCGGGCCGTCATTTTTTTTCTTACCAGCAGCAGAGTGCTGATCTTTAAATTATCTATGCATCCATTTGGCGTCATTCATCCATACGTTCTCCCGTTGCCTCATTCTCTCTGCCTTTAAAGAAAAATCATGGCGTAACGAAACGGAAAAGGCTATGTAATTAACTTTGCTAGCTCATCTGCTTTCCCATTTTTGCAACGGAGATAGAAATTTTCATTTATATCCCTACTAATGGAGCTAAGAACACCATTTTTAGCGCATTAAAAACTCGTATCTATCAACAATGTCATTTCGAATACATTAACTACACACAACTAGCAAATATAACTCATTAGCTTTATTTACCCAGGTGAAATGGAAGTTTTCGATACGGATTTAATGAAAAAAATGTAGCCTATATGTTCCTTCTTTATTTATCCCTTCAGCCCTTCGCTATGGGATGATGCAATTTAAAACACCAAATCCTTGGCCGTTTTTCATGATGCTCATCTCATTTGCATGCATTCTGATGCCTGCAGTCATTCACACATTTAAGGGTGCCTGAAAAATATTTTTATGTTATATATGCTTAAATTAAATCAAAATATTTGCGATATTCACTCAAATACTTATTGAAGAAGGCCATTCTATAATTTTATGGCATCAGGGTGAATGTCAGCAGTTGTTGAGAGCTAGTGGAACAACGTAGCGAGAGCATTTTTTAATCGCAGTATTTCACCCGTTGATGAAACATTTTAGCCCAAACTTAATGCCATCTGGGCAATTTCTTTACGATACTATATTATCTCAAGACTTTAAATATTTTTCTGCCTCCTCAGTCCCTTAAAATTTATGAAGATCAGTACTTTTTCTAGTAACTTTCATGTCATCGGTAAGGTATATTCTAGAGAAGGTAATACAAACTTGCTATGAGTGTTTTGTTGAGTTTTTTCCTCTATGACAGGGAATTATGCGGCAAGAGAAAACTGTTTCGTCATGAATAAATAAAAAAAGAATATTTTATGTGAAAAAACCCTCTTATTTTTCTCAGGACGAAAGACCATTCACTGTCATCAGTAAAAAATCCTAACATTGGTTTGACGCAGCTCTCCATTCCTCTCTCCTATCCGCTAACCTTTTCATAGCGACGTATTTCTTCTCTTTTACATCCTTTATAATTTGTCCTATGTAACTTATTCGGGGCCGCCCCTTACCCTTTTTCCCTTCCATTTCGAAAGACCATGATTTTTAATAAAAACCTCACCTACAAACTAACAAATTCTCGTATCTCTGTATCCCCTCCATCGTGTAATGCATGCAATCCCATGTTCCGTTGTCGAGCGCTCATTTGAGCGTGTGTGAGCCTCGTTTTTGAGGCGTAGCCATGACAAGCCGCAGTTTTGACTCATCGCTCACGTGCGAGCTTGTTTCGGAGTCCTCCTGCTCTTCCTTTTTTTTCTCTCGAAATATCTGTAATGGAGGTGGATTGAATCGAGGTTCGATTGGGATGCGGGCAAAAAAAGATGCCACTGTAGATTTTTTTGGGGAGAGATAGTCTCACCGCTGATATCTGCACCGTTATGCGACTACCATCTCTCGTGAAAACGGAGAGAAAATGGTTGTCACAGAGGAACTGGTGGAATTTATTTATAAATAACTTAATTCATATTTGTTTTCGTTAAAGGATATAAAATTTGCGCTCTCCACTTCTTAGCAGCTCTTTTAAAAAGTGGTTACAAACAGTATTCCTTATGTTCTGCAGCATATTTTATCCAGCACTGGTTAGTTTATATAATCATTTTCAATTGTGATAAGGTGCGTTTAAACGTGCCGTTTCATCAAATGGTTAAAAAAATGGAAAATTGCTCCTTTGTGATTAATGATGATAAAGAGGTTCACTGCATCGACCGTACTTCCATAATATGTTTATCATCACACTTGAACACAAGTTAGCTCTTACTTTTATTATCAAATGTATTGAGAAACAATTGCACAAAATAAATGTTTCACTGTAATATTCCGCGAAACCGTTTTCCTTCACTCTTAAGTGAAGGAAACATGTATTATCCTCACCCACACCTTTATCACCCTGAAATCATTTAAAGGAAGGCGTACGGACGAGTGTTAGGAAAGCAGCCATAAGCCCAAAATATTATAATATTTACTTTTAATTATGGGTTTCTTTGAAATTGATTCCATTGAAACTCAATTTTAATTTTTGTCCTTCCTTATCGGTAAAAAAATTCAATTCCTTAAAACTTTATGCTTGGACCTGTAATTGTCATCATTTGTGACTGACGTAGAAATAAGGTGCAGTCTCAGATTGTTATCCTGCTTCACAAAGTAATACATTTTGTTTTGGGTTTCCCTGGAAAAATCAGCCTTGCGCGTTCATGTGTTTGTGAAATGCATGCGTAGAAATGAGGAGCGGTTTCAAACTGATATACACAGTATCAATAGGTAATTTTTTGGCTTTGTTTCAACCAATAATTATCAAGCTTGCAAGTTCATTTGTCCGTGAAATTCATGCCTATGCGAAAAAAACATATTGATGGCTAAGTAATAAAAACACGTACCTCAAAAATAGCAACTTTTCAGGAAAGCAAAACAAAACGATTATTTTTTTTACTTGTACACTGAAATTAAAAACCAAAAGTTCAAAAAACTAAAAAAAGGAGCATTCATTTGCAAACAATGTGTTGGTTTTTTGCTTGTATTTTATTTTTTTAATGCTATTAAACTTTGATTGAGATACCTACCTGTCTCACACCGGCCGAATTTGAGATACGTGTTGTTAGAACTTAGACATCGATATGAGAAAACTTGTAGGACATCGTGTTGATGCAAAGCGGACTTTAGAATGTCCGTGCACTCTCGCGTCGGGAATCGAAGATTCCTCCTCCCGGTTTGCGATCGTATGCCTGCAGTACTTTTCACTGTTCGCCCCTTGGCTGATTCACCACACGCAAGTCTAAACCGCTAATCTGACTGGTCGTATCGGAGTCATGCGATACCACTGAGGTAAAATGGTGGAGGGGTGGGGAGGAGAAAATGGTAATTGAGTTGTTTGAAAACGAGCGTGTCAATATTTAAAAACACTCGCGCCGCTCTGGGAACGTTATCTGGATTAGGTGATTGGTTTTCGAGGCAAATCCTCATGCGAGAGGATTCTCTTCTTGAAATTTGAAAGCCTCGACATCCTATTCCTCCTTGCTCTGCGATTCTGCATTACGCATTAATGGATTCGCCGCGATCCGCGGATGTTCTTCATTTGTTTCGCTGACAGGATATTTTAAGGCCGCTACTCGAAATGGAATATTCCTCTCTCGATTTTCCTCCACCTCAGGTAGCCTTTTCCGTTCATCTCGTAACGCGTGTTCCGATGGACTTCTCTAGGAAAAAGCTTTTTTCGTCATTTAATGTGGACATTTTTATTAAAAATTTGGAATTGTTTTTTTTACCTCCCAAGTATTTATTTCTTCAATGTGGATAGTCGAGCTTGATGCTAAAGTTAACTCCAATGGGAAAGTAAAACAGATAAAAGTTAGGAAAACATTTTATTCTATATACGGTGTACTTAAATTTTAGCATTTCGATCATTCTTCAAGCTTATTATTTACCTATTTCAGTTTTACTCTGTTTAAATATGTATTGTTAACGCAGAGGACCAGAAATGATTTCAAATGAAGGTGATATCGTTGCCTTTCTCCATCATGACTGTTATTATCCTTTTTTATAATCATTAGGTGTACAAGGTACAATTGGCTTATTTCCTGCTAGATATGTGTTTCATATTCATCAGCATCATTCCTTTTTGGCTTGCCAGCACAAAATTATGTACATTAAACACCAGTGAGATTTTTTCTTTTCCTGATAGCTTCTTTGAGGTAATGTTTACCGGAGAAAAGAAAGAAATTTTGAATACTTGACGAATAAAACATCAAGAAGGATTTGGTTCTTTCCCGGCGAATGCTGTTGATGAAATCTTCTCGGGAAATCAGCCGGGTGATTTCCCGAGAAGATTTCATCAAAAGAATAAAACATCGATCTCGAGTTAGAGTCATTTTTCAATATACGGGTCATGAAACTTATGCAGACCTCACCGAGAGTTTTTTTTCATTATTCCGCAAAATTTGTAATGCTAACATATTTTGTGCTGGAAGATCTTCTTACTCTTTCTCTGCAACTATTCTCGTTAGGAGTCAGTGTTCCTAATTATTAGCCACCAAGTCATCTGGACATCCATCCCTTTCACTCAAACCCTTGTCCCTCAAACGATTCTTGACAAAGTCCCTCCATCTTCCATTTGGTCTTCCTTGCTAGATGCAATTTTTTAATTCTGTTCCCCACATTATCATCGTCCCTTCTTAAAGAATAACCAAACTATTGCAACCTTCCCTGTTGCACCTTCCTTGAGATTTCAACAATCAATCGTGCTATCTCCCTTAACGTCGTATTTCCAATCCTATCTCTTCTTCCTTTTTTCAGCATCCTTCCAAGCAATCTTATCTTTGCCACACCCATTTTTTTTTCGTGGGCTTTTTTAGCAGGCCAGGTTTCGCTACAGAAAAATATCACAAGATGATTATTTGTTTTATTGCACACAAGTCTTATCAATCAAAAATCTTTAGTAGTTATTCACTTTTTACTATTATCTTACACATTTACTATCTTGCAGCCTCAAAAATTCTAAACAATTTCATTCACTTGTTAATTCATTTTGAACCTATTACGGACAATAATAGCGATTGGACTTAAATAACCTTCCTAGTCACATATTTGAAATAAATTTCTTATACTTCGCGTAGTTTTAAGCAATTTAGCAGATCGGGCATTTTAGGCCTGAAATGGAGCGGCATTATTTTGTAATAACGCATAATATCCCATCTTCATCTTTGCGAAAGATAAGTGCTGACTTGGACCCATTTCTTTCACTATTATCGTTAACACATTTGTATCACATAAAATCAAATATTGATGTGTTTTATTGCGTCTTCATTATACGTTGCATTTTAGAGCAATTCTCTGTAAATCACCTATAAGTAAAATGTGCAAATTTGGTAGTAAATGTTTATGTATGTATTATAGTGCAGCCCTCAGTGGCTGGCTAAATGTATATAATTCTTTCACTACAAGATCAATCACACTGTCGATGCAGCTATATTTAACGAAAAAAATATTCAATTTTTTAAACTATGAAATTGGTGAGTTCCATTAGCTAAGAATTGGTGCTGTATTTCTAAACTTGAAGTTTTCGATGCGTAGCAATTTTTTCATATTTCTGCAGTAATGTTTTCTAATGTAACCTTATCTTGCATTTCAGGTAAGAGAAGCTGCTATCATCACGCATCATCACTATACTTTGCTGTAATGGTCAACTTATGATTCGAGCAGGTACGAATTTTAGTTCTTTTTACTTTTATTTTCCATTTTATCGTTAAGAAATCGAATCAAGATTCGTCCCTAACATTTTGAGGCTAATCTGTTTATGAAATTTGCAATGAAAAAAGGTCAGAATTTCTTTCATAGATAGCAGTCAAGGCCTTGGATCATATTAGTCCGTGTAATGTCTTTTCGTGGCAAAAGTAACACCTTAGCATTGAAATTAGGCTTTAAAATGCTCATAAAATCATGATCACTTTCAGTTTGGGACGTTACCCAGACTCTTCGTAAAAATGTTTTGTTGAATGAACGGCTATGAATAACTAACCAAAACCTCTTTTAAAAATTAAATCTTTTTTTAACAGTCTGTGGAATATTCAAATTGCAATGAGTTAAATGTAGCAGCTTAACCTTAATAACAATACTTTTCATGGGCGTACCCAGCGAGGGGCTGGAGGGGGCACCTGCCCTCCCCCCCTAGAAGCAAAAATCGCAAAAGTCTTTAAGGAAGATCAGTACTGAATTGAAACGAAAGTAAACAACAAATTTTCTTTAAACCCAAGAAAAATGATATATATTAGTATAAGATATGTAACTAAAATAAAACTATTTTCTCAAGGAAATAATCTCATAAATCCCATGGCTTGCCTCCGCTAGACCATGGCTTACCCCCCCCCCCCCCCCCTAGACCATGGCTCACCCCTCCCCTAGACCATGGCTTTTCCCCGCTGAGATATGATCCTGAGTATGCCCTTCATACTTCCAAAGACTAAAGCCAAAAAATTATAAGGACCCTTACACTGGACCGTTATTGAGACCAATGCTAAAAAGGCGTTCCATATTTTATGGTGCAGGTGAAATCTATTCGGGTTTTTCACCGCGTGAGTTGCTGGTGGGCCTACGCGTCGACGACGTCGCAATGTTTCGAGAGCTAGCTCTGTCATCATCACCATTATGCCTTTTAGACGTTGGTAGAGGCAGCCATCGAAAGAACAAAATCATATTTCATATTCCAGTAGTAGTAGCAGTTATATAGGTATGGTATGGTATTTTTAAGGAGGCGACCGACAGCTGAGGTCATTTTCGCCATGTGGGAAGGGTAGGTATATAAGGGTGGAGAGAAACCCGGCGTCAGCATTAGCCTGCTCTTAACGAAAGGCGCCAAGGGGACCACGGCTTAACGTCCCATCCGACGGGCGGAGTGTTGTACTTGAAATGTCCTCCACACAATTTTCAAACAGGGACCGGGCAGTCTCTGAAAATTCTCTGCCGCTGCCGGGATTTGAACCCGAGCCCGCCGGGTGGGAAGCCAACACTCTAGCAACCACACCAACCCGATCCCCAGCAGTTATGACCAGGGATGGATATAGAAACTAAATGAAAGTCAAAACCAGTCAAATTTCAATAGTTTCGTTCCCGGGAGCAAAATGTAGAAACGAAAGGAAATGGATTTAAATCCGGAGAGCTAAACTCAGGGTGGAAACGAAATCGGAATCAAAACTACTTCGGGTCCAAACTAAAATAAAACTCTGGGACGAAACGAAACGCAGAATCATGTTTCGCCCTGGAGGGACCACGTCCTTTACCTTCGAATAGTTTAGTTTCGACCCACACACCGAGTACGAAGTATATTTGAATAAAGTAGATGTTCGGCCTACCGCCAATAGATGCATGGGGCACTCATATTTTTACCACTAACAGGAGAGCGGTGAACATAAACTGGCCATTCGATTTTTAAGCTAAATGTTTTAAACTCTACTTTCTGTAATGCAATGGGTCGAAACTATTCCCTCTTTTCCCCCTCCACTCAACTTTTGGGATCGAAACTTAACTATTAGTTGCGGAGTTTCGATTAATTTAGTTTCGTTCCCGGAAGAAAATTTTCATATCCTGGGTTGAAACTAAACTCCTTCGTGATTTTAATTTCGTACAGGAACAAAACTAAAATTAGGTCTCGTATTTTCGTTCCCCTCCGAGTCAAAACGAAACATTTTCGTTTCGTTTCAATTGCCATCCCTGGTTATAACAACCAATGAATAACCCAGTCCGCTAGATATTTATAAAGTCCGTACCATGCGCTCGGCTACGAATGCGGAGATACTTCCATGGGGACCAGTAGATAGAAATAGGGTGCGTACAGGCACTGGGTGTGTGGTGAATGATCGCCCCCGCTCCAGCCACCCCTGAACTGCCTCGCTGTCGCGCTGGTAAGAAATCGCTGTCGCGTCGAGAATGGCGTTCCCATGGTGCGGTAAGGGGCGGCTGGAAGGCAGTCATTGTGGATGCCACGCACGGCCCTGACTGTGAAGAAGCGAGCGCTCCACGATCCGCGTCGCATTCATTTCATTCCGAATGCCATTTTGTGCCTCTCGGAGCGACTCAAATGAAATAACTGTCCTTTCCAGCTTATGACAACACATTCGCATATGATTTCTCATCCGAAACACAATGCTTCACCGTGTCCGACAAGTAGATTCGAAGAATGGTATTTTTCATGGGATCAGGGCACTACTTCTCCATTAGGCCGCGTTTTTTTCTTGTTTTTTTTTAATAAATATTTTGCTGTTCCGGAATTTGTTTGCGGTCGAAAATATATTTTATGCAGTTAATCATTTTATTAATGTTAGTATTATATAAATTATATTATTCACGAAATAACTTCCCTTCAGCTAATAACGACAGATTCAAACATGATTACTCAACTCCATGCGCAGTACAAAGCCTCATCGTTTCCGACAGTTATATTCGAAGTATGGCATTTTACGTAGTATCAAGGACACTGCCACTGTGCACGGCCGCATTTTTCTTTTTCGAATAGATCTGTGGCTTTTTCGGAATTCACTTGCTGCTAAAAACATTATTGTTACGTAATCGAATTCAGGGAGTCTCTTTATAAGTGATATTCCGGCGCATTGATTATCTTTTTGCAGTTATTAATGTGAGATTTTGATCTGTGGCTGCGTAGGTTTCCGCGGTGTCGAGGTTCCAAAATTTCCATTCTTCCGGTGCTACCGCGTGTGGTTGTTTGTTGGTGACAACAGTTTAAGCAATTGAAATAGCCCGGACGGACACTTTTAATAGGGACGATGGCTACCTCTTGGATGCCAATTGGAGGAGACTATTACATGGACCAATGAGAGAGCAGTAGCCACAACTGGCGGGAATGAGCCCCTGTAAATAAGAAGGACAAAAATCGTGGACCGGCACGCTGAAGAGGCGCAAGCCTATACCCGCTTCACGAGCTGTTGTTTTGTTGTTATTGTTGTTTCAAATTTTATGTAAATGTTAGCTCGTGAATGAAACGATTTTGAACTGATCGTGGACTGGCATCTTCGACCTGAAGGGGCTAGCAGCAGTGCTAGTGAAACTGTTGTAATTAACAAACAACCAGACGCGGTAGCACCGGAAGAATGGAGATTTTGTTCTGTTAGCCAAAATGTCGAGCAAAATTCTTCGTCAGATTCACACACCTGAATGTGGAGTACAATATTTCATCGTGTAAGACAACTAGATTCGAAATAAGGCATTTTTCATTGGATCAAGAACCCTACTTCTGTTTTAAGCCTCATTTTTCTTTTTCAAATGCATCTCTTGCTGTTTCGGAATGTAATTGTCCGATAAAAAGTATTTTTTATAAATGTATTCGAATGTAGGGCGTCTCCTTCGGATGATATTTTTGATGCAGAGATATTTTCCTCCTGTTATAAATTGTAGTCCCCGGGCAATTATTTAGGGCAACATTTTTCATGCGTTTCAAATAAGCTCTTTCGACAATTATTTCACCCAGCAATCCCTATCCCTAGAGTCATCTGGAGAATTATAAACTAATATGTAACGACTAGAAATATGGAGCGTAATAGTAAGTGAATATGTTGAATTCATTCTCATATTGCATGACGATCACCTCTTCCATAACTTATCCAGGAGGGAGATATTACGTGAAAACACTTGATGAGATAAATTGGGAGCAAATCAACTTCATCTACTTGCCATGGATTTAAAAAAGATTATCTAATCGCAGCAGCTTGTAGTCAAGCTACAATATAGGGAGTGATGACTATAAAATGGTGATTTATTAAAGTAATATAAATTTCAAGAGCGACCTAAAGACAGCACTATGCGGTATACCTTTTACTACAGTGCCGCCGGCTCCATGGGGCTTGGGGGGGCCCGAGCCCCATCAAAAATTCGTTTTGGACCTGAGGAAAAATGTGTCAGGCTAGTCGATTTTCCCCGGAGTGTCCAAATATTGAGATTCGAGTCATCATGGTTCTAATGTTGACCATATGACTTTTCTAAAATGCTTAAAAAACTTTAAACTCACTACCTATAAAATTTCGCGGGGCAAGATCCCCGGTTTGGGCCACCCCAATATTTTTTGTAAGTCGGCATCCCTGCTTTTATAGAAATGGAAGTAAAGGTAATTTATCTCACATCTGTCGTTTGAATGATACACTTTATTTCATCAATATTTAACCGTGTTACTCATTGTGTCTAACTGTCTTTCATAATTTCCAGAGTCAAACTCAAAACAAGAGAAAACTCGGATATTCCTCGTGATCCTTGCCGTACTGTGGCAATGGTTTTATTTTGTCGACCGAAAGGCACGCTTGGCTCTCCCGGATAAGGCTGGGCGACGGCCGTTACTGCCCCCAATTCGTCTTGTTTCCGGTAGAAATCTCTTGCATCGGAGGGAGGTGTGAAAAACTAACTGCCAACCCGCAGACGCGAAGAAATGGAGTGTAAAAGGAAAGGGGGGCTGGAAGGAGGACTTGCACGTGGAGTCTGACGGGAAAAAATTCACAGCGCCGATCGGCCAAAGAATTACGCTCCCTGAACTGGAAGCAAAACCGAATGGGCTCCACAGACGATCCAGCCATAGATTACTCTTTCTCAGTCGTTTGCTCTTTACTCCACGCCGCGCACCGTTGTCGGGTAAAAATGAGGAAGTAGAAATTGGCGACAAATAACGGTTCTGCAAATCTTGTTTGAAAAGTTAATCCCTTATTGGTGATATGAAGATAGAACAGACATCTTTCACAGCTAAAGGGACAACATCGAATAAACTTCTCTCGTATTTGCGCGCTGGTAAGAAAAAATAACGAAGCCGACGCGATGTATCGGGTTCCGTCTCGTTACCCATTCTCACATTTCTTACCGCGCGCAAACCCAAAAGAAGTTAAATCGTTTTATTCGCAGGTATATTGTTGAAACTTATTTGAGGGGGTGAGAAGCCAAGGCGTGCAAGTGATTTATGTCTGAACAGAGTTAGGTGATGTTATTTGTCGGAAGAAATGCACAAAAGATGGTTGCCAAGGGATACGAGTGAGTCTCAGTTCTGTGCTGGCATCGAGTGGAAAATGAAATGCTTTACTTTAATATCTAATTGATCTCGTTTGTTTTCTGTACATAACTCCGTATAGAAAAAATAAATCACTTGTACCCCTTGGCTTCCTACCCACTCATGTGAAGTATAGCATCATATTGGAGCCACATTTTGTTTCAATGTCCAATAGGAACGATAAAATATAATAGAAATTTTGCCAAACCCAAACGAAGAAATGATTAGAATTTTTTTCCCCCCGAGTGATATGGATTTGAGTAAATGCTAGGTGGGAGTCAGCAGTCAAATATGTCAAACACCCTTCCGTTTTTTGTTTGAGACTGGTGCCTTAAAAACCCCTGTTAACAGGGCCGCCGCTAGTGACATACGGAGCGGTGTAGATCTAGATGACGACTTTGAAATAGGCTAGACAAATTGGTAGCATAGGATTTTTTGCTTTTGAGCTCGAAAAGTTTTGAAAATCACATTGCCAGCGTAAGGTTTCAGATGAATTCCCTCTCTATATCCCTCAAATATTTCATATAGCCTAAGTTCCATCAAGTTTTTTATTATGCGTTATGTAATATAATGAACCCGATTATTGGTCTTGTTTGCAAAAGCTCACGATGCAACATTTATATCCGTGTGAAATTTCACCCTTTCTCCTTGATATTCGATTTTGCTCACTTCTTCCATTTCCTCCACCATTAGTTGCCTTTTGAGAGGAAAAAAATACATAAGATTTTACTCCAGCAGAGAAAGGAAAATGTTTCAAAATGCAAATTAGTTTTTTTATTATATATCCCTCTGTTTGCCTTCTTTTCCGAAAAATTTGCCTTTCTGTCTGGGTAACATTATGAGAATCGCGCACACTAACTGAATGAGCGAACCATCAAGAAGCTGGGGGAGGGGGAAGAGGCGTATGGGAAGGGAAAGTGGAGGGGTGGAGGAGAAACCATTGGGGGGGGGGAGTTTGAATGGCTTTGGAATAAGGGAAGGTGGAGAGTCTTTTGGAGTTGAGGGGGAGGGAGGGCGGAGAGTGTTCGCGTATTATTCCGTTTTCGCATCGGGGGGGCCTGACACAGAAGGAGAAAAAGTACAAAAAAAGGCAACAAATGGCCGCTAGAAAGAAGACCCGCGCCTCGGGAAGGAAATGGCAATAAGACGGCAGAGAGAAAGGATTCCGAGCACAAATGCTGAAATTAATGAAAACGCCTCTTTGGGAGATATTAAACACGAATTATAAAATAAATTAATAGCAAAGTTTGAAAAGTTATACTCTATTACATATAAGGAGAAGTTATACTAAAATTCTTTGACTCCCTTCTTATTTACTGCTACATTATAAGTTGAAGTTGTACACTATAATGTGCGCCATTATGAGTAGTTTTTAATTCATATTACCACTGCTTTATGAGGAAGGCTTGGATTACTTTATTTAACATATTTAAATTGTATAACTTACAGCAATATGCTAATATTAGACCGCTATTTCCCGTGTTTTTTCCTTTATATTTAAGTATTCTTGCTTCACCAGTAGTGAAATGAATCTCTATTCCTGTCTTCTCAGTTCATTGTTGTTTTTTTCAGACAGTTAGCATGGGTACTGTGCTAATCTGGACAACATTTTCGTGACATTTGAAGTGATATAAAAAACTTTGCTTGATAATAAAAAAAATAACTCCTGAAAATTCCATTGAAAAACTTGTTTTGCTGATATCACGATTTTCGACACTTAAACGTGACTTACCACCTACTACTCACGATTGTAACCATTGTTGCCGTTACGAGATATTTACTACGGTCCTCCTTTCTGAATAGGTATTCCGAAGATTTTCAGCATAGATTTTTCTTAATTAGGGCGGTAGTCTTATGAAAGCTTAGTGGGATTTTTAACCTTTCGAGGAACTAATGAACTTTTTTAAACAAGCTATTACGGTCTTCATTAATGAACAGTCTTTAATGTTTCCGGTGCATTACGCTCTGCTTGCATTAGGCACTACATCCATTTTAGCTATGATAACTTAGTCATATTCTCATAGACTACAGCTATTTCTCTTGTTCTGAGCATTATAAATTTTAGAATTCTTACTTCACCAGCGATGAAGTTCATCTCTATTGCGGTCTTATTCGTTTATTGTGGTTTTCAATGCAGTTAGCATTGCTTTTTGTGCTTCTCTTGACAATAAATCATGCTATCTAACAACGTTTTCACCCTAATAATTTCTATGGCATACTAAACGTATCCGAGCCTTACACAATGTCTATTTTTTTTCTAAACAGCATTATCAAAACTATAGAATCCTTAATTGTGAGTGCTTTCTCCTGATTTATGTTGATATTCATATATTGATATGATATTCAATGTCTTGATATTTTTTCGCTCCATTCACTTCAAGAAATGATGATAAAACCCGCTGAAAGTCTGTCGTCTCCCGTATTTTGGGTGGGAAGTGGAGGCGCCGAAGTTACACACTCCACGAATACAAATGTGTTCTCCAGTATAACAACTGGAGTTTTCCGAACGCATTTAGTTAACGAGCGAGATGAAGACATCCTTAAGCGCAGTAATTAACACAGCTTCGCAGGAAAAAGGTGAGAATCGCTAATGGGTGATTGTAGTTAAAGTTAAAGTGGCATGAAAAGGTGAATGGGTGTGGAAGCAAGGCAGTGGATTTGAGTGGCATTAAGGAAAAGCCTTCTGGAAATCAACGAAGAAACGTGGGATTAGATTATTGAAAAGCCTATGGTTTCGACTTGAGGAGGCGTAGTAAATGTTTTTAAAGTGACGCATAGATTGAGATTCACACAGAAACAAAAACAATATATATAAACTATATTATTTTTTGCTTAAGGCAATAAATATATCATAATTTATGCGGTTAAATACGGTTAAGTTGCTTAAACTGTGGAACTAATTTAAAAATTTTAAAATAAAATTTTAAAACAATTAAAATTCACAGTTTAGCAGATTAATTTCTAAAATATCACTTTGTATTACTTTAAATGCACTTCTTGTTATATATTATAGAAGAAATGCCATTCTATCTTTGTATTGTGTGTAATAAAGATTTTCTTATCATGTTAAATAATCTCACAGTATTTGTTTAGCATAATTTTGGCCATCCAACAGTGAAAACTAGCGATTTAAATCGATAGTTACATTTTTGCATAATGTATCTATTAATATCCGCCGCAAAAACGTGTAACTCATGGGCCTTCTATTCAAATGTGGGTTATTAATAGCGTACGTTTTGGTATATTTAATGAAGGGAAGGTAAAAACAGTTCTTTTACTCAGAATGAAACGGAAAGAAGGAAATATGGAGAAGAGGGAAATGGCAAAAGTCCATAATGATTAGAAAGGCAGACAGCGAAGAAAAAAATCGAAGTATCCTACTTCGAAACAAGCGTGTTGGAAATTTCCATTCACGGGACGGAAATCTAATTAAGCGCTAAAATTTTATGGCAACAGCAGGGAGGGAGAAATCGAGGTATTTGCAAGAAAACTTCAATTACAGCGCAAAGACATACTTGTTTTATCATGTAATTAAGGGAACGTACGCTGAAAAGAGTAATGTGCGCTAATGGTACTGCATGCGTTGAAAATAAGAAAGCTCCTCTATCTAAAGTGGATATAAATTTAATACACTGAATCTTCTAAAGACAGAGCAAATATAAGTTTTACCCTGTGATACCAGCGGAGTATATTCCTGGAATAGCTGAAATTTATAATAAAATGTTATTTTCTAGTTTCCAGCGACATAGGTCCTTAAGAACATTAATTAATACTAAGGTGAAAAAAACTTTAAGACCTTGATGCATACTCATACAATGTACTAAAAATACGAGGGCCAAATACTGTATATTAATTGATGATTACGGAATAGTAACAAGTAAGAGAACTTATGTAAACCATCTCTTCTTCTAACCTTCTTTCATTAATATACGAAAGGAATCTCCCTCACCAGTCTAGAGCAAGTCTCTAGGCGACCTTTCAAGTTTTCTACTCCGTTTATTAATGCAATGGCATTATAAATGTACGTGGCCTAATTCTACCGATTTTTTAACATTTAATTTTGCACCTTAGAAGCATTTAGCTAAAAACTGAGTAGTCATGATTAATGAGCTACCAAATACCACTTAATTTAGCCCCTGTTCCATTTATTAACCTCACGATTATTTGCCCAAATTTACTTTTTATTAAAAAAATAGTATTATTTGGTAAAGGAATATCAAAGGTGCTAAAAATGCTGAAAAAATAGAATAGCAGGGAAATTTTTAATAGCGGTTAAAAAAGATGTCTATGACAAATGCGCGACAACCCGCAGGATTGGGCTTTGCCGGTGGGGGGGAAAGAAAAACGCTGCTGTAATGGGATGCGGGCGAGGGTTATTTATTTTTTTAAGGAAAAGAGGCAATGAAAATTAGAAGAACGTTGGAAGAAGGGATGTAAATTGAGGACGAAATAGGCGGTTTAAGGAAAAGATGGCAAAGGACGAGTGAAGGATGTAGAATATGAATGAAGAGGGTAAGTGGACGGAACGAAGAGGAATTAACTCATAAAGATGGAGGACGTGGGAGAGGAAAAATATTTACGTGCTGAATGGGGCAGAATTAAATTGGTGCGGCTTTAAGTACCGGGTCACTTATGAGTTGGTGGTGGAGACATTTACAAAACTTTTCATAGAAAATGGTAGCTCAATGTGTACATCAAAGTTAAAGATTGAAAACACTCTGTATAACAATTTTTTCCGATGAAAATATTCTTACAATAGCGTAGAATATTTCAGGAAACGATCCAAAATTATTCTAAAATATTAAAACGAAGAAGAAAAATATATTTGTACAGAAATAATACAAAATATCGATGTGATGTGAGAATAAAGTTTTTCCAAACTTCGTTGTTTTGTTCGCAGGATCCGTCAAATCTACCTTGGCGCTAATGATAAATGAAAAATACGGCAGAAGAAGCCGGGGAGCAGCCTCTTGCATATCCTACTTATTGCAAAATAAAGTTCTGAAGTTCAATAGTTTTTGTTTATCGTTTCAGGATTGACGTGATAGAAAGGCGATATGTTAAGGTGATAAAATTCAAATAAAAATGTTTATTTTCACTCTATAATACATAACTTCAGTAACGACCATGGTTTCTACAATCTATGACATTTACAAGGACCTTGGAGTTATCCATGAAATTGCGGAAATAACCATTTGTTGTTTATGTATTTAACTATGGATTTATTTGTTGTACTTCGAAACTGGTGGAAGAGCTGTATTAAGGTACCAAAATGATTGCAATTTCAATATGTACCATTCATCCCGTCAGGTACTAAATAGTTTCTTTTTGCTGACTGTTTTTGCTTTCCTAAATGTTTTTCAAGAACTCCCAAGAGCATGTTATTCCCGAATGAAAAAACAAATTGCTGAATGTACCTTAATTTTATTCATCAGATTGTGTACTTCATTTGGGATATTGTTGTGAATAATGATCATTTTAAATATTGTGTGAGTTATAAATATGAATTCAAGAGTCAAAAGTTTATTGCATCATGGGGGAAGGGTGATAGCTAAGTACCGACGGCAGAACTGATTGACGTGATAATAACAATAATTTCACGCGGCGCGAAAGGATAAGATTTCCCAGAGAGAATTTAAGTTACTTAGCAAATAAAAATTATGATCTGGAACTATAAATTTCAGGGTAAACTGGGGTATGCTAGGATTACGATGCCTCTCGGGTGTCTTTAAAATCTGAATACTAATATCACTGGCATCAATGCATGAATAATTCCGGAAGTTTGAGTCGCCAGGATAGATAACAAGGTGCAATGTAAATGTAGTACTCAACCCCGTGGGAATATATAAGCCGACATGTTTCAGGTTTCCATTTATTGACATCCATTGAGGGCAGTAGACTTATACCCTGAGATGAAAATTTTCGTTGTAATGAGCCTTTTCATCTAAATTTTATCTTACTTCAATTCCCTAATGAGTTTTTGATCATCTATTTTCCCGTGTTAATCACGGAAAAACTTTCTTTCCGCAAAAATTGTTATCCAAGTACTTAGCTGTCATACACATCCTAATCGTACACATGATGTTAAGGGTAAATATAGAAGTTTCATCCAATTAGGCGTCTATTATTTTGTAATCAGCATGGTGCTGTATTGGATAACCACCACTTATTTCATTTAAACTTCAAGGGCATTGTGCAAATGTCTCGCCTCTCCCGTAATGAGCATTAAAAAGGGAATTGTTATGAAAGGGACAATGGTCTCTGATATTCAGACATCCATTTTTATGCAAATTAAAGAAATATTATTGACAGTTTTCAATGAAATAGTTAATCGCACTATCGGTCTCAATATATTTACCATTGCTATAGACAAGTAATTTTTACCTGAATATTATACTGAGATAAAACTCACGCATTTCATACATGATAAATAAATTGCTATATGGGTCTATATATTAAATCGTCTGGCTATTCTTTTCAGAATATTTCAGGAAATGATGTAAAATTGAGCAAAAATATTCAAAATTAGAAGAAAAAATATTTATACAAAAATGATACAAAATATCGCTGAAATGTGATAGTTTAGTTCTTTCAAACTTCGTTGATTAATCGACAGGTTTCATTAACTTTACCGTGACCTTAAGGCTTTATCAGATACGTATGGAAATTATTTCAGTTACCTTAATATACATGGTATACAAATAGCTACATTAAGTAAACTTCGAAATGCTCTATGACAATAAATAGATTCCAAGAATTTCCTTTTCAGAACATTAAATTTCTCTCAGTAAGAATGATTGCATGGTATTAGCATCATATTTTACTCTAATATTTCAGGTACATTAACGTAAATATGTGAAGAAATAGCTACTTGAAATATACTTTGCAGCGTGCTATATACATGACTAGATTACCAGCACTTTCTTTAAAAAAATTTCCCGAAGCATTTAAGCGTTGTACTTAGATATTCTTTTAATCTTCATTCTGTTCCACTCCATTTATGGCTATACATTTATCGTTTTTTTGCATAATAGCAAATGTATAGATGTAAATGGATCAGTTTCCTGTTCCCAGATCGATTTGATGCTGAGCTGGAGGAAGTTTGGAGCTTTGGGAAGGAATAGAGGGAGCGGAGAGTGAGATGGTTGGACGAAGCGAGAGGGAGTTAGAGAGAGAGAGAGAGAGGGGGGTTTCTGCTATTGATTTTGGCTTCTCTCTCTCCCTCTCCTTAAAAAGGACCCCATTTCCCCCCTCACTCCGTTCCCCCCCTTCTATGGTCCTTCCTTCCTTGCTCTTCGCCTTCTCTCGAGGCTTCCTCTCCTGCCTCGCAGGTACACAAACATGAGGAGGCTCACTCACTCACACACACCATGCCTCCTGCTCCTCCCCTCACTACTGGCAGGGTAGGCGTGGGTGGCGCCCTCCTGCGGCGACGCGGCGCCTGGCCTTACGTTTGTGTCTTCCCCAACTCTTTAAAAAAAAAATTCCTCTTTCTTCTCCTTTTCTCCTCCTCCTCATCCCCGCCTCTTTCATCTTCATTCATGTTCCCACTTCCTCCTCAATTTTCTCTTCACTCGTAATGGGTAACACCCGGTTGGAAATGAACAAGTACAATTCCTTCTCAAGAGATATTTGCTCCTGCGTTTCCCGTTTAGCTATTAATGCGTTCTATCTCAAGCACAAATCGTAGTGTGCCGTAGTTACTGTTTCAATGAAAGGGCACATTTTTGCGTTTCCCGATGATTTTTATGTAGCCTAATCCCTTCCTTTTTTCTTCAAAATTTCTCTCTTCTTACTCCAGGTCTTCGTCGCATGTTGGATCCCTTCATTGGCGTAACTAGGAATATGCTCGTGTGGGGGGGGGGGGGATGAGAGGGCTTTTGATGGGGATGAGAGGGTTAGTGGGGGTCACCCCCCCCCAGAAAACGCGGATTTCAGAAAAAAAATTTGAAAAATAACATCCCTGAAAATGTATTTTACATCATTATAGCACTTGCAATTAACTTTAAGGAGATGCAGTAATTATACATCAAATTCAGACAATATTTAAAAATAATTTTTTTATTTCTCTGAGGCTTAGGAGAGGGATACATCCCCCTCATTCCCCTATAGTTCAAATCAAATCAAAAAGAGCCTGCATTCATCGAAATTGAAGTTAAATTAGATAGATATTCCATGCAGAAGTTACAACAAATTGTTATCAATCATCAGCATTCTCGATTTCAAATGGATAAGCACCGCACATTATATTTCATAATAGTACTCGTACATGGATTAATTCAGAAAACCCTACCTACCTTTGAATTATTTTCTGCTTAACATCTGAAACCGGCTATCTTGTGTTGAATTTGATGCGGCGACAGGGAAACGCGTTGGTGAAACATATAAAATAAACTCCTAAACATTTGAACTGAAATGGAGGTCCAATGTCAATACTACCGTAAGATAAGCCTTTAATTTTAATCATAAAGCCATTCTCTTCCAAGGACAAATCCTGAGGTGAGAGGAACCAAATTACTGATTTAACTCTCAAAATAACCAGCCGATAGATGATAGACCTTAGTTGGAATCCTGTTCTATCAAAATGTCTTTATCCGACATTTTTCGTCCATATCTAACGTGCATTGAGCTACGCATGGACTTTACCGCGTTTTTCTATACTGTGGAAATTATGTTCTGACGAAGCATATTGTGAGTGTCGGAGGCAAAGGATTAGAATGAGAAGGATAGTTCGAGGGAGAAACTGGACGAGGGAAAATTTATGAAGAAGAAAAAGGGATCCATTGGCGTAACAATGAGAGGAGGGATGAGTGAGGTATTCCCCCCCCCCCCCCCGCAAAGCCTCAGAGAAATAAAAAAAAACTATTTTAAAATATTGTCTGGATTTGATATATAATAACTGCATTCCCTTAAAATTCAATTGCAAGTGCAAAAGTGATGTAAAGTACAATATCAGGCATGTTATTTTTCAAACTATTTTTCTGAAATTAACAACTTTTACTGCACGATTGTTGAAGACATAACTGGGGACCGGACTGGAGAATCTCCTATGGCAATATTCGTGCTTTTTTCGCCTTCCTCGCGGTACATACCTTCGTCTCGTCCTCTCCACTGCCCCCCTGCGTCCTTTCCCCTTCTTTTCTCCTGTCCACCCCCTTGTCCCTTCGCCTTTCCTTCTTTACCTTCTGCTCCCTCACCTCACTCTCACCACCCCTTAATGTTATTTCTTTCCAAACCCTTCCCTCTCCCTCTCTTCCTTCCCTAACCCCTCTTCCTTCTTCCCCTCGCCTACGCATCCTCGCTCTTCATTTTTTCGAACCCTTTCTCACCCTCCCTCCACCTCTTACCCTCCCTCAATTCACCTCCCACTCCATTTTCATCCTCACTACCACTCTCTTCTGCTTTATTCCGATATAGTATGCGCAAGGTAAATTGTTTACGGAAGAGCAGGTGATAAAATGATAAAATTTCCCCTTGTCATGCTCCCGGCCCACATTCAGTAATTGTTCGCGCTAATCATAGAGAATATTTAATTAATTTTTTTTCTTCTTATCTTTACCTCGTTTAATTAACGGTAAAATAGTTCTCGGAGTAAAGGTCAAATGTATGTGATGCAAATAAGTTTTAGCCAACGTTACAGTTTATTTTAAACTATCATCAGGGCCTAGCATTGCACATATTTTGCTAAGCCCTGATGATAGTTTAAAATAAACTGTAACGTTGGCTAAAACTTTTCTGCATCACCTACATTAGACCTTTACTCCGAGAACTATTTTATCAGAGAATATTTATTCATGATTATTCATTCATGAACGTGAATTTTATTTATATAAAATTCACATTCATGAATCTATCATTAACTGTCAGACTCATTGACCTTTCATGATTCGGTGTTGGAGTTTTCCAGTCGTAGTAGCTTTCCTTTTTGGGATATAATATATATAATTGGTTCAAGTCACTATCACTAAACATAGACACACAAAAAGAAACACTCACACGGAAAATGAAACTTGAAGCTTTCGAAGTAGTGACTTCTTCCTCAGCTTGAGACAGAATCAATGCGGCGTGAAAGATATAAATATAGATAGATATAATTCATACCACATAGAAGTGACGATGAGTTGGTGACGTAATCGATGAAACAGCTAATGAGTTTGAGGTCAATTTATAGTCGTGAATAGCTCGAAAAGTAGGCAACAGATCGAAAATCGGAAAATAGGAGTTTCTGTACTAATAAAAGTCTGTTTCAGTCGAAAATCAAATTGAATTGATGAGCAAGCCTTTTACTTCATTCCTCATTCCATAAAAAATATAATCCAAACATAATTTCGAATGCAGTTATAGAACTTCCCATGACTGAATGGGTGCAAAGAACTTCATCTACCAGGAATTGGATGAATAGCCACTGAGAAAGCTAGCTTAAGTAAGCGTGAGGAGATATAATGGACTTATGCTGTTGGAAGCATTGCATGTTGCATGTAATTTACAAAACAATTCCTAATGGGTAAAGCTTTGGATCGCTGACCGGAGGGTCCTTGGTTCAAACCCCAGGTGAGGCCCTCGGACACACAAGAAAAATCTGGAACTGTTAAGTTTTCCGGTGACATTTTCATACCAGTGGCTTAGTCTGGTGAGCTCTGGCCAAGCCGAACTTTGGGTTAGTAAGTGACAATTTAAGGTCAAAAACCTAGGCCGTATTGCCGGATTCATTATATATTTTTCTAGTGTTATTATGTAGTACTTTTTTCTTGTCTTACTTCTCTCTTGCATAATAATCAGTCCTTTCTATTGTCCAAATTCCGTAGTTGTCATTCCTCCCAGGTCATTACGAATCCTTTCTTTAGCCTTCGTTTTGTTTCTCCATTTCTGCCGGCTCCTTTTCTCTCCATCGTCATCATCATCTCCACTACTTTCTTTCCTCCTCTGCCTCTCACACGCACAAATCTTTCTCCTTCGCTCCCTTTGTTTTCTTTCAATCTGTGTGTCTCCTTCTCTCGGGCCCGTCTCCATTTCGTCTCCCTGTTTCAATCTAACGCGAGCCTCCTTCCTCCGCTGGGAGCCCTTGTCTCAAGTCGAGATGTCTCCGGGTCCTATGAGAGAACCATTACCGCTTCCTTCCTCCCTCTTCTGCCGTCTCCTATTTTTCAACCCCAAATTTCACGCATGCATTCTCTCCGCTACTCTAGTCTATTTTAGTGTCTGATACCACTGTTAGAGATGCGTGAAAATCGCAATTGCGATAAATGCGATATAGATGTGATGTGCGCAAATAAATGCGACATAGATTCGATGACTGGACTTTTATGATATTTTTACGCGAATTCGCCATTTCGGTGGCAAATTTCGTACATTTTGTGCCGAGCGCAGTTTAAATGCTCCGCCGACACTCACCGCTTAAAGCATGTGAGCATATTGTTCTTAAACATAATTATTTAAAATATTCTGTATTTTGTCATATAACTGTGTTTCACTACATTTTATCATCATCTACCTCATTATGAAAATAAAGAAAAATAGGTGCTTCAAAATGCGATAAACTGTTATTGAAAGTGCGATAAAATAAAAATGAAAGTGCTATTTTCACGTATCTCTAACCATTGTATATCCACTCTACCAGGGGCGTAGCCAGGAATTTCGTTCCGGGAGGTCCAAAACCAGGGGGGGGGGAATTTTTGAGAAACGGGGTACGAAGTATAATAATAATAATAATAATGATAATAATAATAATAAAATGCCTTTATTCGGGAGATGTTGAGACTAAGAAGTCCCCTCTTCCACCTAACCCCTCGACAGCGTCAATGCAAACATATTAAAAAATGGTAGATAAACGTTTACAATACATAGGATATACAATATACACTATTTGTGAAATGTCAAAAATATAATCAACTATACGTGAAAATTTTGTGTAAAAGAGATTTCTGTTTGTGTGAAAAAAGTTGGGGATAAGGGTGTTGTATCCTTCAGCTAAAAAGCCCACTGCAGGAAAACGCCCACACAAGAAAGGGGGCGTGAAAGACCTGCGAAAACCTACTGAGTGAAAGCTAAAGTCGTGTTATTTGTAAAATACAACATTGTTCAATGGCAAAATTCGTACATTTTATGCCGAGCGCAGTTTAAATGCTCCGCCGACACTCACCGCTTAAAGCATGTGAGCATATTGTTCTTAAACATGATTATTTAAAATATTCTGTTATTTGTCATATAACTATTTTTCACTACATTTTATCATAATCTACCTCATTATGAAAAAAATAAAAATAGGCGCTTCAAAATGCGATAAACTATTATTGAAAGTGCGATAAAATAAAATTAGGTACAAAGTATACCCAAATATTACACATGCATTAAAGTATTGGGTTTTAAACTAATTTTAACACTTTTCATAATCGATAAATCTTCTTTTGTTAAAGAAATGTTTTGTAAATTCATGATTTTTCAATATTTCGTTTTCTTTTGTGAGGAAAAATTATTGAGATTTTATATTTCGGGGGGGGGAGGGGTCTGGGCCGCCTGGACCCTCCTGGCTACGCCACTGCACTCTACACATCATACAATCAGGCTGAATGGTACCTTCTCAGTGATGCTTTGCGTGGATAGGTAAATGCTAATGCGTGTAGTGTTCAGAAAATGGGGATCATTTTAGCATTTTGCAAAAAAATTTAATTAGGGACGATCGGATCGGATACCTCGGATCCAAATATCCGCGGTTATTGCCCTTCATCGGATACATCGGATCCAAAGTCGCGGAAGACATCGGATCTGGGTCCAAAATTTTGAGTTATAGCTTCAGTAAATGCAACGCGCAATAAGGGTGGAAAGAGTTCCGATTCTATCTTCGAATGCGCCGTCGCATGCGATTCTTGTCCTACTCATGAACCGTTTTGTTTGAAAGCTCTCGCAGAGGTTACGTAGGAGAATTTCAGCCGTGGAAAATAAAAATAGCAAAACAAGACTGGTACATAGTGTGACTCTTCCCAAGAGATTGAACAATCGTCGGGGGGATTTCAGCAACAGGAATTTGAAAATGCATTTGGATCCGAAAATATCCGATCCGAAAGATCCGGCTCCAAAATCAAGGATCCGATCCGAATCCGGGTCCGTTAAAAATCCTGGAGCCGTCCATCCCTAATATTAATTCATTCGTCCAAATTAATGTTGTCGACTTCAAAATAGTCCTCGTTATATTTTATGCACTTATGCCTAGGCTGCTCTCAATCCTCTTAATACTTTCCAAACTCAATCTTTGGGAGAGCCTTTCGCCCTATCAGCGATGTCTTTTAATTTAATGTATGTTTATATTACGACGGCCATATAAGGTTCTCTTTATTTTTGGAACTAGGGAAGAGTCACACGATCTGGCGAATATGGAGGCTGGAGCGTCGTTACAGCATTGTTTTTGTTGTAAGCAATGAAGTGTGAGCAGAAAACCAACAAGCTCATATAAACACGTCTAACTGAGCGACTGCCACAGATAAAGAAAATTATGACTGCAGCAGAAAATTTTACCACACTTCAGGGGAATGTTTAGCCACGTAATTCAAAAAAATTTCACTCTCGGAGTATACAAACTCGCGTGAGGTATTTGAACGTGGAAAATTACCTGTTATACTTTAGTGTGTTTATCATAAGATACAGCGTCTCTCCAGACACTCCGTAAATTATATTTATTCACCCTTCCTACAATTTAACCTGCGTATGAGCACTCGGCATAATTTGGTCAACAAAACTCTCAAGTGTTTCTCTTCTTAAAAATATATTTGAATCTGTTGCAACTTCATAGATCCAGATGCACAGCGACAAAGGAACGAACTGACAGCTTTCAGTATCATTGTCCCTTAGTAGCAACGAGCTGTGTGAACAATAAAGGGGGTGAATAAACGGAAAATTCATCGGAATTTCAGATTTTGGACCCAAATTATGAGAAAAATATTGATATATTTCTCACATATTTCGGCAATTCCTTCCCTTTTCAAATTTTAATAGCAGACTCGTAAAATTATAAAAAATGCAGTGTAACGAGTAACAGGATAGCTCTAGATAGATCTAGATACTAATACGAGACATATTCATAAGGAAGGGTGGTTTGGTCACAGGAAAAAATGTACCTACCCAAATGGAACACCACGTGCACCTTATGTATACCTGGAAAATCACCTGTTGTGCATAACTGTGTTTATCATACGCATTCACAAGATGCAGTACCAATCACTCCTGGAATTATATTTACCCTTCCTAAAATTAGACCAACGTATGAGCACTCACCAAAATTTGGGTCAGAACAACTCTCAATTTTTTCTTTTCGTAAAAAAATATTTGAATCTGTTACAACCTTCTGAATGTTGATACACAGCGATAAAGCAACAAACGGAAGAATCTCAGCATCAGTGTTCCTCAGTAATGACGAGCCGTATGATTAACAATGGAGGTTAATAAATGGAAGCTTCATTGGCATTACAGATTCCGGACCGGAAATATGAGAAAAATATTAATATATTTCTCGCATATTTTGGCAATACCTTCCCTTCTCCAATGTTAATATGTACTTTTATTAAACTATGCACAATACAGTGTGAAGAGTTACAGGATATCAATACATCTAGAAATTAATATTTTCAGCGGTTTGAAATCTTATTCATAGTTCTTAACTGTTTAATTTTTTTCTTTCATAGTGCCTAAAATTAAATCACATGTTTGACATCACCCTAAATAGCGTGTTTTATTTTTATTTTGTTTGCTCACAAATTATCGTGGGAATATTTGGTAACTCGTTTTTAATTTTAAAAATAATTGAAATTTTTTAAAACAAAAGTCAAAAATATTTTGGTAAGACATAATTGGTCTGTCAGAAATTCTGTAGCTGAGAGAGACATTGATCAGAGTCAGCCCTTTCATGATTCTGTGCTGGAGTTTTCTAGTCGTAGTGGATTGTCTTTCTGGGATTTGAGATAAAAATATTGATACATTTCTGTCAACATCCCCTTTTTCAAATCTCAGCTACGGGCTCTTATGAAACGATGCACAATGCAGTTTGACGAACTCTAGACAGATCTAGATATTAAATATTATCAGCAGTATTAAATCTTTTTCATTTTTGTCAATTGAATAAATTTTTGCTCGCAAGTGAGAGAATAATTTGTCAGTTGTTATTTATTTGGTTAGTTGTTATTAATGTTATATTTAACTTTTATAGAAATTTTTAGAACAAAAGTTAAAGATTTTGGTAAAACATACATGTCATAGTGTCATAATGTCCTAACAGAGTCATTGTCCTTTCAAGACTCCATGCTAGAATTTTCCAGCCCTGGTGGCTTGTCTTTTTGTGGAATTTGGGACCGAAATAATTTGGGAATTTAATCTCTCACGTGATTTCCCTAGGTATTCTCTCTCCAACTTCCCTTAATCTTTGCCCTGAATCCTCTTAAGGTTGTTCCACGCTTGCACCTGATCTCTTTACACCTCGCTTCCCTCCAATGCTCTCTGCCCTAACAAATCCCTCTTATCTTACTTCTTGGTCCTCCCATCCCTGCCCTATTCAAGTAACCCTGTTCTAGGCCCAGATTACCTTACCCTCATCATCCGAATGTCCCGCAGGAAGTTACTGGTACCGTATGTTTATTACTCCCAGTCCCAATGAACCAGTTCATGCGGATATGAGGAAGTCAGTGATTCATTTTACTCTTGAGAATCAACTAGCTGCTTACTCCTTATCTTCAAGATTATGAGGTGATGGAGGATTAAAGTTTTATCTAAATATTTTTCCAGTATATGGGAAGGAGAAATTGTGTTTAGCAGAACAACTAGAGTATCTACTATATTCTTATCGAGCTTCATATTTAAAATAAAGGGTTTTATTATATTGATGAACGCTTTTGAGGGTCGTCATTGGGACTGTCCATTTATTTACCGCCCACTTTGAGTTAACTAGACAAAAATTGCTATGACTTAAGTTTGGAGTTTGGTCTTTTCTTTTTGTGGTTTTATAAAAGTAAGCTGGCGGTAGATTGATCCAAATTTCTAGTGACATGAACTAAATTTAGGGCTGCTCACCGAAACCTGAATCCGAAATAATCTAATCTATCGAACTTTACCTTTTCAATCCATTTCATAGGGAAGGAAAGTGCCCATCCGCGAATACTGAGAATGCATTGGTCACTCTCCCCTCATTGATACAATACCGACATTTTCAGTTTAGAAACGAACAATGTTACACCTGAAATAATCCACAATGAGGACTGGAGTCTACTCTATAAAGTCCACTTCGTGTGTTGGATCTAAATGGAATTCAAGGATTTCAGATCAGGAGTACTGAAATAGTAGCGACGTTGAAGGGCCAATTCGGTGGGCCGAAAAATGAAATTTTTTCAGGATCAAATTTGGCGAATGCGGAAAAGTTACCAACTTATGTCAGGGTGCCACATTTGAAATATTGTTAGAATCGGATATTCTTAACCACTGCCGCCCAAGCCCTGAATTTTAGCATTTTGCAAAAATTCAGGCTGAATTCCAATTCAAACACCTATGGAGAATAAATCACTGCAACTTTGCTAGTTTTACCAATAGTTAATGATGAATATAACATTCAATATTATTTTGGCGAAGTTTTAACTTTATCCTGAGAATTTTTTGCTTTTACGATGGGTGTGGATGATCAACAAATTTCGAGTGCATGCAACCCCATGCCACCCTAATTGTCTGGCTGCGTGAGGCATCGCTTCACATTTTGCCTTTTGGCAACCAAGTTTGCGGTAAATTTACCACTTTCTCACATTTAATCCGTCTTTAAGTGCCTCTATGATCTTTCAGAGGGAAATAAATCCCAAGTTGATGCCTAAAACATCGTTAATTTTGATGGTTTTTTATTCGGAAACGTGTCGGGTACACTGAATTCCGAAAAGAGTACCAGTATTTACCGGTATCCAGGGAACGTGTTTACGTTTCGCATCCGTTGTTCTGGAGTTCCCCGAAGTGTCGTCGGCTTACATACCTGGCTCTACACATGCAAAGGCGTGGAAAGCTTTTCGCGGATTATCGGCCTTGAATACCTTCCGCTTTTCACTATACCCGCGAAACTCCGTGACCACTTAAAATTCAGCGCGGAAGTGCGACCAGGGGTGGAGTTCTCTTGGATGAAAAAAGATGGCTTCCTGAATGAGATTTATTTGTTCCGGAGAAGAAAATGAGCCCTTTTATCCACCTGGTTATTTGAGCAAGATTAGGATCGGTGAAAATTTCCTTCAGTGGCAACAATCTTTACGAATGTGTGGGACCTTTTCTAAATTCTTGTACCATGAAGTTGCAAACAAGCAACTGAATTTCTAGAGAGATGTCAGCCAAAAATCTGTATCCAACGTCTATATCATTTGCCTTGCATTAAATTGTGAAAATTTACCATTAATTATACCCTCGATTCTTTAATAAATGAAGATCGTGTATACAAAAAGCGGTAGAACGTAGGCCATGAGTACAAAACGATAAATATATGGCTAGAGCGAGTGCAAATTTTTTATGTACCTATTGTTTCCGTCAATTTGGGTAAAATTATATTTTTTAATTTAAAACTAAGTCTAGATAAGAATTTCTAGTTTTTAACACAGGGAGAAATTTTAGTGCAAATAATTGATGCTACATTTATCATGTTTAAGATACAACGACAATACAGCCATATACATGAGACATGTTGTAACCAATTCTAATGCTTGCTGGAATTTGGGAATTTTGGATTACAGCCGACGATACTTTATGTCAGAGAATGTGGGGCCAATGAATTTGTGCATAAACAAATATCCGAGTGATACAAATTCTGAAATTTATTTCAAATGTCTTGTCAGTTCTGCTGGGTATTTTGTAAGGAATTGATGCGTATAATAAGGACTTAAATATGCTGGGTTATATCATAGTTGTAGATATACTGCGCTTTTTCTCATCCAAAAAAAAAGATAATGACTGTTGTTGAATGGCCATTTATTAGGTTTTATACTTAGGTATTTATTTCTTAGGTATTAGGCTCTCATAATGCAATGGACTTATATAAATCACAAATTTCAATATTTACATAGTAGATCGCACAAAAACCTAACGAAAAAAAGGAAAATAGAGGAAGAAACCGCATGGTTCATGAGTGTAAGTGCGCGTAAGGTCATGGCTGCAATGGGAGGAAGAGAAAAAATACGAAGTTCTTGACATAACGTACACAGACGGAGGCCATGAGGCGGATGATTGTGGAACGTGTTAACGGAAGTAGTACGGCCATAACTGAGGATATACCGGATAACTATGTTAAGAGAATACGATGTTTACTTGTGGGTTAGGCCCTATTGCGGCCTCAGTAGTTCAATAAATATAATGTCCGCCACTTAAATTATTCCTAATGTATATAACACTAAGAATATATTTACATCTAACAACTTTTATTACAGAGGTACCGAATTTGAACAATAGCATGACGATGAAATATTTTCAGTTAAAGTATCACGTAACGTAAGATTTTCATCAGCCATAGGTAGGATCATTTTTCATCACCAACGAATTGGGCTCCTCAATTTTCGCTGATAAATACAAATTTTTTTTATCTCACTAATTTAGTTTTTATATGATAGCAAGATCCAAATAGTATCCAAATTTTTGGTACACAATGTTAATAGCGTCATGGATACTGAAAATCATCTAAAAATTGTAAAAAAAATGAGAAGCCACAAAAAATCTTATTCGCAAAAACCTAGTGAGGCTAAGCTAAATTTTTATTCCTTTTTTCTGTACTGTTTTTATAGTAATTTACTCCTTCTGTGAGTAATGCAATGCAAGGTCAAAAAATAATTATGTTATTTATATAATTTGTTTTGGAAATACTTATTGGACTTGTATGACGTTCAGCCAGAAATATTTTTTTTTCATTAATTTCTCTTCATACTTGCAGTTTCTGATCAATTAATTTTATGATGTGGATAATCAATGAATTGCGATGAATAAATTTGCTTATTGCTTTAATGAAAATGCGATCATTTTTTTTTCTTGCTTCGGTACCAATGAAACTTTTGCCAAAAATACGCATTGGCCAATTTCAACTAATCGGTGGATGAAATGTTTCCTTATTAATTTTAAATTGTGAGTAGATTTTAAAAAAACTGCACAGGCTTAGGCATACTTTGGTTGGGATAAGTGAAATTTTGATCACGAAACAAAATAATCCAAACTGGTTATCGGTAAAACCTGCGCGTAATTGGCTCCGTTTTTGGATTAAAATATTAATCGAGAAGCTTATTCATCAGCTAAGCTAATCCTTAATTTTTTAATCAACCCTTTTTTGCGGGTGGAGTTGAGCATAGTTGCCGCGCTTTTTTCCTTTAATTTTTCCGCTCCGACCACGAGGGCTCGAATAAAAAAATTCTGCTTCCCTACACGGCTTCCTCTCGGATGGGAAGACCTAATGAATAATATGTACAAAGCCACTAAAGCCTCCACGCGCATTCCATCCTATCCCACGCCCCATATATACCACGGCGTCCTGCTCGACTTCCTGTAAACCTCTCACCCTTGCCCAACCTCCCGTTCCTCTGTTCCTACCTCCAGACCACTTCCTGCCACGGGAGAAGGCCTTCATCCCCTTCCAGCTATCCTTCCTCCACTTTTTCTATGCCCCAAAACCTTGGTAAGCATTTGGGATGTTAGCATATAGCTGTGGCCTAGAACGGGTGCAGCAACGAAAAATCACTGCGCGTGGCTAAATCTGATAAATTCACCTGCGCTTGAATATCCCTATTGAGACCTCAAGGGCATTTAATGTTATTTGCTGCACGACGTGAAAAGAGTTATGCAATTTGAAGAGAATTAGGAAAAACTTGGTTTACTGGGACCAATATGGACTATCGCTTAATTAAAGGACTAAAGTACTAAAAGCTTATCTAATACAAGTGCCGGTACCTTCATGAGAGAGCTCCATTTCACTTTAAAGTCATGCTACAAAGAGATTAACATTATCTTTTCATCACAAATATTCGGGTGTTTGGTTTTCACGCTGCGCTCAGATTATCATTTCGATTCCAATGTACGCAGGAATACGGTACATTATTAATGTATTCACATGTATGCAACCTTTCACCTCCAACAAATTTTCATCAAATATTGCAAGCACCGCATAGTGAATAGAATAATGAATTACTTTTTTTCTACGGGAAATATATTTAAAATAGTTTTGTTTTTTAAATGAGCTTATCGTCAACTTTTACTTAATCTCTTCGGCTTTAAGCCGAGAAACAATTACTGCTATTAAATAAAATCGATGGAGATAGTGATAGGGGAATCCACTCATCTATTATAAGAGGGATTTTGATACGCTGACGGTTGATTTTGGGATAATGCATGTAAAATACGTGCCTAAAATGTTTTCTCATTTTTATATTTTGCGTAATGTGCGTACTTGCGGACGGCTACTTAACGACACGCATCGGCCTATTTCGCGTTATTTTTCTAGTACAATGTCTATGGTGGCTGTCTGGAAGCTCAATATCCTGGGTTTAGCCTCAGGAAGATGGCGCTCTGCGCGCACAGCATGCTTCCTCATGGCATTACATGTCTAGAGGTAGAGCAATAAATGTAAGTAATCTAGTCCATTACAAATGAGTTAAGACTTCAAAGTCGCTTTGACCGGGATTGGAGGTAGAATCCCAGATAAGGAAAAATTTTTCTTTTTATTGGAAGTTTTAAAAATATGCTTACATATGTATCTTTATATAATGCTCCGATGTAAGACGTAAAACTGACGAAAAGCTTTGTAAATATCAGTCTAGGACTCTATTCATGGCATATAGGCCGCTACTCTGCTTCAAGGGCAATGTAATGGGAACAAGGAGAGAATATTTTAAACTATTCTAGTGAGTGGTGGCACTCTACGCAACGGAACTTAGGACAATCGATATACACGACCAGAAAATACTTAAATTCTTCGGGACCCGCAGCTGATAGGATGTTGAAGATAAAATGAACGAATATGGTGAGAAAGAAGGTGATGGTTCGAAGATCGAAGAAGAAAGCAGATCTGCGGAGAATAATGTGCTGGAGAATAACCGGTCTTGTCATAAGACGTCATGTCATGTCATCTTGCGCGAAGAATATAGTGAAGGGAAAAGTTACAAGAATAGTAAACCGATGAAGGCAAAAAGATATGCACTCGCGATAGGTGAAGACGGACAAGACATCAGAAAACTGAGGAAACTTGCGTAGGATTTTGTTAAATCGGTAGCTATAGTGATGGAAATACATGAAATAATGCAAGGAAGATGTAAATTGGATTTACGATATTTATTTTTAATTCTGGGACTTATACAGGAATAATGAAATTTCTCCTATGTAGTACTGTCGTATTTCACTCTTAATTAAATCACTTATTTTATTCAACCGGGATGTGTTTATGGGAGAACTAATCGATAAGTTTCAGGAACTAGTTTCAATAATGGAGGGCTGCAATATACCAATCTTAAGATTAGTTAACAATAATAAAAATATATCTACTCCTAAAATTTTGATTGTACACGCCGGTAATAACACTGGAGAGGGAGCTTCAAAGTTTCTCCAAGGTCATAAGACCAGAATTGAGCCACCAGCAAATAACAAAAATATGTGCGTTAAAAATAAACGCAGTAACTGCTACATAAGTATTGTTACAATGTATTTACATCAAGATAAATGTTCAATTTCTTCTGAGAAAATAGCCAGTCATTGGCAAGTTTTAGCATTTTATTTGAGAATTTAGTTTGTTTAATTTCAGCGGGCAGTAAATTAAATATCTTCGGCCCCATATAAAGAAAGGAAAGTGAATTAAAAGGTATTATTGGCAAGATTATGGATTTAAAGGTATTCTTGGAAAACAAGAATACGAGTTTCCAAAAAAATATTGGACACGAAACTGATCCGGTGGCCCGTATTTGGTTGGGGGAATCCATGCATGTGGGCACGCGAATGGCCCAGTGCCCCAGATTGGGCGCCCTTGCCCCCCCGCTAGGGGAGCCACGCACCCCTTCATAACCCCCCCCCCCCTAATACCTCCGTTTCATTGACGCACGAGGCAAACCCCTCGATCGCTGCGTGTCGCACGACCTTCCCCTACTTCCGTCCCTGCGGGGGAGAGACACACCCTCTCCCCCCATACCCTAGCAGATACGGCAACAGCACGCGTTCCTGAGGGGGGAAGCGAGTGCTCCACCCTCGACCCTAATACCCCAGTCGCCGCCACCCTCCCCAGACTGATAAATCCGCTCCCTTTCCCCCAGAATATTTCCAACCCTCGAAAGGTGAATCAAGCCTGAACTCTGATGGGAGGAAGAGGAAAATTGACCGGAGGAGTTTGTATTGAATATTGAATATTTTTATTATGCTCCAGGTAAAACCTATGAGAGCAAAAAATAGAAAATACAGGAAATGTTCTACTCTTAAAAAAGGCATTTTAACAAAATTAAGGCATTATGGAGATTATTGCTAGGCTAACAAGTAGTAGATGTTTATGCAAAAAATGTAAAATAGTCAATTCTAATAACACAAAAATATAAGTTTTAACTTAGTAATGAACACACACACATACATATACACATTTATGTAGACAGTTTTGATAACATCACAACTTTAAGATAGTAAATATAATGAGTTGAGGAGACTGAATTAAGCTCCAGACTTCAAATAGGAGTATAGCCTTCTTTTAAACGACTGAAGTGATTGTGACGTCTTTATATATGGCGGAAGAGAGTTCTATTATCTAGACGCAGTTGGATGAAAAGATATTTGTAAGATAAATTGTACATAGTCTATGAAATCGAATGGAGATAGACGATAATAATAATTATCATTATTTTTACTATCATGTTTGGTACTAGATTTCTTGTACATGCACACTAGCAATGTATCATTATTAAAGGAAATAAATTAAAGTTATTATTATCTTTATTAAAGTATTCTACCGATTTTGGTAGGTTTCAGTGGAGCACTTAAGAAGCATTCTTCCCTTCCTACAAGGAATTCCCTCTTAAATTCACTATAAAGTCTACTCCATGACATTTTATCTCCTTCCTTCATGTAATTCCCTCTTGAATTCACAATGAGGCCTGCTCCATTTCATTCTATCTTTAAATCGTTTTCACTTCCTTCCTCTCCCTCGTTTACCCAGCATTCTTTCCTCTATAACACTGTTTTCAACATCTCCCCACTCAGTACTCGCTCCATCCATATGTTCTTCGCACTATTCCTAAACTCCCGTCTCACCATGATGTAGTCTATTTGATATCTCCCTATATCCTCTGGACTATTCCATGTGTACCTAGAGAAGATAATAATGGTGTAATAAAGTCTTTCCTTGTGTAGCGCCGGTTCGCGGGAGAAGGATATTAGAAATAACGTCCACTCACTTCGAGGTCCCAAACTCAACTCTTTATTCTTTTCCTTTTACAACGGGCTAAGGTCCTTCCCCCCGTTGAGGGCCTTCACGCCCCAACCTCCTGGGTTTCCCCTCAAGAGCTCCAAGTGCTGAGAGGCCGTTACATTTGGAAAAGTTTAATAAAATTTTTAAAACTTTTTAAAATTTATTTTATTCTGTAATGCGGACCTGAAGACCTTCCTGACGAATGTAAAGTCAACCATACTGTTATGTTATACATGGATGAATCCTTAGGATGTCACTCATCCTTTGTCAGCTGAATTATTTTTGCAGCTGTTAACTGGAATTAAGCTGAAAAGTATAGTTTACTTCTTTCATTTTCATTTTACCATGAAATTTATCAATCGATTTAATGTTAAAATCACTAATTAAGTGAATTTCTTCAGTAAAAGACATTAATTCAGCCTTTATGACTTCTAATTCTTTAACATTAATGGTCAAAATGCCCTAATTCGCATATATTTATACGCTTAACTGAGACCTTTTATATTTCAGATATCTTTTTCATGGATAATATTCTATACAAATCCTTAGCTACTTAAATTTGTAATACATGAAAGCTAACCATGAGTCATTGCAAACTAATGTTCATCAAAGTTATTTGAAATGACTTCATATGTATCTTAATATATCATGCAATAAATTAAAATTCTTTATTGCATGGAAATTAACTAGTAAATTGAGGATGATTTTTACTATTTGAAATTAAAAAAAATTGAAATATTATTCTCCAAAAAATATATCTCAATTGTTTTCAAACTAAAAGCTGTTTTACATATTTTAAATAAATTTCACTCATGTTTGGCATTTTATCGGATATTTCTTGCCATTCAAGTGGCGCACTAATGCCACTTTTAAGAAAAAATGTCACAAATATCTGCTACACCATAAATCAAATTATTTATTTTTACTTGATGTCTCCGTCGTTTCAAAAGTATGCAATAATGGATGTTCTTCATAATTTATATTTTATTACATCATTCAGTGTTTTTATCACCTAATATCAGCACAAAATGTTACGTTACTTCATGTATTTGTTGTTATGAGGGTGTGTACCCAGAGAATGGAATACATTTCATTTCATTGACGTTTTATGATAGTTATTGAGTAGAAGTGTATTTCCAAAATAACATTTTCCAATAAGTCCAACTCGTATCAGGCATACTTTGGGGCATAGGTGTGGTTGAAGAGAGATGGTCTAACAGATAGGCACTCTTCTGAGATGACATGGGAACAAGCGCAGCACAATCAACAATTCATACCGCGCCCCTTCTCCGATTCGAGAGAGCGGTGACATTCGATTCCAACCCCTTTTCCTTCCTTCCACCCTCCCTGCGCTGGATAATGAGAAACAAATGAAAGCCAGAGAGCGAGTTGTGATGAACGCCTCGTACGGGGGAATGGCGTAGAGGAGGGGGGGTGGAGGACTCTAGCGGCGGCGAAGCGAGTTAAAGGGGCAGGTCCATTCGGATGCATAAACCCTCTGTGCTCGATCGCCCGGCATCATGGGAAAACCGTTGGATCTCTCGACTCACTTCCCTACATTATCAACTATTTTTAAGGTACAATGCTGTCGGCAGTCTATCATTAGGGGCAACCAGTTGTCACGAATAACTACGATGAATTCGGTAAATTTCAACCATTTTGCCTTCTATAATTATAACAAATACTAAGGATGCCTAAATACTAGCTTAAATCAAACTAAGATTACATATTTTCACATAAATGTCTTTAGTAATAATGAATTTTGTTTTTGGTAGTATATTTTGGAAGTTCTATCGCTGGGTTTCAGTGATTTTATGATTATTTACAAAATGTTATTTAGCCGCTATAACACGATCTGCGAACAGCCTTGAATCACTCAGATAAAGCAAGCGATGAAAGACAGAAAATAGTGTTGAGTGGTGAGATATGTCAAATTTGATGCACTTGAGCCAGGAAAATTGACTGGCCCAAATGATTATGCTCAGGCTCACGCTAAGCATGCTTGGCGACTGCTGAGAGGTCGAATTTCTTGCTCTGCGTGGCCCTCTTGTGCTCCTACAGGCGGATTTTCTTGGGCAAAAACACAGAAAGCACCACTTCGACCTGAAGACGCCTGGTGGAATTCTGGCGAAACTGTCGTCAACTCTGACCAGGAAACACGGCGATAACCCGGAAAATGGAGCAATCCACAAGTTGATCTCAGTTATTACTGTGTTACTGGGCTGGCAGAATTAACCTTATCAACCTTAATTACGTAGAGATAAGGAAACTGACCCGATGGAAGCGGGTGCAGGAAGCCTTGTCCAGTGTCATTGTATTGATAACCAACGGCTGCTTACAGGTTACAGAATTAACTAGTTAGGTAGCCAATCGATGTCCATTTTATTTTTACTCTATCAACCTATTTAACCATCTGAAGGTGAAATTTAATGAGAATTTAGCAGCAATTGAGACTAATAGGTGGCCCCAATGCCCTCTTGAAAGGAGATGTTCACAGTAGATCGATACACTTTGATTCCTCATTAAGCTTTCGAATATAGCAACCTCAAACGTATGGACGAAAAAATTTCCATTAATGACAATAGTTCGCAATATATCGCATCAAATTCAGTTTCAATCTGAAACCCATCTTATTAATCCGTCACTTATGTAACACATATAAGAGATTATTGACAGGGTGGCAAAAGACCTGGAAAAAAGGAGCCAGGGAAAAAAGGACAGCTTTAGACCAACATAGCGATATCTCAATTGTTTTTCTTCAGAATAGAGGGACCCGTGAAATTCAGATTGTAATTTTTATTTGAATCGGGGTTTCGGTCAACTATTAGATACTTAGGTTGAGTTAATTGACTATAGTTAATTTTTGCATGTTTTCGTTAGCAGCATAGTTTCAACAAAATAATTATTTAAAAAATAATTCTTACAATGCTATTTAATTTATAAATATATCATTCATTAGTGAAAATTCGCTCCTTTCAAGTCGATAATAATCCATAGATTTTAATAATTATTTTTCTAAAGACAAATTTTGAATTTCTGCTTCTGAAAGTCGAAATTTCTAGCCTATAACTTTGACACTCAAGTATGAACAGATAGTAAGTCATTGCCTAAGAGGTCACAAAAGTTTAATTCTGTGAAATTAGAAGCATTGCAGTCAGATATCAAATATTTTCAATGGAATCCTTAGCTTTTGTTATGGAAAAAAGCCATTTTATGCATCGATAGGCGTCGGTAGCTTCAGTTGGAGCTATACTAATACCTGTGTCGCGTTGAGGCAATAAAAAGTCCTGGATATTCTAATCGAAAAACTTCAAAGGAAAGGAGTTTCATTTGAGGCATGACTGCGCTCCCATTGGGACTAGTATGGGGTAAATACATCTTCCTTTGTTCACCTGGGCAACAATGATTTATCCAGGCCATGTTGGAGCCGATCATCTGCAATGTCAATGACGGTGAATGCATTGGTTGTTGAAACCACGCCCCAGTAATTAATGTTCATCCATCCCCGAGACAAGGTCGACTGTTTGAGAACGTATCAAGACCTGAGAATGATTGAATCCTTCAAATCTATGGCCTCAATCCACAGTTAGAAAAGTTTTAATGCATGATTTTTTTAAATATACTTATATCCTAGGGCAAGAAAGTAGTCTGCATGTATATATATATATTACATTCATTTCATTCCAACTAATAATTTTCATATTTCCCATACTTTAAAATCACTACACAGCATATATTTTGCCTTGAATGTACTCATTTTTGAACTCATGTCACTATTTGAATATATTTTAAACAAATTTTATAGGCACAACGTAACACAGGTATTCTAGCTCCAACTAAAGCTGAGGATGCCTATCAATGTATAAAATGGCTTTTTTCCATAACTGTCATTGATGCAGGATACAAGTAACATTTTAAAATGGAGACACGAAGTAAGAGGATATCAACGCCACAGGAAGGAAATTGTATCTAATTACATGCGTAGGATTAATTTTCTTCATGATATCACTGCACTGTACACAGTTTACACAGTAGCATGCATGCGAACATTATAAGAGACAAATACGTACTTTAGCTTGTAGCAATCTCTCTGTGACGATGGGAGTAGAACAATGGAGTCGAGCAATAATCAAGGAGGTTATAAATATACTGGAGAAGGCACCATTGGTTCCGAGCATTGAGCGCAGTGTGGCAGGAATGGGGGTGAATTGGGTAGGAAAGCCACGCCCAATTTGACCAAAACATTGACAATCCTATAAGGGTCAATGCTAACTAATTGGTGAAATATTCGGTCATGATCGCTGTTACGTTAAAATGAACTATCGCAAACGAATACAGTAAACCTTTTTTCTAGCATTATGGAAGGCTTCGTAAAAATATGCATCGAATATCTTTTTGCAAGGAAAAATTATTGTCAATCATCGAGTTTCCGCTGTGCAACTAGCTTAGCCAAAAATAACATTTTACAAGTGTAAAATATCAATTCCTCTGTACTTCTACTCGCAATAATAAATAAATAATAAATAATTAATCAGATCACAGCCAATGGAAATCATACGATAGCGGACAGGTCGCATAATGATAGTTCGAAAGTATGTTCACGACGATATATTATCACCACGATATGGCTTTATGGACAGTTTAATATATGCAGTAGTATGACGAACGATCGGAAAACTCCGACGACAATCAAGAAGTAATTGCTGCATTTTCATTTTATAAATGAGAGGCGATGTATGGAATAGAATACTTGATTATATACGTGCACTGTTTGAGACTAAGTCCGAAAAGTTTCAAACCAAGATGGCGGAATTTTGACCACGATAACTCGAATACAGCGCCTCCAGTGTATTTACAACCTCCTTGGCAATAATAGACAACAATTTTTTCTGACGACGCGAAACAATTAATAAGGGAGTTTTGCAATGAAAATAGTGGTTTTCGGGTGTACGCGTCATCGCTCATTAAGTTTTCACCGGAACAGCTTGCAGTTTGTATTCACTAGATTTGTGTAGTTACTGAGTAAAGCGAACGTTATAAGCTATACCACTCACGCAACTGGAGCACTGGTTTGTGCAGCTACGCCATGCCACCGTATAATGGCGCTGGCAGGCAAGTGCGGAGTTTTGCATGGAAATTACTCACACCACTGTTTTGTTAACGTCTGCTTCTTGTTCCGCGGTTTCATGCGGTTCCAAGCGTTCGAGATCAGAGGTGTGTCTTGTTAGTGTTGAACTACGTTTTCATAGACACGTACATTTAATACTTTTTTGCAGTTAGGAGCAATGAATACATTCCAATGAAACGCTGGTAAGTACAAACTGGTAGACTAAATTTCGTTCTTTGAATTCACGATGCATTTCCGCATTTAATTAGAATTTAAAATTTCTTCATTAGTGAAAGTTAAACAGTAAGTCATTTATTACGGCAAGCTAATTGAGAAATATCACCTCATTATTGAAGAAGCTCTTCATTTTTGTGGCTTAAAACCAAATTGTAAAACCGCATTGGGCAAATTTCGTTTCACCCATGGTTATTTCTCGGTAATGCTTGTCGAATTTTCCACGAAAGCTCGAGGCTTTCTGAACGAAATGAGTCCAAATTGTGGTCTTGTGGACAATACCATATCCGCCGACTACGCATTTTTTTCCTGTATTTTTTAAGTGCTCGTGTAATCTTGCTCGCTCCCAATATTTACGAGAAGGCAGCTGGAAAATTTCATTTGGGTAAAGAATCCGAGTTGATTGCGCCGGCAAAGCCTTGGTGAACCGAAGAGGCAACTTTGGGAGTGGAAGGGGTGCTTCGTGCTGTAGGGAGTGAGGACTAAATTGAGAAAAAACGAGGAAAGAAGAAAATAGAACGTTTTCTTTGTTTTCTCGGTCGCGAAATATTAATGGGAGTGATTAGTTTCTCATTTATCTAGAAAAATTGTGCTGCATTTAAGGTTTATAAGTACCTAACAATTGATCCCACAAATCATTATACTCTATTTTTGTATACGCAGTCGTTTCTCTGATAAATCGTGGGTGAAATTGCAAACTTTTGTTTTCCTTCGACGGGTATGCTCGATTTTAATGAAGTGAAGAGGAGTAAAATAATGTCTTCCTTGCGAAATTGCGCGGAAAATCCACAGAGAAAAAAAATCATTTCCCTTGACCGGGATTCGAACCCGGGTTCTTCGATTTCCGAGTGTTTTAGACGGTTAAGCTACTGCGGAAATTTGTGGACATTACTGGACAAGGTGGTATGGACTGCTGAGCATATTATGTGACAAGCGGTCCATATCGTGCGCACAGATTCACAGTCGGAGAGTAAAACCCGATCTTTGAACACAAAGACGCGTTGGCTCTTGACTATCTATCCCGGTCAAGGCTAATGATTATTTCTCTGTGTATTTTTCGCATAATTTGTGCATTGCGGGTGGCTTCTTAAAGTTTTCACCGTGGCTGGACCTGGTATACTTGAACTTTCCTTAATGCTATTTTTTTGCCCATGGAGATTCCAGTTTCAACTTATCGTTGCAAGAGGTAATTTTCATACGATCTTATTGTAGCATGTTTTGGCCCCTTTCAATTTTTTAAAGATGAACGTTATTGTTAATATAAGTGGTGTTAAAGCAACTCCTAGGCATAAGATCAGTAGTTTTTCCTCTGTATGTTCTCCTTCGCCTTGTTTCAGCTCCATATTTTTATTCCGCATGCATGTTTCTCTCAAAACACCCCAAAAATAATACTTTAGTTAAATTGAATAAAAAGTAATTTTAAGCTAGATGCATTTACTGCGGTAACGTAAATATCAAGTTTAATGGACACGAAAATCACAGCAACAGCAAACATTTTTTGTTGAAAACCATTTGCGGAAAACTTTAATTTTTCGTCTAATTTCCTGTTTTTAATGGGCTTTCTCAGCATTTTTACCTAGCTAGAAGTTAATTAGTAACACTGACTCCCGGGAAAGCACTTTGTAAAGGTCAATTTTCTCATCTTCTTTAGTTATGGCAAGTTAGAGTATTGTCAAGAATTTTAAGAGCGGAGTTATCTTGACCAGTAAAAGTCTCTCCACTATGACAGTTCTCATTAATTAATATATTTGGTTCTTTGTAATATAGTCGATTCTTCTCCTTAGAACTATCATCTAGAGCAGGGGTTCCCAAACTTTTTTGTACCACGCCCCCCCGCTACACATATCAGCTTTCCATTTTGCAATACCCTATTTCCACGGTGCCGTACATACCAACCCCTACTTGTACAAGTACTTGTACTCGTACAAGTATGTGCCTACTTGATACGGTGAGTAGGTCGATTTTTTGTTCACTGCTGAATGCGGTAATGCAGAATGGAAAGATTCAATAATTGTACGTATGATGAAAAGTATTGCATGAAAAACGAATATAATTACTGATACAAAATCTAACATTGTAACACAGGTACATTTTCAATTTAAGGAAGGTGAAACACGGGGACGGGGACGGTTTTGGAGTCGGGACAAGGGAAGGGGACGGTTTTGAGAACCTTGAACTCTTGTGTGTTTTGTAGTTTTAAAAACTGTAACCTTCCATGATAAAGTTTACAACAAAGTAAAGTTTAAACAATTTTGAAAACTTAGAAAGACTATATTTCAAAGATCTGAGGAAATTATTTTTGTAATTTTTTTATTTATTTCATTTGGGTGTCACGCCCCCCCTGGACTTCCTCCACGCCCCCCCAGGGGGGCGCGCCCCCCAGTTCGGGAACCCCTGATCTAGAGCATAATGTTCTGTGAGCCTCGATGAGCGTCCATTCCTTAATTATTTGTTTCATAATGTCAATGTTTTTCTTATCACAGAAATAGGTTTATATACGTATCACCAGCTTCTCTCTTTCCACAGTTACGGACACTGGAAACCACAGAAATGAGTTCATCAAATTCTCTCGTGGCGTGATAATCTTTTTGGACTGCACGACGTCTAATTGAGTTTCAGTTCAAATTTAGCGTCGCCTGTTTTCAGGAAAACTTTTCCCTCGATTTTTTAATGAATCAACAAAATCAGAAGGTAAAATGTAGTTTCAAGTAATTTATCATTAATTGAAGGGGGAATACGAATGTTAATCGATCCTCTGAGATCAGCATTTTGCTATTCTAAACTTCTATTATACGCCTGGTTAAATAGAGAGCTACGCCTGTCTCTATCTCAATGCATCTCCTTTGAAAGTTTTTCTCTCTTTTACAATACAGGAGTATCATTCCTAGGAGGCAGTAGATCATTACAAAGCTGATACCTTCTGCACAAGGATGCTTCACAGCGGAATAATCCTTTGTCATGGCCACGATTTACACCTAAATTGGCGTTGAAGTGCTACCATTAGCTTGACTGAGGCATTTCCCTGAAAGACAACAGAGAAGGTGAAAAATTTTCGTTATTGTGGCGATGAAAATCAAGAATTTTCTACTATTGGTTAAAATAGGAATTAGATTTAAATGAACCTGGTCTAACTGCTTTTGAGGATATCGTCGTTATTCCTTGGCCAAGTTTTTTTTTCAAATCAATGAAATCTATGTAATTTGCATTATATGTTGCGTGAGAATTACTGCTGACCTAAGCTCCGCTGCTTTTGTCATATCTTTCCTGACTTTTTCAATTTCCATATTCAAGAAGTCTTCTACATTGTTCTGCACTGTACTCGCCTAATAATACCTAATCTCCTTTCTCTGTCCTTTGTCGTTTAATTTCGATAGCAGCTTATCAAAGAATGTTATTTAATTATTTTATGAATCGATCAGATCGTTTCTGACACAATTCACAAGGTTTTTGTCTATGCGACACAATCAGACTTACCCCACCGTTTCTAACATTTAATATGCATCTGAAGTTATTCCAATGCGATAAACATCTATGTCAACTTTTTTCGCTACCATATTATTCTAAAATCGTCGCAGTAAGAAAATTCTTAGTTTTATACGACTTGGTTTTTAAGAGGCTCACATCAGCTGGTTCTAGAGAATTAGCCTCTTCTAACTTGCACTAATGCAGCGCAATATTTAGTCTCTGACATGTGAATATTCATATTAAACAACTATATTAGTTTCTCGTGCTGTTATTATCCCGAAGAGCTTAAAGATATCAATTAAAAGCTCAATTCACTTACTTTCCTCCACTTTAAAAATTTGCCTAATTTGCATTGATGCAACACTATGCCTGGGAAAAATCGCAAATATTTACTTTTCCATACGCAATTCAATGGCCACTCAGTTGATGAATAATCCTTTGAACTTTAAAAAATGCATGCGAGCCCAGATATTTGTTTACGCTACACGGTCTCCGCGTTTCATTATTGGACGGGGACAATTATAAGCAATATTTCCTTCTCCAGTCCCTCTGAGCCCCTTTTTTATTGGTCCTTCGGATTACACACTCGCAATCGGTGGTGCAAGTGCTTCGGAGCGTATTTTTTGAAGAGGGTCAGAGGAGTAGAAGCCGGGGGAGTAAGCAGTTCGGGGTCATTAAACCCGTTCGGCGTCGCTGCCCCATTAAACCTATTTTCGCTTGGCCGGCGGGAACAAGATGGCCGCCGGCCGCACCGGCTGTCCCCCTTTTTCCCCGACACAAAAGCATTTAGCCCACCCACGTTCGCCCCATTAATTTTTATTCCCACCCCCGTCGCTGCCTCCCCCCAAGTCCCAGGTGTCGCGAATTTATTTTTTCACTCCTGCTCCATCACGATTAGTACGGATTAACTTGACCATTTTAAAAACGCTCTCATTTTTCTCAAACATTCGAGTAGCATCAGGTCTGCTTTGAAATTATTCTTGCTGACCACCGAATTTTGGAAAATACTATGATATTCAAATTTTATTTTGAGCCCAGTGATACCTATTTTTTTATGCCATTCAATGCATTTAATGTATTTCATAGGAAATTTTAGGGCTGAAACTTTAGCATCAATTATATTTACACAAAACCGTACAACTTACGTTTTCCATTCGTATGTTTTTCACGAGAATCGTTTCTTTCTAACTAGAAAATCTGGTATTTTTTATGTTCCATGTTAAATGCCGATTGAACACCAAAATTCATCCTTTTGAAAGCCATAAATACGTTTGGATTGCTTAATGGCGGAAAACTGAAAAGTGGCCTTAGGTGCAAAAAGTTATTTTATGTGTAAAAATAACTCCGCTTTAAATTGAAAACTAAATTTAAAAGAATATGTGTCTTTCATTCCATTTCTTCGCTTGCTTGATTCATCTCATGACGATATATGCATGCCGGTACTGTACATGTGTTCATAAATGAAATTACTCAATATGCTATTCTGGGGTCATTAAAAATGAATCTCATCTGTATCATAATTTTTTAATTTCCAGTAGGTGTACATTTGACAAGAATTTTAATTGATTGCCTCTTTACGTACTTTCAATGAAACCGAAATGTTGCCGAAAATTGACGTGATTTCTGGTTTACTGTAGAATCGAAATTGCTTGTAAAAATTAAATAAAAGGGATGGTAAACGATATCCTAAATGAATGAATAAAAAATATATGAATGCTGGGTTATGTGGGAAAAACTGACTAAAATTTAATACTGTCTAAACAATCAAAATTGAAATAATCTAAACATATCTCCACCAAACTATAGATACCTTAGAAGATCACTTAAAGTTATTGCTGTTACTTGAGTTATCCACTTTAATACTACAATGTTTTTCAAAATGCATATATACTCTTTACTCTCTATAGATATGTTCTATGAGTGAAGAAAAATTCTTTTTTTTTCTCTTTTGAGATTAATTAGTTGGACTCTGTCCAGTTAAAGACACATGGACGTTAACGCCAAATGATTATTTTCTCTTAAAATGCCTCACTGAAGTTTCAAAAATGTTATGTATAACCCCTTGGTTGATCTGTTTTTGCCGTAAAAGTTAAATCATTTTACTTGTTAATAGGTTTTTGTAATCAGTTTTTAACAAAATACGCGTAATGAATTTTACAATTTAAAAAAATTGTGCCACTTTAACTTTAGAGAGAAAGGTATAAATTAACCACCAATATCTTTTCCATCTCTGGTCCAGCTCTGCTCGATATCGTAAATAATTTTCCTCGAAGACAAAATTACATTTGGTCTTGCTTTCAAGTCTTGGTTTGACATTTATATTAGTTTTTAACAAAACCCGCGTAATGAATTATACAATTTTAAAAAATTGTGCCATAAATTAACCGCCAATACTTTTTCCATTTCTGGTCCAGCTCT